>NW_006199134.1:475470-482962 GCF_000334495.1 Tupaia belangeri chinensis
GAGGGTGCTGGTGGGCCTTGGAGACGGCTGGGCCAAGACCTGATTCAGCACTGGGGCCGGCTGGCGCTCTCTGCCCTGCTCTGCACCCTGCCTGTGGTGAGGCCCTAAACACCAATGGCCCAGGGCTTTCTGGCCCCAAACCCACTGCTTTCCATGCTTACATTCAAAAATCTCAGGGAGACCAGCCTATGGCCCTGTGGTTAAAGGCAGCTGGATTCCACATGGCTGACGGTTTGAGTCCTGGACCCCGTATCTTGGGAAAATATGCCAGAGGTGTGTGTGTGCCAAAAATCCTGGCAGGAGGGAGAAATGGAGGACTAGAGATTTCAATATGGCCATGCCCTAGGGGGTGCTTTCTCTTTCTCCCTCTCTCCTTCTCTCTCTCTTTCTCTCCAGTGAGTGCACAGTCTCTGGCAAATTTAAAAAAGAAGAAATCCCAGGGAAGGATGCTGATTGGCTGTACTTGAGCCAGTTGTCCACTCCTGGGCCAGCACCCATGGGGAGGGGATCTAAGAAGCTGGCAGTTCACATTCAAATCACACAGCTGAAGAAAGGTGCGGGAGAGCCTGGGAGAGGGCTCTCCGCTCTGGTGCCACTCTGGTGACCAAGCAAAGTTAAACGCCACACGAGCCACTTCATTCTGGTGAGCCAAGAGCCACACCCGTCTTACAGGTGATGCAGCTTCGGGAGTGTTCGCGGTCTTTCTCATCGTCTCTCTCTTTTATATTTTTGGAGAGTTTTTTGCTCTAGGGCGTGTGCACTCACCAGAAAGACAGAGAGAGACAGAGAGATAGAAAGCGAGAAATCACCCCCCCAGGGGGGATGGCCACGCCGCAGTCCCTTCTCCTCCATTCTCCTCTCGGGATCTTGGGCACGCACGCACACGCGCCCCGTGTGAATTTAAGCCACCGGGTCCGGGACATGAACCACAGTCAACTACATGGGAGTCCAGCGACATAGCCATTACGCTTAACTGCTGGTCCCAACAGGTGTGTTTTCAAGGTGACCCGGGGATTCAAACCCATGGCTTCCAGCTCTGCAGGGTTCCTGCATTATTGCTGTGACGCAGTGCCTGGCCCACATCACCCTTTTCTCACAAAGACATCGGTCACTGGATTTAGGCCTACCCTAACCCGGCACCTCAACTTAACTTGATTACATTTCCACACATGATCACACTGATGGGTACCGGGGGGTAGGATTTGAACACATGTGTTTGGGGAGACAGCTGTTGGCCCCCATCCAGGAATCCTGCAGAATACCAGGAGTGCCAGGAGCCTCTGGAAGCTACGAGGAGGCAAGGGAAGTTCCCCCCGCACGCCTTCCAAGGCAGCACGTCCTCCTGACACCATGCTTTCAGGCTGTTGGCCTCAGGAGTGGAGAGAAGGAGCCGCCCAGTCGTTCGTACATGTGGCAGCCCTAGGAAACTGGTACGCTCGTTCAGGAGTCTCGTTCAGGAGTTTCGCTCAGCAAGTGCTGGCTGACTGCATGGGGAAACGGAGGGAAGCAGCAGCCCTTGTGCACTGCGCCCGGGGCTGGCTGCGGCCACCGGGCCACCGGCTCGTCATTGCCCAGGGCCCGGCCCTTGGCTCTGGTTCCGGGTCTGCGCACACATAGGCCCTGGCCAGGCACGGTGCTCGGAGCTTTTTTGCAATGAGTGTGTGTGTGTGTGTGTGTGTGTGTGTGCTGGTGTATGCACGTAAAAGTAGTCTGTGAAAATTTAAATTGGGCTTAAAAATATATCGAAGAAAAATGATAACTATCTTCCAGCAATAGCCATGATCAGGATTTTGTTTTAAATTCCTGTAGTCTTTTCATTTATGTAAATATATTGACATGTAATTTTTCAAAGTTAAAAAGTGGAATGTGCAGGCTGATACCAAAACTGAGTTGTTAGGGGAACCGGATCCCACATGACTGAGAGTAATTCAAATACCAGCCCCGCGGCTCGGGGAACACGCCAGGATATGTCTGTGTGCCCAGATCTGATGGGATTATGCGCTTGGCCAAACCCCCCGGGGGTACTTTCTCTCTTTCTGTTTCTTTCAGGCACAGACCCTCTGACAATCAAAAAAAAAATTTTCTTTTTTGAGAGGTTTTTGCTATAGGGTGCGTGTGCTCACCAGGAAGACAGAGAGAGAGAGACAGAGAGACAGAAAGCAAGAAATCACCCCCAGGGGCAATGGCCACGCCACAGTCCCTTCTCCATTCTCCTCTCGGGATCTTGGGCACGCATGTACATGTGCCTGGCGTGAGCGTAAGCAACCCCGGTCAACCACATGGGAGTCCAGCAACATAGCCATTATGCTAACTGCTGGTCCCAACAATCAACATTGTTAAAAAGGGAAATATGCTAGATTTTGTTGTGTTTATTTATTTATTAAAAAAAATTTTTTTAAAAAGATTTTTGTCATAGGGCAAGTGGCTCACTGGAGAGAGAGAGGGAGGGAAAGTGAGAAATCGCCCCCTGGGGGATGACCATACAACGATCCCTTCTCCTCCATTCTCCTTTAGGAATTCTGGGCACACATGCACATGCTCCTGGTGTGTTTTTCAATCCTCTGGGGCTGGGATTTGAACTGTGGATTTGGCCACGTGGTATCCAGCACCATGCCACCTACTGGTCCCAGGATATATACTGTTTGTTGTTGTTTTTGTTGTTGTTTGTTTGTTTGTTTTTAAGAATTATTTTTTATTTAACTTTATTGATTACTGTTATTAATTTCCCATTTGATCAGAGAGAGACAGAGAGATACAGAGACAGAGAAAGAGGGAAGGTGAGAAAGGAAGCCGCTAGGTCCAGGACTTGAACCACGGTTGGCCATGTGGGAGTCCGGCACCTTTAACCACCATGCCACCTGCTGGCTCGTTACGTGCCGTTTTATGTCCTGATTTTCACTTAACAGTTTGCCATGGACATTTTTTCAAGCCAATAACTATAAATCTGCTTATTCCACATGTAATTGAATCCCCACTATGTGTCGAGCACTTTACACAGCGTCAGACCCGATGGTGAACGACCAGTGCGTCCCCGGCCGGTTTTCATGCAGCCTGCAGCCTCGCAAAGGACTCGGACATGAAGCAAATGGTTAGACAAATGCCCTTTCAATTTATACAATTTCAAATTGTTTTAGAAGAGGTGCAAAAAGAATGCAGAGTTCTCACATACCCTTCATCCAGCGTCCTCTGGGGCTAACATCTCAAAAACTGGCATATAAGAACTAAAATGTGAATGTTGATGCAGTACTGTTCAGTACAGATTGTCTTTCCGACCTTTTTCCCGGTTCTAGGGCCTGATCCCTTGCCTCACGTTGCATTTAGCGGTCACGTTTCTTTGATCTTTCCCAATGTGCGGCAGGTCCTCAGTCCTTCCTTGCCTTTCATGACCTTAAAACTTCCTGAGCATCGGCTTGTTATTTTGACAGCATCTGTCAACTTGGGCTCCTCTGCTGTTTGCTGTGATTGGACTGAGGTCACGCCTTCTTGGGAAAGATGCCGCAGAAGTGACATACCCGTGGTGTGCGTCAGATCGGGACGTGCTGTTGCCGTCGCGGTGGTGCAAACCGTAGTCCCTGGGCTGAGGCGACTTCTGCTGAGTTTCTGCACTTTGAGGTCACTATTTCTCTTTTGCAATGAATGAAGATTCGTCTGGGGAGACTATTTTGAGATACACAAAGGCCATGTTTTCTTAAACTTTCACCCTCTAAGTTTTATATCCACGGGTGGGTTTTGCCTTCCACAATGGGGTGTTGTAATATTAATTTTGTATTTCCTCATTCCTTCTACATTTATTAAGTGACATTCTTTGCAAGGGAGAGTTGTCACAAATACCTCGTGTCTGTTCACAAATACCTTTTCTTGGGAACCAGCAGTTAGCGTAATGGCTATGTCGCTGGACTCCCACGTAGTCAACCGCGGTTCATGTCCCGGACCCGGTGGCTTAAAACTCACGCCGGGCGCGTGTGCATGCGTGCCCAAGATCCCGAGAGGAGAATGAAGGAAAAGGGATTGCGGCGTGACCATCCCCCCTGGGGGGTGATTTCTCGCTTTCTGTCTCTATGTCTCTCTCTGTCTGTCTGGCGAGCGCATGCGCTGCTGCCTGAAAAGCACTCCAAAAAAAAAAAAAAAACCTTTTCTTTCTTTGTTTTCTTTTCTTTTCTTTTCTTTTTTCTTTTTTTTTTAAGGTTTTTGCACTTGTGTGTGGGGGGGTAAGAAATCATTCCTTGGGAGGACAGCCATGCCGTCCCTTCTCCTCCTTCTTCCTCTTGGAATTTTGGGCATGCACGCACACATGTACCCAGTATGATTTTCAAGCCGCTGGGTCTGGGCCTCTAGCAGCCCCTTAATCACCGCACCACCTGCTGGCCCACAAATACTTCTTCGGTGATAGAGCCGAAGACTTCAAATGAGAATATAAAACTGAGTCTGGAGTAATCAGGGAGATCTTCCCTGAAGAGGCAACATTCATGCTGATTGCGGAAGAATTCAAAGGGCTTATCCAGAGAGAATGTTCCAGGCATGGGGCAGCAAGAGCACAGAAGTCCGCAGAGCTGATGGCGACTGATACGAGACTGCAGTGACTGGCCAGGGAGAGACCTCGGCTGCCTGGAGGGCCTTCCTCATTCGGAAGGGCCAGCTGCTTGATCCAGTCAAAGCCATGCCACATGGAAATGAAGACCTGGTACCCAGTTTCTGGTGTCCAAGAGAAGCTGGACATCTAGATATTTTTCCCATAAAATGTCTTCATCTTTTAAATGTTAGAAAATAATTCCGTTCTCCTTAAAAGTGAGAAGTGAGAAAATAAGCTGCTAGGTCTGGGACTTGAACTGAGGTCAGTCACGTGGGAGTCCAGCACCCTTAACTACCATGCTACCTACTGGTCCCCCAATTGCTTTTCTCAATTTCCTTCAAGATCTCAGTTGATGCTGGCTGCGGCCATACTGGAGTCTACACCATCCGTGAGATGTCTGTGAGGTGACTGGGATGTGGCCTCCTGGCAGGTGCTCAGCTCTAACCGGCCCCGGGGGGCATAGCTGGTCCGGGGCGTCGTTTTAGGCCAAAGCCCTGGCCTGGCCAGCTCGGTTGATGTGCTTCCTGGCAGAGAGCTCTAGGAGGCCTGGTCGTGATGAGAGCAGGACACGCTCTCTCGGAGTCGCTGCCTTGCTCTGAGAGGGCTGGTGTGGAGGCAGCGAGGAGAGAGGCCTGGTGCCAGAGTCCAGAGGAACTCCCAGCCCTGGGAGAGCAGAGCCTTGGACTGCTCTGGGGTCTGGCAGGCAGGCCACCGCCCCAACTCTCCGGCCACGCCAGCGCAGGTGCCCTCCTGTGCCACTGCCGTGTGCGGTGACGACAGTCCTAACGGCGGGGGGGGAAGCTCGCCTGCCGCGGTGGGCTGAGGGATGGAGGGGGCAGCTCTCCTCAGGCTCCCACTCAGGGAGGCCCCGGAAAACCTTCCTTCCTCTTGTCCTGAAGAAGCCCTCCTCAGTGTCCAGGCAGGCGGTGGGGGCCCGCTGGCCGCTAGGGACACGTAGCGCTCTCTGGGTCATGAACTGAACCAAGCGGCACCTCCTGGGAGAGACGGCAGGTTTTTAAAGTTTCAAATAAAATGAAACTGCGAGGAAATCTGGCTGTCGGTAGACTTCTTCAGAGAGTAATTAATAAAAAGAATGTCCCCATTTTCTTTCTTTCTTTCTTTCGTTCTTTCTTTCTTTCTTTCTTTCTTTCTTTCTTTCTTTTTTTGGAGAGGTTTTTGTTATAGGGCGCATATGCTCACCAGGAAGATAGAGAGAGACAGAGAGACAGAAAGCGAGAAATCACCCCCCAGGGGGGATGGCCACGCCGCAATCCCTTCTCCTCCATTCTCCTCTCGGGATCTTGGGCACGCACGCACACATGCCCGGCGTGAGTTTAAACCACTGGGTCTAGGCCTTGAACCCCAGTCAACTACATGGGAGTCCAGCGACATAGCCATTACGCCAACTGCTGGTCCCAAGAATGTCCCCGTTTTCTGTACACTTACTCCATGCCAGGCATCGGGCGAAGTACTTCACACTTTAGCCCATGGAGCCTTCACGTGTGTCCTAGAGCCCAGAGTAATAGCCTGGTGTCACGGTGAGCTTAGAGACCTTGCTTGAAGGTGGTTTTAGAGCTAGGTCTGTCCGTGGGACAGGTCCGGTTGCCACAGTGTCCAGAAATGCCCATCCAGACCGCAGCAGACGGGTCTTGCTGTCCACAAACACCCAGGCGTCTGTCCCGTGTCTGCTCTCAGAAGCTGCGGATCACATGCCAGTGCCCAGGACCTCGCCATGCCTCCTTAGTCTCGGGGACCTACCTGGAGAAGGGGGACCTGTGTCCCATAAGCCTCTGCCACTGGGTTTGGGCCGAAGGGTGAGTCACTCTTGACTGTAGGAGAGAGAGAGAGAGAGAGAGAGGACCCTCACTCAGCATGAGTGTCACATGATGTCTGGAGTTTGCATAACTTCTGTAGCCTCTAGCTCACGGCTGTGCTCAGGGTTGACAATATTCGGCCCCGTCGTGGTGGTGCGGGCAGTACTGCCTTGCTCCGCCATGCTGGAGCCACGTGGAAGACTGGGAAGATGGGGGTTCAGCCCCCGAGTCTCCATGCGTGGGTCACTCACTCATTGTCTTGGCTGGCTGGAAGGCTAGGAGGGGTGGGGGGATTGCGGGGTGGCGAGACCCTGTCAGGGTGCCTTTCTCTTTTCCCCCTTTTCGTTGAAATAAACAAACTTGCCCCAGTCCGTGGTGTGCTGGTTAAGGCGGCTGGATCCCGTGTGACTGAGACTGCAGTTTGAGCCCTGGCTCCAGTGGCTTGAGAAACAGTCCAGGTGACTCCCCAGTGCTGCGGTTCCCCTAAGCCCGGTCCCTGTGCTCTCCCAGTGTGCACCCCGCCAAGGGAGAGCACCTCAGCCCAGGCTGCTCCCCAGCACTGCACAGGCTCACCTAGCCAGAGGCAGTGCTACGGAGCACCTGCCACTCCACATGGCTGGGCTCTCCCCCGTCATCGAACTGTGGTCCTGGCGTGAGGGCTGGGGCTGCTCGTGGAGATCTGCTCGTTGGGAACGCGCAAAGCTGCCTGCTCCCAGCCTGGAGTGGACGCCAGGAGTCCTGTATCCTCCTGCCCAAACCTGACCCCACCCCAGCCTTGCCCTCCTGGAGGCTGGTATTGAGAGGGTAAGACCGCTCCTTCAGGGCTTGCCGAGGGAGCCATCTGGGTATACGAGTGAGCTTTTTCCTGTTTGTCTGTTTGCCACTCACTGCGGACGCTGGAGTTTGCTCAGAAAAGAAACTCGTGCAGGGAGAGTGATTCTGTGTTCAGGGAGCACATGTGTGTGCCTGAGAACGTGTGGTTGGTGTGTGTGGGGGTGTGAGTATTACAAGGTCATACATGTGCATATGTGTGTGTGTGTGTGTGCTCATATTGTCTACCCGGGGGGTTTGTGACGGGTGTTTGTCGGAGGCGGGGGTGGGGGCAGGC
>NW_006199134.1:483348-488109 GCF_000334495.1 Tupaia belangeri chinensis
GGCTCGGTCTGTGCAGTGGCGGGTGTGCAAGTGTGTATATGGGGCCGACTGTGCAGGTGCGGGTGTGCAAGTGTGTATACGGGGCCGACTGTGCAGGTGCAGGTGTGCAAGTGCATTCAGTGAGGGAGCGTCTCCATCTTGCCACATGTCCGCATACCACGCAGCCTGGGCTGACCCTGCAGTCAGGGCCCTGCGCCTCTGTGGACCCAGGGACGGGGCTCGCACTGCCTGGAGATGGGTGCCCTGAGGACTGCAAACAACGCCGTGTCTGACAGTGGCCAGTGTCTGCTGCTCTGGGTGCCCCTGTATCAGGAATTAGGTAACTGGGAGACCAGGTACGGGGAGGCAACCGTGCCCTTACTTAGGGTGCTGGTGGCTCCAGAAAGCCATGTCTGGGCTTTGAGATGCTGCGTGGAGTTCTCAGGGCTAAGAACGACCCCAGGTCCATCAGAGGGAGGGTCACCTCCAGGAGCGACCTGCAGGCCTGAGGGGGGCTGCCTGTGGGGCCCCCGCTCCCTGAACTCCACCTTGCAAGCTCCTTGCTTCGTGCCCCCACCCTCGCCTCAGGAGGAGGCCTTCATCAGCCACAGCCCAAGCTCGCAAGCTTCCTCGAACCGCGGTCAGCCCCTTGGGAGTCCAGCGCCTTAACACCACACCTGCCGGCTCCCCATTTGATCCTTATACCCTCCACCGAGTCAAGAACGGGTGCTCGTAAACATCGCGTCCACAGATGTTCTCGACGAGACCTGGCCTCCAGTGTGTCTCTGCCTCCGGCCCCTCAGCCTCCCGTGGACACCCAGCCGTGCAGATAGCAAAGGGCGGCTCTGAGCGCATGGCGGTGCCTCGCACCCCCAGACCGTGCACGCACGCCGGTTCTCGTCCCTGGAGTGCCTTCACACCTCCTCCTCCTCCAGCTTGAGCATCACTTCCTCCTGGCTCCCTTCCGTCTCGTTCCCTTTGCGTCCTCGGAGGGCTCACAGACCGAAGGGTCCTTCCTAAGCAGACATGGTTCAGAGGAAGCACGGCAGGAAGACACAACTGACCTTCCCAAGTACACTGAGGCTTCCTCCTCGCTGCTGCGCTGGTGTCCCGAGCGGCTTTGCACACTGTGCTGACAATAGTTCCTCTTTTTTTTTTTTTGGAGAAGTTTTTGCTATGGGGAGCGTGTGCTCGCCAGAGACACAGAGAGAGACAGAGAGACAGAAGGCAAGAAATCCCCCCCCAGGGGGGACGGCCACATCACAATCCCTTCTCCTCCATTCTCCTCTCGGGATCTTGGGCCTGCATGCGTACGCACCTGGCGTGAGTTTAAACCACCAGATCCGGGATTCGAACTGCAGTCGATTACTTGGGAGTCCAGTGACATAGCCATTATGCTAACTGCTGGTCCCTCTTGTCTTTTGAGAGATATTTTTGCTATAGGGTGTGTGCAATTGCCAGAGAGAAGGAGAGGAAGAGAGACAGAAATGGAGAAATCACCTCCCAGGGGGAATGGTCACACTGCAATCCCTTCTCCTCTGTCCACTTGGGATTCTAGGTGTGCGCGTGCGCGCGCGCACACACACACACACACACACACACACACACACACACAC
Source organism: Tupaia belangeri chinensis (assembly GCF_000334495.1). Classification (NCBI taxonomy): domain Eukaryota; kingdom Metazoa; phylum Chordata; class Mammalia; order Scandentia; family Tupaiidae; genus Tupaia; species Tupaia belangeri. The sequence continues at coordinate 484,944 of NW_006199134.1, forward strand.
TCCTGGCATGAGTTTTTAAGCCGCTAGGTCCGGGACTCGATCTGCTGTCAACTATGTGGGAGTCTGGGGATGTAACCATCACACCACCTGCTGGGGCTGACAATAGTCCCTTTTGAGCAGAGGTCCCAAACCCCTCCTCCTTTTGCTGGAGGAGGGAGAGGATGAAAGGGACGCCGTGGGCGGAGTCTTCAGGGTAGAGACGCAGAGCCAGGTGGAGAGTGTGGATGAACAGGTGGCTGTGGGTGTGAGCCCAGAACCGGCCCTGCGGGATGGCCGATTCCTGAGTAAGGCCAGAGGCCAATGGCCAGGTGGGAATGGCAGGCGGAAACAGAGCGCCCTCCACCCCCATGGGGGCTACTCTTGCCTGGCCCTGCCAGCCCTGGGGTCGCTCTGGGAGCAGGCCAGGGGCAGGGCGGTGCAGGGGAGGGACACGTTGTCAGGGCAGTTGTTCCCAGGCATGCCCTTCAGTACTTGGGTTCCAAGAACAGCTCACAGGGGTTCAGACCAAGTTCAGAGCCAGGCAGGGACAAGAGGGAGCCCCCCGCCCCACACAACCTACATGAAATCCCCACGTCAACCTCCCTTCCCTCCCTCCTGGGCAGGAGAAGAACCACAGCCAAGGGAGAAGGAGGAGGCTGGTGATACCTTCGGGGGATGGAAGGATTTGTCCCCCAGCCCTGGCCCTTCCTGTTCTCAAGTTCACAGGAAAGGAGGACTTCTCTTGTACCACTAGGGATGCTGGTCTCCACCTCATCCGTGTCCCTCAGGTTGGAGCAGTGTCACCTGCAGTCTGTGCCCAATGCCTGCACCTCCTGTTGTAGCCCGGGCTGTCCAGGCCTGGCCCCAGGCACAGCGAGGTAGGGCCATGTGTTGTGCGTCCTGCCGCCTCCCACCTGAGCTCAGCTGGGGCCTCCCCTCTCAGCCTGCCTCTTGCACATGCACTCACCTGGTAATATCTACGGAGCACCTACTATGTGCCAGGCACTATGCTAGGTGCGGAGGAGACAGCAGGGAATAAAGCAGGCACAAGCTTTGCCCTGTGGCACTAACCTTCAGGCAGGGGTTGGGTTGGGAGAAGACCCGGGAACTGACACACCTCACAGTGGGAGGCTCCCCCCACTTGCCGTGCTACAGCAGAGCCCCACAGGCGGTGCTTTATAGTGGACAGAAATGTAGTGGGCCTGGCTCCAGAGGCCAGGAAGTCCAAGAGCCGAGTGCTGGCACCCGGAGAGGGGCTTTGTACTCCACCATCCCGGGCGAGGGCAGCCGGAGGGAGCGAGAGGAGGCCAATGGGCGTGTGAGCCAGGTCTTCACGTACACTTGTCCGCAGAGCAGCGCTCTCACGGCCTACTGCCCTGGTAAAGGTCTCACCTCGCGACACTTCATCCCCACGTTGGGAGGAAGTTTCCAACAACACAAGAACTTTGGGGGATACTTCCCAACCGCAGCAGGGCATGAGAACAATGATTCCTAAACCCACTCGGGTAAAAGGCCCAATGACTCTTCCCAGTCTTCAGTTGGATTTCCGGGCAACGTAACATTGCGAGATTCGGTAGTTTTGATGGACGTTATAGCAGAGAAGTGACCCAGAGCATGCCCTCAGCGTCATCTGTGTTCATGTCCTCTCGCGAGGCTCTGCACTGTGACAAGCCAACAAGCTTTGGGGGAAGAGAGGAGGGCAACAGAGTTGGGGGGCTTAAAGTGAGGTGGCAGGTATGGGGGAGAATTTGCATCTAATTTATTTTTTTTAATTGCCAATGGGTGCATGTACTCACCATAGGGAGACAGAGATGGTGAGAGGGAAAATGAGAAATCACCCCTTGTGGGGATGGACACATTGCTATCCCTTCTCCTCCATTCTCCTCCTGGGATTTTGGGTATGCACACACATGCATCCGGAATAATTTTCAAGCCACCAGGTCTGGAACTAAAATCGCTGTCAGCCATGTGGGAATCCAGCACCTTAACCATCATGCTGCCTCACTGGCCTCAGTCTCTCTGAATCTTTAACACAACTAGAGCCTATGGCAGTATCTCATTATTGTATTTACATTCCCAGCTGTAGCTTGTATTATTCCAGTCTCCCCAGAATTGGGAATGCTGGGTAGTGGGGTTTCACCAATAACTTTTCATGTCTGGATTTAGAATCATGTTCAGGAACACAAGAGTCATACATCCTTTGCTGAAGAGTCAGACATAAAGCCTTGGCAGAATGCCAATAATAAGCACTGGGGATCTGGATAAGAATTTTCCTCTCTTTCGTGAAATGAGATAGGAGGATAATCTAATTGGATGAATAGTTAATTACCTCTCTGAGTTTTAAAAAAAAATCTCCCCACAAGTATTGCTAAGATCTAGAACTAGGGGAGCAAGCAAAAGATGACTTTTTTATTCATCTGGAGCCTTAAGCCTTGAGTTTTCTGTGAGTCTCAGAAAAATGTTTATAGGGCTTGCTCTTATTTGGGGAGGAATTATAAGGCCATTAGGAGAGTCATGATAGTAAGGTTGAGGCTGTACCTCCGGTGAAGTGTGTGATCATGATGCAGTCCCCTCTCCTGCATTTTCCGTCCTGCGGGGATTTGGGGAATTTGGGGCACATTGCACCTAGTCTCTGTGTGTTTCTGAGGTCACTGGGGCTGGGACTCAAAGCATGGTCAGCCGTTTGGGATCTGGCTCCCGTAACCACTAAGCTGTGAGTTAGCGAGAGCTACGATTCAGAAAGGCTGTGATTACGGAGAAGGTGAGCCAACGGTTGGACGAAGGAAGGGAGTGAGCCAGATGTGTCTCTGAAGAAGGCACATCCATAGACGCTTTAATAAAAGGAAAGAGGGCCACCCCTTGGTATGGTGGTTAAGGCAGCTGGATCCCACAGGGCCAGCCACATGGTTCGAATCTCAGACTCGGTGCCTTGAACATCACGCCCAGAGTCCCCGGAGGAGAATGGAGGAAAAAGTGCTACGGCATGACCAGCTCCCCGGAGAGCGATTTCTCACTTTCCCTCTCTCTCTCTCTCTCTCTCTCTTTGGTAAGCATATGCACCCTATATCAAACGAACAAACAAAATCGAACAGATGGTAGGAACTTAAAGGTATCTGGACACATTGTTTACCTTTTTTTTTCTTATTTTTTGCCAGATGGCTCATGCACTCACGGGAAAGAGAGGACG
>NW_006199134.1:488125-494768 GCF_000334495.1 Tupaia belangeri chinensis
CCACAGGGCTCGGTCACGCTGCAACCCTTTTTCTTCCACTTCTCCACCCCATCGGGATCCTGAGCCCGTGTGCGGGATTCGAAGCACAGCTGGTCATGTGGAATCTGGATCCCTCTGCACAGCACTTACCCCTGTGCTGTGGGCCAGCCCAGGTGGCCCCATCAGTCACTGTGCCCTTAGTGCCTGGCAGAGTGCTGGCACGCGGTACTCAGTACAAGCGTCACAGCGACGGGCGGGTGCACACGTGGAGGGCTGACTGAGGAGTGGCATGGCCCTGACAGACAGGCAGGATGGAGGAAAGGGAATAGCCACGCTGAGGCAGCGAAGCCGAAGCTTAGAGGAGAGCCCCTGGAGAGGAGGCCTGTTAGCATTTTTTTCCTTTTTGAAGTTAACCTCGGCCGGCCGTGGTCTGTGCGTCTGTGCGTTAGTCACTCCACAGTGGAGGTGCCGGCATTCTCGCCGCTGATGCAATACGCTGTGAGGATTTCCGCAGGGCGTTGCGTTGAGCGAGCAAAATCTGCAGAGGAGACACGGGCAGGGCCTCCTGGAGGCAGGAAAGAAGGCCAGTTGGATGCAAGAGCAGGCAGACCGGGCCGCAGAATGACGTCGCTGCCCAGTGCAGCCGGGGACTCTGGGCTGCAAAGGCTTTATCTGGGCCCCCCGAGAGCCACCTGTGAGGTGTGTCTCTCTCCCACGCCAGCTCAGAGCTGGAGGTTCGCTGGAGGGTCGGCAAGGTGCAGATGTGGGCCAGCCGCACTCTGGTCCTCGGAGAGCTGGTCAGCCCTGCTGTCCGGGCTCTGTGGTGACTCCTCTGCCCACCTAGATCCAGGCCCCCCTGTGGGGATCTTTGACCTGGGGAGTGAGCTGGGTGCACTGGGCGCCCGGAGCAGCCGTTCCATATGCCTGACGGAGAAAAACGACAGCTATGCTGACCCCCATCTCCAAGCCTCACCTGGGAGACCAAGGATGACTGAGTCATGGGCACCTCCCAGAGCTCCGTTCTGGGGACACACCGACCCGTCTCTGGAGAGTTATTCTCTCAAGTTAGTGAAGCTCGTGTCCTGGGGCGCTCACTTGAGCAGGTCCTTTCTAGAAATCCAGATCTCATTTTGTATTCACCACTTTGCTTTTTTTTTAAAATAAAGAGGATCCCCAAATCACATAAACTTAAGGCCTTATGAAAACAGAGCGCACCCTGACGATGTCTTTGGTTATGGAAGATCTTGGACAGACAGTAGATACCTTGGGGACTAGGCTTTGCGGGCCTCCACCCCAGACCTCAGGCCAGGACCTCTGCGCCGGCAGGACCTCCCGGCAGCCCAGGGTTGGGGGGTATCAACTACAGAAAGTCAGAGTCAGCCGAGGACGCGGGGCCAGCAAGTGAATGTTCCGGTTCAAATACCAATAGCGCTTCTAACTGCCTCCGTGTGGCCCTGGTGGGCACTGGGTGAGGACCCATGGCTGACCACTGGCTTGAGAAGGCTGCCTGACATAGAGTACTACCAACTCGTACACTTCAGAAGAGGCCGTTTGCGGGTGTGGACCCTACGTCATGCTAAGGGTGAGGGCTCCTTCGCTGTGCTCTTTTCACACCCGTCGGGCCCGGGCGCATGACTTTCTGAAGGCACTGCTCCGTGCCAGGTTTCTGGACGGCCCGGGGGCGGGGTCAGTCACACACAGAAAGTGCCGCCCAGTGCGACCTGCCATCGGTGACCAGGGAGTGGCACACCAAGATTTCTGTCCGGGTGGGGCACCTGGAGGCACCGAAGTGGCTTTGGCTCTCTCTGGTCACCCAGACTCTGCCCCCATCCTGGTACATTCTGCCAAGCTCTCTGAGCCTGGCACATGCTTGAGCCAGGAGGAGTTAACGATTAACCAGGAGGTGAGAGAGGAGAGGCTGGGGTGGCAGCTTACAGGCCGCTGTCCCCCTGGAGCAGTCTGCTGCCCTGAGCCACGCCTCCAGAGCCCCTGGTAGAGACCAGTGGGGGTGGGGTAGGCTGGTGAGGGCTACCCCCAAGGGTGAAATTGGCCTCCCAGGACCGCAGGCCCTACTCCACCCCTTCACAGCTGTCTGGCCACGTGGCAAACACCTCCTCCCCGCAGCTGATGCAACCCAGCCCAGCCTGCAGCCCCACCGGCCTGGGGCTCCTTCCCTTCATCCTATTTCAAAGTGCCCAGGCTACCCACCCACCTATTCATTCCCTGAGAGACTGATCCTCGGACCCACAGGTGACCCCGCAGTGGAAGAACCTAGCCTGCAGGGGCACAAGCCAGATCTCAGCGCCCCTCCCACCTGCCTCTGGGGCACACGGTCAGGCCTACACCCAAAGAAGCACGGACCCACGCTGGACACAATGGGACTGCTTTCGTCATCCCGCTAGTCTGTGCTAGGACACATTAAAGTGATTCTCGGGGCTGGCAGGTCGTGCGGTGGTTAAGGGTGTTGCACTCCCACATGGCTGACCGTGGTTCGAGTCCCAGACCTGGCAGAGATGAGGCCCCCTTAGGACAGGCACTCCCACTGCAGCGGTCCAAGCTATGTTAGGACGAACTACCCAAAGGAGGCCGCCATCTGCCAGACCCTCCCTGCCCTCCCAAGGTCAAGAAATGGTCTCTGTAAAAGCAGGTAAAGCCAGATGTCCTTCCAACTGTCTTGAATGCGGCCTCACAAGATCCCTGGGCTTCGAGCGGGTCCTTGAAGAGACTGGACTATGAAGGGGTGACGCCTCCACGCCTCACCCCTTCTCCTTTCCCTCAGGGCAGACTGGCACTCGTGCAGACGCCACTTTCAAATCCTTTTTTTTATTAAAATACCGTTATACCCAATGGAGTGCAGCAGCAGTCCTGGTATCGGGTGGCCTAACAAAACAGCCAAGTGTACATTTTAAATATTTACGATAACTTAAACATACAGACACACATCATGGTCTTTGGCAGAAAATGTTCACAGCACAAAAAAATACTTTAAAAGAAATACCAAATATTAATCCAAAATATATTAAGTTGTTGTGTTTTTTTCTTTCACGCTATTTTTTGCCTTTTTTTTTTCTTTTCGGGTTTTTTTTTTTTTTTTTTTTTTTTTTTTTTTTTTTGCTTTGTAAACAATGCACGTGAACCAAATGTCGTTTTCGGCTTTACACAAGGGTAAGGGAAGTTAAAAAAATATGCAATTGTCCAGCAAATGCAAATGTTTAAAAAGGAAACTCGAGGAATCACGGGAATGAAACGACACGTACAGAACCTAATACAGTAAGTAAGAAAAACATGAACACAACCAACCAGATTCAAGAACTAGAAACACTAACGACAAAACTGTGAAAACCCACCAGTTGCTCCTGGGGTAGGACTGGGGACCCTTTAAGGCCAGAAGGCGAAGTCCTTGCAGCAGGGAGGCTGCGTGACCCTAGCCCCGTTTCTGGCCCTCCTGCAGGCTCTGGGCGAGGGTGGCCCGAGGAGCCAGCCTCATGGGTGTCATGGGTGATGGAGACTCCACTCGGTCACATCTCATAGCTCACTGGTTTTTCTTTCCCTCTAGGTAGGAAAGACGACGCTTATCAGAATGAGACTGATTCTCCAGTCTCCTCAGAGAACTGGAGCTGGGTGGGCCACTGAAGCCCATCCGTGGGGGCAGAATGACCAAGTGGGATCACTCATTTCATCTGGTTCAAGTTTATAACCAAACTCAGGCATGTCCCAGGGACAGGAGCTATGGAGCCACTTCAAAAGGCTGGTGATGAGGGTCCCAGGGGCATTTAATACAAGGCTCCAGACGGAGGAAAAAGCGGCCAATAAATATCGTGTGACTTCACCAGCATTGAAATCCACGGGGTTGAGAGGAAGCGAGAGCCAGGAGGCCAGGCGGGGAGTTAGGAACGGCGGGAGCAGGGACAGATCTGGACCAGCACGCCCCTCTTCTGTCTCACAGGCGGACTATGTACAACTGCAGAGCCCCCAGGACGCTGACGCTGCCCCAGCCCCACCCCAGCGAGGACGCAGTCGCCTCTGCGGTATCACCATCTTCAGCAGTCTCCCCAAAGAGGCAGCGAGGAACCGGAGAGCGGATGAGGTCAGCTGGGCCCATGTCTTGCATGGGACAGCAGGGCGGACTCAGTTCTCGAAGCAGGCACCCGGTACGTGGGCATGACCTCCCAAACCAATGGAGGCCCTCGCTCCCGCCAGAGTGCCGACTGGTGGACAGAGGGGCTCGACTCTGCTGAGCTCCCTTTCTACCCCGGCAGCAAGTCTTGGGCAGCCGGTACAGGCTGAATCCTCATTCTCCACAGACCTAGGGAGGTGGGCTGTGGGTGCAGGGCTTCTCATGCTCTCTTCTCCCCTGGAGCACTCCTGCCTGAGCTCCTGGGTTCAAATATCAACGGGAACAAGTGTCTGGGAAAAGTGGAGAAGCAGCGGCTGGAGGGGGCTCGGGATGGCCGCGCCCCCAGGCACCACCTCCTCAGATGAGTATCTCCACCATGTCCGACAAGTCCTGGGCCCTGGACGCAGCCACGGAGTCTGGAGAGAGACAAGAACACAGGCCCAGGCCAATGAGTGGTGGCAGACTGCGCTCTTACAATCCTGGCATGTTTTATTTATTTATTTGGAGAGGGTTTTTGTTTCTTTGCTATAGGGCACGTGCACTTGCCGAAAAGACAGAGAGAGAGAGAGAGAGAGAGAGAGAGAGACAGAAAGCGAGAAATCACCCCCCAGGGGGGATGGTCACGCTGCAATCCCTTCTCCTCCATTCTCCTCTCGGGATCTTGGGCACGCACGCACACGTGTGCGGCGTGAGTTTAAGCCACCAGGTCCGGGACTTGAACTGCAGTCAACTACATGGGAGTCCAGCGACATAGCCGTTACGTCAACTGCTGGTCCCCGGGCATGTTTTAAAGATAGGCGCTCTCTTCACCAGTCTTTCCACCTCCACTGCCCAGACACCCAGACTCCCACTGTTTGGCCAAACCCCAGCACAGGGCTGGCTCTGCTCCCTCCCTCCAGTGTGGAAGAGGCATTTGTTTATCACTGTAGTTGGAGGGAGGGCTCTGGGCTCTGGGCGCAGGGAGCAGAGCAGAGCACACAGCACAGCAGCAGCCATGGCAGGAGGCAGCTGAGGCAGGGAGGCGGAGGCATTCTTCTCATGCCTGTGGTTGCCCAGGCCCTGAGGCTCAGGCAGATCCGCACAGGCTGATGTGAGAGGGAGCACGGAAGGAATGGCACCGTCTCTGGTTTCTTTTCTGGACTCTTTTTAAACAAAGTCTCTAACTGCAGAGTACCCTATCTCGGGTATTCAGACGGGCAGTTAAATGTGTAAGGAGCGCTATGAAAAAGAGGGGACCCGGCACCTCTCAGCGGGCTGCTTTCTCTCTGAATTCGGGACCTGTCTCTGACCAGGGTTTCCAATTGCTCTATTCACGCACCCAGCCAGCCCTGAGGTTCACGCTGAGGTGATACCAACCAATACCAACTGGTGCCAGATACCAACTGACCCCTCGTTACTGGGGCTGGCCCAGAGGGAGGGAGAGAGGAGGGGTCTGGGAGGAAAGGGCCTCAATATTCGTGTGCACACCCAGCATGCCCTCAGCTCTGCCCAGCACAGCAGTTTGCGGGAAGTGCAGAACTCACCCATAGAGGCTGCCCTCTGGCCACTGCTGCACCCCAGAAGGCTGTCGGGCTCTGGCACCAGGCAGGTAGCGGTGCTGTCGGGCAGCCCATCAGTCTGGGTGCTCCCATCGCGGCTCCCGTGTTTGGCATGGGCAGGGAGGGGAGCCGAGGCTCCCGGCTCCTCCGCAGGTGACAGGTCTGCTGAAAAAGCAGGAGGGTGGCGATTACAGCCCTGCCTATGAGATGCAGCCCCAGCGATGGCTACCCCAAGCTAACTGCACCTCCTGGGCACTCGGGTGCTGTGGGCTGCTCTTAATCTGCAAGAACTTTAATGAAGACGAAATGCTCCTGTTTGTAGATGGGAGTAACTGTCAGGTTGGGCTGGTTTCCAAATGATTCCAGAAGCGTAACTCTACTTTTAGCAGAAACTTCTAGAATCTGTGGCATCTGCCTAGCAGGAGGAGTGGAGCATGCTTGCCTAGAACATGGGAAACGATTCTAACTTAGCTGGCTGAGTGCGGTACCGAGGGGAACTGGGACTTATGGAAATCGGGGGGCAAGCACCCCTTTTCACAGCGGCAGGACGGCTGCGGGCTGCAGGAACACTGACGTTCCCCTCCGAGAGGGGTTGGTTGGCTTCTCTGAGGCTCAGTTCTGGGAGGAGAGGTCTGAAAACTCGTGTCCAGGCTCGGGAGAAGCAGCCCCCCCCTCTCGCGCCAGCAGCCTCCTCTTACCTGCAGCCAGCCGGGCAGGGGCGTCCAGCTGCCGCTCACTAGCCGAGAGTCCTTGCCAGCTCTGGGTGCCCACGGCTGCAGCCGCGAAGATGGACGGCACCGACTTGGCAGGCCGCAGGGTGCCCGGTGTGGCCTTGCCAGGGTCTTTCCTGGAGCGCTGCTGAAGCACCTTGATGACCGCGTCCTTCTCCAGGATCTGGGCGTGGAGCACCTTTAACCTGAGGGATGAGAGGCCAGGGCCACACCGTCAGGCCCCGCATCCAGGGCCCTACCCTTCCCACCTCGGGAGAGCTGGAGGGAATGCGTCCCCA
>NW_006199134.1:495206-501190 GCF_000334495.1 Tupaia belangeri chinensis
TCCCTCACAGCAGGGCCTGGCAAGGGCCTTCGCAAATGTCTTCTGATGCTCTCCGAATCCAGGCTCTGAAAACCATCTGTACATGAGGCTCTGGGCCCTTCTGCCACCAGCAAAGCCAGGTGGGTTGAGAGCCATCTGATGACAGCAGTGGCACAGCCCTGACCCTGGGGCACTCCAGTGTGAAGGCAGAGGCCCAGAGCCATGGGCACCTGACGCCCCCATGGCCAGACTAAGGACTCGGCTGGTATTTGTGGGACAGAACATGCTTTCAGTCCCTGTGTGCCAAACTGGGGGGGTCAGGCCAGAGCAGGGATTCCTGAGCTCTTTACTAGGGACCAAGGACAGAGCAGTGACTGCACATTGTCACCCCCGCCAGCTCAGGTGCCCGGCCTGGCCGCGGTGATGACCAACCTGCTCTCCATCTCCTGCTGCCTGTGGCCGCCGGCGAGCAGGCCCTCGTGGAAGCTGCTGCTGGGCGAGGACTGGGGCGAGTGTCGGATGAGGGTGGTGTCGCGCTGGGCTGCAGCCGTGGCAGCCGCGTCCATGGCAAACTGCCGCATGGCACGTTCCTCCAAGTACTTCTGCTCCCACTTGGTCATGTCGGCCTCCAGTGCCAGGGTCTGCTCCTCCTTCTCCCGCAGTTGCTCAGACAGTCGCAGGGCGCTGAGCTCTGGGGACCCGCCACTGCCATGGCCACCACTGAGGGTCCCTGCCTGTCTCTGCAGAGAAAGGGGAGCCACGGTCAAGGGTGGAGGCTGGGCGTGGCCCTTATGCACAAGCAAGACTGGCTTAGACACGTGTGGTCAGTCACACAGAGCATGCACCCGGTCTGCTCCTGCTGCGGCCGAGGGCGGCCCTGCCCCAAATCCTGCAGCCGAAGGCGTAAGGGCACAGGTGACCGTGTAAGTAATCGATCACGCTCTCCACCGGAAAGAGAGGCTATGGGTAATCACACCGGAGGGTGGGTGAGAGCTACACGGACACGGGCAGACCAAGCTGCCCACCCTGCCTGCATGAGAAGGTAAAGTTAGGGTGAGGCAGGGCTCACTCCGGTTCTGCGCACCAAGAATGGTTTCCTCACAAGTCCTAAGTGAGGATAAAGGCCCAGGATCTGGGGGGCCATCTTCCTTCCTGATCTCGGGGAGACATGTAAGAGCTGGCTAGTCTTCTACGTCAAGGTCTTGACCTGCTTCCTCGAGCGATCAAGGAGCGAACCCCTGCTGCTTCTGCCGAGGACAGGACTCTCCACCTGGACCCTGGCCACATGGCAGAGCCTACGAAGGGCGAGTGGAAGGGGGATCAGTCACCCTCGTGCCCAAGGGGTGGAGGCCTGGCTCTGAGCAGGCACTCGCAGGGGCCTGACACCTGGCCTGCAGACCCGGAGTCGACATCCTCAGATGCTGCCCTAGCTCCTCCTCCCCCTTGGGTCTCCCAGGCTCACCTGCTGAGCACGCAAGGCCTTGAGCTCCTGCTCCAGGCGCGTCCGCAGCCGCAGTTCCAGCTGCTCCCGCTTCTCGCAGGCAGCCTGCAGCTGCCCAAGTGCCTGCTGCAGGCGCTCCACCTTGTCCACGTAGGCCTGCTTCTGGCGCAGCTCGGCCTCGGCGCGGGCGGCCCGACCCTGCGCGTTGCCCAGCGCCTGCTCCAGCAGCTCGGCGCGCCGCCGCTGGTCCTCGATGGCACCCCGCAGCAGCGCCATCTCACGCTCCAGCTTCTCCTGCTCCTGCTGCTGCTCGTAGCCTGTGAGGAAAGGAGGGGCTGGGTTGGAGATGGCCATGGCCCTGGCTGGTCCCCTGCCTGCCGGGCTGTGCTGACCTCTGCAGGAGCACAGGGCTTCTCGTCCTCCACAACCTTTGGAATTAGGGAATGTCGTAAGCCCCCATTCCTGGAAGAGGGAACCGAGGTCCGGGTCAAAGGTCTAGACTAAATGGTACAGCCTGTTTGGGGTTCTCGCAGTTCACAGCCAGGTTGACAGGGGCCCTGCTGGGGCATGGCTCTGCCCTGGGGCAGCCCTGAACATCTCTGGGGTCCTTGCAGTTCCCAGCCAGGCTGACAGGAGCCCTGCTGGGGCGTGGCTCTAGCCCTGAACATCCATTCCTGCGAGGTGCTGCCGGGTGACTAGGGCTGTGATACCCACATGCAGTGGCTCAGGACAGTGACACGTGGGACCACGCACTTACCCTTTTTTTTTAAGATTTTTTTTTTTTTTTTTTTTTGCCATAGGGTGCCTGTGCTCACTACAAAGAGAGAGAAATGGAGAGAGGAAGAATAAGACTCCTCCAGGGGACGGTCCTATCAGTCTCTTCTCCTCCATTCTCCTCTTGGGATCTTGGGCATGCATGCGTACACACCTGGCCTGACTGTCAAGCTGCCGACTCTAGGACTTGAACCCTGATAGGTCATGTGGGAGTCCAGTGCCTTAACCACCAAATGCTGGCTGCGGCACTTACACATCTTACTCCATTGAATCCTCCAGCCCCTTGAGGTAGGATGTGTGACCCCCCTCAAACTACGGGGGGAAAACAGGAGGTGGATGGTGTTGCCGTGTGGGAACTCAGGTTGACCTGGCCCCACAGGCCCCGGCTCCACACCACAGCTGTCTTCCTATGGTCTGGGAAGACCAGAGACGGAGGCGACCAGGCTCATACCGGAACGCAAACCAGCCGCACAGTGTAAGTGACCGGTTAGGAACAGACAGAGGCCTCTAGCTGCTGCTTTGGCTTTAAACTCCCCTCCCATGCACCTGGCTGTTGGGACCCCAAGGTGGCCTGCAGAGGGGACGAGCTGCCAGCAGGGAGCTAAGCTTGCTAGATGAGCCCCAAGACACAAGCACCGTCTCTAGAGCAGCACTGACCCGGTGGGGTTGTGCCATGCAGTTCGGTAGCCAGGAGGCACGCCCAGCTATCGAGCACACTGGGTTGTCGCTAGTCAGACAGAGGGACTGAGTTTTAAATCTCTTTGGATCTTCATGCACTTTCATCTTTGGGCTAAGCACCCCTCATACGTTGTGGCTAAGCACTGCCCTCCAGGACGGTGCAGTGCACTTCTAAAACCGTGGCGGTCTGGGACCTGGGCTGTAGGAGGCGGGGTTCATGTCTTGGGGCCCTGGGACAGAGAAGGAAGCCACAGAGGCAACCCAGGTTGGCTTCTGAGTCAGTCCCAGTGTGCCAAGGCTGGGGCAGGCTGGCCTCTGGCATGGAGGGAGAGACGAGGTCCATGACCATGAAGTCAGGCCGCTCACACTCTGTGGCTTAGTACCCAGTGAGTGGGGTGGAGGAGCCGGGGTTGGGACCCAGAGTCCGTGCCCTCTTTCCTGTGTGGCTTTACAGAACCTTACCATCCACACAGCCCTGCCTGCAGGAGGCCTGCGTCTCATTCCCACCTTAGCGGGGCTCTGGGAGGCAGAACCATTCCAGTTTCAGAGGGAGAATGGAGGCTCAGAGTGGGAGGGAACATGGGGGAGGGGGGGCAGAGCTAGCAGTCAGGCCTGGACTCAGGGGGTCCCCAGGGCAGAGGGGGCAGTTAGGGGCTGCAGTGTTTTCTGGAGAAGCACAGGCACTGGTGATAGGGGCCGCTGGACACTAGTGCTGAGCCCCCCAGATAAAAGTGGGCTTGGGTGGACATCTCCCCGCCATGTTCAGAATGGCAGAGCTGTAGAGGGGCCTCCCAGGTTTCCTGTCCTGGCTCAGAGGCCCCAAGTGCCTTGCCTTCTGCCCGCCCCCACCATGCTTCCCTCGGCCTGTGCGACCTCTAGGGTCCTGCTGGGGCTGGGGGCTTCTGGCCTTGGCCATCCCCACCACCAGGGCCCTGATAGCCCGCAGGGCTGTGGGCTCTTGCGGAGGGCGGCTCAGGGTGGATGGGAGAGGGCGCACGGCGACTGTATGGGTGGAGGCGGGCGGGGACGCCAGGCGAGGGAGGAGGGGCAGGGGGCTGTGGCCTAGAGTGAGGCCCCTTCTAGGCTAGGTCTCTTTGGGGTTCACCTCCCCCTCCCAGGGCACTGGCAGGCCAACGTGCGCCAGGCAGCGCCCAGGGAGCGGCAGGGGGCAGGCCTGGCGGACAGCCCAGGCTCTGGAATGCCAGGCATCCAGGTCACCCGCGGCTAAGAGATTAATGGCTCCAGCCTGGAGGGAGCCAAGAACAGCCCCTCGCTGGCTACTCGAGCCCCAGGGAGCGGAAATGCCTCCAGGTCAGCCTCTCCCCTCCCTTTTCGGGCTGCGGAACGCCCCAAGACTTCCTTTCTTCTGCAGAGACAGGCCCCAACCGTCTGCCCTCCCCCATGGGACACCTCTTTTCTGCCTCTGTCCAGATGCTCCTCCTCCCTTCAGACTCCCCAGGGCAAGCCTGGGGCTGTCCTCCGCCCTCCTCTCCTGCCCAGAGACCCCACCTTAGCATCTCTTCTGTGCTGTGTTCCCCAACTCCTGCCTTAGGCTTTGAACCCGCCCTCCACGGGGCCCTGGCCAAGGCTCTGAGCCTTCCTTGAAGGAAAAAGAGAAGGCTGCCAGCCAGAGTTCGGGTCCAGGAAGCTCCTCCACTCAGAGCTTTCCTGGGGGTTAGTGGCATGGCCTCCTTCCTCAAAGCCACCTCAGCAGACACCACTCCCAGGCTGCAGGGCACCACTGGGGCCACAGTAGGAGTACAGGAGCTCTAGAAATGACTGCTCCTGGGTGCCATGAGCTCCAGGCCACCCGCTGCCCATGCCCCTCCACTGGATCCATTCAACTGCATTTCACCTCTGCTGTCTCCACCCCTGCCGTCCCACAGAGCCTCTCCCAGCCTCCCAGGGACCCCCAACCACTACCTGTAGGACCACCAGTCCCCCAGAGCTCCTGACACTGGGAACCTGCTTCTTCCTTAGGCTCACGCTCTCCCTGCCACGGGAGCTTCCCAAGCCTCCTGCCCTCTAGGAAAAGCATGCCAAGTGCCTGGGACGACCCTGGTAAAGAGCCCATGGATGGATGGATGGATGGACCAGTGAACCCATCCGCCCTTCAAGCTTGACCACCCACTTGATAGAGGTCTCTGGAACTCCTACAGTCTGAACCCATTGGTCAGCTCTAGGGGCTCAACTGGGGCTGGCTCAGGTCTCCAACTTGGCTGCTTGTTAGGGCTCAGCTCTGCCATGCTCCCTGGCTTCTTACCTTCCCCTGGGGCCCTCCAGCCTCTGCACTGCCTGGAACTCCCTGGAAGACATGCTCTTCCTCATCCTCAATCCACTTATCTCCAGGGCCTGTCTCTCCTGCAGAGAACCCCTGCTTCCAACCAGACACGGCTCTGACAGTTAGCACCACAGCTCGGCCAGTCACTGCCCCATGCTCCCTCCTGCAGTAGCTAGAGCCTGCTCTCGCTTCCCTGGGGCCACCCCTGCGCCCCGGCCAGCCCCCTGTTGGGCATCACAGGCATCCAGGCGGAGGGTCGACCCTTCCCGCCCAGGGGCCACTGTCCACTGCTCCCCTTACTCACTCTGTGCGAGCAGCTTGGCCACCATGTCCTGACTGCCCACCTGGGCCTCCTGCGTCTTGCTCACCAGACGGCGGTTTGCAGATTCCAGTCTCTCTGTTTAAAATGCAGGAAGGATGCTTTAGTGTTCGGTGGAGCTGCCTGCCCACACTTCTCCCGGCTCCTGTCTGTGGGGCTGTCTCCTTTGAGCTGGGCAGGGGCCCCTCGGAAAACTCAGAGCTCAAAGAGAGGGTGCACCCTCCCTCCATCAGGGGCTGAGGCATGGGCCACGTGGCGGGAGTTCCAGAACGGGGAAGACTTTCTCTATCACGGTGGCTCTGGAGAGTCTCGGTCAACCTGCATATCTATGTTCTAGAGAACAGAGATTCTGGATCTCCTTAGCACAGAGGAGCCAAGCCCGGGGCGGCCACCCCCACCCCTCCACCTGTGCGCAGGCTCTCACCTCTGAGGTCGCGGTTGAAGTCCTGAAGCCTCCTCATCTCACTGTCCATCTTGTTCCGCATGGTCTTCTCCAAGGCCTCGCGCTTGGA
>NW_006199134.1:501664-503278 GCF_000334495.1 Tupaia belangeri chinensis
CTGGTCAGGCTGTCGTGGGCTTCTGAGAGCCGCTGGATTTCGCTTTCCAGCTGCAAGAGGCAGAGAGCAGAGCTGAAGGGAGGGAGAGTGCCAGGGGGTGGCCCCGGCTGATCTCGCCTCCTCTCTATCAGAAGAGGTGAGAGATGAGAGGGGGGAAAGCAGGAGAGAGACACCCAGTTGGGCCCTGTGGACTGGTGGCCTCCAGAGCAGACCAGACTATGGGGGCCAGCGAACGAGGGTCCCATCAGCTGCCAAGGACGGACCAGCCGCTGAGTGAGGCCCGGGCTAGGCTCTCTGGAGTGACGGAACACACTTCCCCGTGCCCAGCACTCAGAAAGGAGTACTTTACTTCAGGCTGGTTTGCTCTAAGGGTTGGGGCATGGGGGCAGGAGGGGGCAAAGACAAGACATGCTGGCAGTCTGGCCTCTCTCGGAGAGCACAGGACAGCATGAGGGGCCCAAGCATCTGCCAAAGCTGCACCTTGGCATGCAGCTGCGAAGCCTTCGCTAGACAGGGGCACCAGACCCGCCTGAGTCGCCGCTGCTTGGAGTCCCACACCTTCTCTTTGGCCAGGACTGGCCTGGACAGACTTGCTGTTGTGTGGGAGACACAAAGGGCTCTCTGTGGGAGGCGTCCTGGGAGGAGGTGTGTGCAGGCCAGGGTGCGCGTGTGCAGGGAGCTGGTGAATGGGCTCCTTCTAACCCCCACTGGCCAGCAACTGCTCAGACCTGAGGCCTGCTCTGCAAGCTTCTCGGCTGTTCCCCAGCTGTCCAGTCAGCTTAGGAGGGGGCATGAAGGCTGACACAGGCTTCTGGGCCCCTCTGCCTCCCATCGGACTGTGCGCCCTGTAGTCAGCCCCAAGGACGCTTCCTGCCAGTCCCCTGCTCTGAGACCCCAGCAGGACCTACCTTCTCAATGCGGCCGGCCTTCTCTGCTGAGCTCTCCAGCTCCCTCTGCAGCCTCTCATTCTCCCTCTGCAGCCTGGCGTTCTCTCTCAGTACAGTCTCCATCTGGGCCAGGTGGGCACCGCCCGAGGAGGCCTGGGCACTTGCTGGTCCCTCCACACCGGGAGGGCTGAGGGAGCCCAGGGGGCCATGGCCAAGAGCGGCTGGGTGCGGGTGTGGGTGCGGGGCATGCTCCTGGGGCTGCAGGTACTGGTACTGCTGCTGCTGCAGAAACACAGGAGGCACCTGGGCCTGCAGGATCCTGGGGAACAGACGGGACGATGCTGAGGCCGCGCAGACCCCCGGCTTCCAGCCAGAGCAGCCCTCGTGGGCACCCTGGGGGACAAGCTACACAGCCTCCCTGGTGCTGGGCAGGGACTCTGGAAGGCCTTTCCCAACGAGGTCTGCCCGAGACTCCAGGGCCACGGAGCAGGCGGGATTAATGTCACACTTGTGTGCCCAACCTCACTGTGACCATGGCCTACGGAGCCTGAGCACAGGCCTCCCAAGCAGCTCGTGCTTAACTAAGGCACCTACAAACACGTACCCTTCATCCTTCTAAGACAAACCTCAGACAAAAGATTTGCTGGGTCTGGAGGCCACCCACCATGACCAAAGCCTCAGGCCCTGGGACCTGGCAGCTACCATATCTGATGGAGGCCACCAGCTC
>NW_006199134.1:503848-509050 GCF_000334495.1 Tupaia belangeri chinensis
TGGTCAGGCTGTCGTGGGCTTCTGAGAGCCGCTGGATTTCGCTTTCCAGCTGCAAGAGGCAGAGAGCAGAGCTGAAGGGAGGGAGAGTGCCAGGGGGTGGCCCCGGCTGATCTCGCCTCCTCTCTATCAGAAGAGGTGAGAGATGAGAGGGGGGAAAGCAGGAGAGAGACACCCAGTTGGGCCCTGTGGACTGGTGGCCTCCAGAGCAGACCAGACTATGGGGGCCAGCGAACGAGGGTCCCATCAGCTGCCAAGGACGGACCAGCCGCTGAGTGAGGCCCGGGCTAGGCTCTCTGGAGTGACGGAACACACTTCCCCGTGCCCAGCACTCAGAAAGGAGTACTTTACTTCAGGCTGGTTTGCTCTAAGGGTTGGGGCATGGGGGCAGGAGGGGGCAAAGACAAGACATGCTGGCAGTCTGGCCTCTCTCGGAGAGCACAGGACAGCATGAGGGGCCCAAGCATCTGCCAAAGCTGCACCTTGGCATGCAGCTGCGAAGCCTTCGCTAGACAGGGGCACCAGACCCGCCTGAGTCGCCGCTGCTTGGAGTCCCACCCCTCCGGCCCCGCCACCACCACCATCGACCCCGAGGGCCAGGCTGGCCCCAGGCCCCTCCCACTGGGCTGGCCACAGGTTCTGCACGTGCTCCCAGCTGGTCTGCAATTCTACCAAGGACCTCATTTTTCTTCCAAGAGGAGGGGCTTTCTCTTTGGCCAGGACTGGCCTGGACAGACTTGCTGTTGTGTGGGAGACACAAAGGGCTCTCTGTGGGAGGCGTCCTGGGAGGAGGTGTGTGCAGGCCAGGGTGCGCGTGTGCAGGGAGCTGGTGAATGGGCTCCTTCTAACCCCCACTGGCCAGCAACTGCTCAGACCTGAGGCCTGCTCTGCAAGCTTCTCGGCTGTTCCCCAGCTGTCCAGTCAGCTTAGGAGGGGGCATGAAGGCTGACACAGGCTTCTGGGCCCCTCTGCCTCCCATCGGACTGTGCGCCCTGTAGTCAGCCCCAAGGACGCTTCCTGCCAGTCCCCTGCTCTGAGACCCCAGCAGGACCTACCTTCTCAATGCGGCCGGCCTTCTCTGCTGAGCTCTCCAGCTCCCTCTGCAGCCTCTCATTCTCCCTCTGCAGCCTGGCGTTCTCTCTCAGTACAGTCTCCATCTGGGCCAGGTGGGCACCGCCCGAGGAGGCCTGGGCACTTGCTGGTCCCTCCACACCGGGAGGGCTGAGGGAGCCCAGGGGGCCATGGCCAAGAGCGGCTGGGTGCGGGTGTGGGTGCGGGGCATGCTCCTGGGGCTGCAGGTACTGGTACTGCTGCTGCTGCAGAAACACAGGAGGCACCTGGGCCTGCAGGATCCTGGGGAACAGACGGGACGATGCTGAGGCCGCGCAGACCCCCGGCTTCCAGCCAGAGCAGCCCTCGTGGGCACCCTGGGGGACAAGCTACACAGCCTCCCTGGTGCTGGGCAGGGACTCTGGAAGGCCTTTCCCAACGAGGTCTGCCCGAGACTCCAGGGCCACGGAGCAGGCGGGATTAATGTCACACTTGTGTGCCCAACCTCACTGTGACCATGGCCTACGGAGCCTGAGCACAGGCCTCCCAAGCAGCTCGTGCTTAACTAAGGCACCTACAAACACGTACCCTTCATCCTTCTAAGACAAACCTCAGACAAAAGATTTGCTGGGTCTGGAGGCCACCCACCATGACCAAAGCCTCAGGCCCTGGGACCTGGCAGCTACCATATCTGATGGAGGCCACCAGTTCATGGCCTGCCAGAGCAGCCCATTCAGGCCCTGCCGCCCCCTCAGAAACACTGTTAGAAGACCTTGGTTAAGGTTAGAGCAGTGAGGCAGATGTCAGGGTTAGAGTCTGACAAACAGGGGTTCGAACTCTGGCTCTGGCTGTGTAGCCCTGGAAAGTGTCAGCCCTTGGGATCAGAATTCCTCTGCCTCATCATGAGGGTCTCCCACCCCGAGGGGCTTCGTGAGGACCTCGCCAGTCAGCCTGGCACTGTCCCACTCCTGGCAGGGGCCTTGGCCTGCTCTCGGTTAAAGAATGAACGGGACCCAGACACCGGCTGTTCTCAGGAGGAGGGCCGCCGTGGCCGAGTTAGGGGAACAACATCCCTCTGGCCTCTGGCACAGGCAGGGGTAGCATCACTCTCCTGGCTCCCTGTTGAGGAAAGGTGCAGAGAGCAGGAGCATGGGGAGTCAGTGCACCCCCCTGGGGTCATGTGACCTTAAGTATCTCAGCTGCCTTGGTCCCCTAAAGAATTTTCTAAGTCCCAGAAGCTCCACAAAACCCTAATTCCACTTTGGGGTCCACCTCTTCGGCACTTCTGCCCAGCCCAACCCCTCCAGCCTGTGGCCCTCCAGCTCTGAAAGTGAAGTCCCTGTCCCCCCAGCGACCGATGCCCAGCCTCTGAGCAGCAGGAAGGAGAGGCAGGGCAGAGGCCTGCATGTCTCCCCTAACATGGCGCTGCTGGAACGGGCTGGAAGGGTCCCCACTGGAATGCCCGCTCTGCGTCCCCTGCTGGATGCGGCCACTCTTGGGTCGGCTTCAAGAATTTGCTCCCCCTGCACAGACACAACTGGCATTCTTTGGGAATGACTTAACCCCCAGAAAGAATAGCGCGTCCTTTCCCTTCACACGGCTTTCCCTGCCCCTGCCCGCCCTCCCCCTCCCTCTCTCTTTGTTCTCCTGCAACCAGCCCACTTCCTGGCCCCGATATTATCTTTTCCTGACAGCGTTCAATAAGGCTGGTCCAAAAGAAGAAACCCCGACTCAGCTTCCGACACTCTTCCTGGCCAGCCCTGAGAAGGGGATAAGGCGGAGTCTGTGGGGTGGAGGCTGGAGAAAAACCACGAGGCTCTGTCCTCTGGTTCCTCCATACCAACGCCATCACGTCACCCATTTCTCGAGAGCAAGGAAAGGCATCTTTCCCAGGAAAAGTCAGATGGTGGGAAAGTGAGTGACTACATGAAGACTCAGCAAGAATGGACAGAACCAGACTTCCACCTTGAGCTGTCAGAGGAGGAGTCTGCAGGTCCTGGAGCCCCTTGGGCGGGATTTCCCGACACCCACCGAGGAGTCAGCACTCACAGACAAAGTGCAGGCCAGATGAGAGGCCGAGGCAGAGTCTCACTCTCAGAAGCCACCTCCGTCCAAACTAGCTTCCTGCCCCTCCCCATGTTCCGACTCCATTCCGGCCCCTTACAGTCCTCTATGCACAGCTGTGGCTGGAGGGACCTCTAAAAAGCATAAGTCAAGTCCCTCAAAGTCCAAGTCCCTCTTCTGGCCTAGCAGCCTCTCCTGAGCCTCCATAGAAAGGGCTCCCCTAAACCCAGACCCTCTCCTGCGGAGGCTGCAGCACACGGGGCACACGGGAGCACACCGACGGTAGCACCAGGCAGCTCCTGCTCTGGGGAAGGGCAGAGAGAGGCCTCTAAGGAGGCCGCCTGCTCCTTCCGGCCTCCAGTAGGAGTGACCAATAATCTCAGGCAGAAAGCTGTCCACTTTTCTTTTCTTTTTTTTTTGTCCCCGTTAGTCTGCAGAAAAGGAGGTTCCACTTTCCACTTGGAAACAGTTTGGCAATGACTCCCAATCTCTGTCTTTAGGAAGTTCTGAAACCTCTCCTTTAATCCCCGGCTGCAGTTCACATCCTCTGGGGACTCTTGTTCCGTGAACCTACAGCTACGCAGATGAGCTTCCGTATGTGAATTTCAGCAGGGCCTGCTGAGTTCCCAGGTGCCCTTGGCTAAGTCCCTCCGCCCGGGCTATGCACGCCCTCCTGGGAAGGCAGGGTTAGCTCAGGCAGCCTGTGGAGCTGATGGGGGCAGAGTGGGGGGCTTGCCAGCTCTGATGAGCAGCTCCCGAGGCTCTTCCCCTGGAGCAATACCCTGGAAGGAAGCCCAGAGCTGGCAGGACCAAGGTGTGGGCTGTTACCTGACTTCGGCGTGCTGGAAGTGCGGACTGCCACGGGCTCGGTACCGGGGGTCAGACACAGCAGTCGTGGTCTCGTGAGCTACTACAACATGTGGGTACTGAGGTGGAGGTCCACGGGGCTCCGGGCCCTCAGCAGGAGGGGCCCTGGGCGGGGGGCCCTGCTGGCTGCGGGCCAGCTGCGGGAAGCTGTGGGAGGAGCTCATGTGGCCAGGGGCACGGGCACCGTTCCTCTCCAGGGACAGCTGCAGGAGCCGCTCGCTCAGGGAGCGCACATGGCCATGCCTCAGCTCCCGCAGTGCCTCGTCCTGCCGCCGGCTGCCGCCGGGAGCCCCGCGAGGGTCCCGGTCCCCAGCATGCGGCCTGGGCCCGGCCTGCTGGGCTGCGAAGTACTGCGAGTGGGCTTTGGCCTCCTCATAGGTGGGCAGCTCTTCGCCCTTGCCGGGCTGCGGGCATAGCCGGTAGAGGCTGTTCTCTGCCAGGTGGGTCTCGCCACCCTGGTGCTCCTGGCCCTGGGGCTCCTGCCTCGTGGCCTGCTGCAGGACCTGGCTGTCCTCAGGTGCCACGATCTCCAGGGAGGCCTGGGGGCTCCCGGTGCCCCCGGCCACGGCCCCGCCCCGCAGGGCCTGCTGCTGGATGGCCAGCAGTGTGCGCGTCTCGGTCAGGTTTCCGTAGCGCAGCTGTTCCTGGATGAGGCGGTGCAGGACTGTTCCCGAGGAGTCTTCCAGCGTCCTCATGCTTCTCTGGCTTGCACACACCTGCCTGGATGACAGCCAGTGGCACCTGGCCCCAGAGCACCTGGCGAGAGAGAGAGAAGAGCAGTCAGTGGGAGCGGATGGGCAGAGGTGGACTTTCCATTACAGTGCAGTAGAAAGTCGGGTGAAGAGCGAGGAGGTGGCTCCAGCCTGGGTTCCAGGAACAATGCTACCCTGCTAAGGAAGGCAGCTAGTAACTGCTGAGCCTGTTTCTCCGTCAGAAAAAAAGGAAAGGATGGTTTGCCTACTGGAATTGAGGATTAAAAGAGGCAGCCAGGGGAACCAGCAGTTAGCGTAATGGCTATGTCACTGGACTCCCACGTAGTCGATCGCGGTTCACGTCCCGGACCCAGTGGCTTAAAACTCACGCCGGGCGCGTGTGCGTGCGTGCCCAAGATTCCAAGAGGAGAATGGAGGAGAAGGGATTGCGGCGTGACCATCCCCCCTGGGGGGTGATTTCTTGCTTTCTGTCTCTCTGTCTGGCGAGCACACGTGCCCTATAGCGAAAACC
>NW_006199134.1:509357-510541 GCF_000334495.1 Tupaia belangeri chinensis
AAAGTAATTAGGAAGAAAATAAAAAAAAAAAAAAAAAAGAGGCAGTCAGTGCTGAGCTTCTGGTGCACTGTACACCCCTGGGGTGTCGTAATGACTGTGACATGGGGACCAGCAGGTGGCGTGGTGGTTAAGGCACTGGACACTCCCACATGGCTGACCAGGGTTCAAGTCCTGAATCTGGTGGCTTGCCTTCTCACTTCCGCTCTCTCTCTCTCACCCTCTGTCTCTCTCTGGTCAAATTAAAAAATAAATGAATGAATAACTAAAGTAAAATAATTATTAAAAAAAATGACTGTGACACTCAGAGTCTGAGTGTGCCTAGAGAAAGGCGACAGTGAAGCAGGAGGGAATCATCTAGAAACCACAGCCACGCACGGAGCAACTCCCATAGGATGAAGCTAGACTGAGCCTGGTCATGGTCCTGGCACAGTCAGCTCACCACCCTCTGCCCTCCTCCCTCCCTGTCCCCCATTCACGGAACACCTGGAGGACTGAGCCAGGCTCTGCTTCATCCCAGGCTCCCTGTCACGCAGGGGATGACCTTGGCCGCCATCCCGCAAGGTGAACAGGAAGAGGGAGAACTTGCACAGGAGCCGAAGAAAGCAGGTGCACAAGAAAGGCCACAGCAGGACAGTGGTTTTGTGAGCGGAGGCCAGAAGATGCTAGGCGACCCGGTTAGTGGCCTGGCACCCAGTCTGTGCGTGCTGACAGAAGACGGAAAAAAGGCGCATCTCTGATTTATGATCGCCTGTCACCCACCAAGGGCTCTCGGAGAGGCGCGCCCCCACACACAGGGGTTGCACAAGTGCATCTTGACATCTGTAGCATGCCCTTGGGGCAGCTGGGGGGGAAGGGGGTGCTCTAGGCTGCAGGGCCTGGGCTGGGGCTGAAGGCAGGGAGGTAATATTCCGGCAGGTGTGCTCCCTGCTAAGCCTGGGCTCCAGCAGCCCAGAGCCGCGAAGCTGCCGGGCTCCCTCACCCAGAGGCCTTTCCACAGCCGCCTCCAACACAAACCTCCTAACTGGGATTAGGAAAACCAGACGAAATCCACCAGGCCACAAGCAGTGTGCGTGCTGGCGGGGGGCGGGGCTGGAGGAATGCGCCCCCCCCCAAACTGCCCTGGGTGGCAGGGCAGGACACACCCCCGCGCCGGCTGCCGGGGGCTGGGGAGTGGGGGACCCTGG
>NW_006199134.1:510827-518379 GCF_000334495.1 Tupaia belangeri chinensis
CTGGGGGGGGGAGCCTAGGCGGGAGCTCGGCCCCTGGCGGGTGACGAGCGCCGGTGGTCGCTGGTGGCCGGGAGGCTGGGGCGAGTGGCGAGGGGAACCAGCGACCCGACCCCAGAGGTCTGTAAGCGGCGCGGTCCGCCTGCCGGCCTCCCTCCCGAGACCTCTTTGTTTTCCAAATACCCCAGCGCTGACGTCACCGGGCTGGACGGCAGGCCGCATTCTTTCTAAGTGAGAGCCAGTTCGTGGCTCCAGAGAGGATTTTCCAAGAAGACAAAGAGGAATTCTTGGGCTAGTTGGGGGCAAACAGACCTAGAACCGCCAACTAGCAAAATCAGCCCCCAGCACGCTGCACGGTGACCTTGGAAGGGCCGCCTCCAATCTTGTTCTCCCTCCTCCAGCCAGACCTGCAGCCCCAAGAGCGACCCCAGAGCTACCCCTTCCACCCGCTCCAGGGGACTCCCGCGCCTTCGGGAGCTCGCCGAGGCGCTCCGCGCAGAGCTCCCTGGGCCGAGCGGCCCTTACCCGGCTTTGTGGTCGCTTCTGCGCCCCGAGATCGCTCAGTCCGCCCGGCTCCTTTGCGCCGGGACTCGACTGCTGCCGGCCTCGCGCACTGCCCGAGCGCCGAGTGTGGAATTTGTCCATACTGGGAACATTTTCTCTTCTATAACAACTAAATTTCCTGATGACTATCACATTGACAGCTACAGCTGTGATGGCTCTTCTCAAAGCGAACCACAAATAACCTCTCAGCGCACCGCCCTCCTCCGCCCTCCGCCTCCTCCCGCGCGCTCCCCCCGGCCCCCGCCTTCCTTCGGGGAGGAGGCGCTGCAGGCCGGGCGCCCGGCCGGCCCCAGAGCGCAGCTCCCCGGCAGCCCCGAGCCCGCGAGGCCACGCGGTGCCCCCCAGGCCCCAGCTTCGGCCCGCGTGCGCTCACCCTTCATCCCGAAACCCACTGGCAGGGCCACACCGAAGGGATGGACGTCGCGTGTGCAGGGTTCCTGGGAGAGGGGCTCCAGCGGAGGCTGCGTGTGCGCGCGCGTGTGTGGGTGTGAGCGGGGGTGGGAGGGGGGGCGGGTGCACGGTCGTCCACATCCGCTCAGCTTGGACCGTGCCCTGGGCGAAGACGAGGCTTCCAGCCACCGCGCCCCTCCCTCTCCCCGCCGCTCTCAGCCTCAGCGGCCACCTGCGAACTGCGCGGGTAGTGTTTACAAACACCTTCCCAGCTCTTTGCGCCATGTCCACAGGAAGTGCGAATCTGGGTTGGACGATCTGGTTAATTTGACCCACCTGTGCAAGTGGCCCACCCGCTGCCAGGCGCCCGGTCCGACTCTGCCCCCAGGTGACCATCAGCGCTCCTTTACGCAGAGCACCGGGTGCGCCACCACCCGCTTGGGACCCAGTCACCCGACCCCCCCCAGTCGCCCTTCGAGAGACTTCTGTTACTATCCCCGAGTTAAAAACGAGGAAACCAAGGCGCAGACGGTTCAGTAGCCAGCCCAGGATCGCGCCGAGAAAGCCGATCAAAGGCCGCCATGGCACCAGGACCCCAGTTCCTTAGAGGGATAGGGCAGGCTCTGGGAGCCCTCCTGTCCACCTGCCTCTCCGGGAGCCCCTTCTCCCAGGCTCCCCGCGCCAGCCAGGGCCCTGCCTGGAGCTACTTCCCTGCTCTTGCTCTCCTGCTCTGCAGAGAATCCTCCCCTCTCGTGGACCCTTCCTACCTGACCACCAGGCTGTGGAAAACGCTTCTTCAGGAAGCCTGCTCCGCCCCTCCTTCCTCCCCGCCAGCTGTGTCCACCCCAGCTCTGTGCCCTGCCGCACCCCTGACCACGCAGGACCTGTCAACTAGCCCCTGTGGGAGAGGCTCAGCCTCTTGTGAAAAAATGGAATTAATGTATGGGTTTATTTTGGTGCAAAAATATTTGAAATCTGCATTTTTAAAAAATAATATACATTTCCCAAGAATGTTTTAAAGACTTCATGTCTGAAGGAGTTGATTTGCAGGGGAGCCTGCAAGCTCAACAGCAGGGAACATGCTAGTATTTAATATCCCGTCTGGAGGTATGCGTGTGTGCGCCTGTGGTTTACTTGGAAGCCAAATGTGCCTTTCAAATAGTGATTGGACCTGAAGCAAACGAGAACATGGGTCCTCTCTGCCCCTCTAAAGTGTACCTGGCTATCCAAGGACACCTTACACAGAAGCCACGGCCAGTCCGTCCCAACCAGGTCTGAGTAGGGATTTGAGAGGTGAGCAGGCCCAGAGGAGAGGTCCCAGGTGGCCTTGCCTTACCGACGGCATTCTTCTTGGAAACCTGGTGGAGGTGTGAGCGTGGGTGTGGGCATGTGTACTCTGGGATTGCAAAACCAGGGGAAAGGTCGTATATATACATAATGTAGTGCTGCCTTTCAGGGGACATTCGGGGGGAGGGACACCTTACAAGATACTTAACAGAAGGAACATTCTTAAGGTGCAGAAAGGGGCGGCTGCAGCAGGAGGTACATCTCGGAGTGGCGAGCCTGCTGCACACCTGCACAGGACCTGGGACTGCTCACCTCTGTTCCCAGAGGGACAGAGAGAGAGAACCCCAAACCTGGATGGGAAATATATATGCACTTTTTTTTTTTTCTTTTCTCCTCTGCAAAACAGGACCTCGTCACCAGGGCAGGGCCGGGGCCTCAGGGGGGCTTACCTGAGCTGGCAGCTACACCTGACAACAGCGTGGGTGGGTGAGAAGGTGACTACAGCTCAGATGTGCCAGAGGCAGGGGTGCCCACGTGGGCTCGGGGCTGTGAGCCTGCTTCACACACCCCTTTGCTACAGCAGAGGGAGAGAGGCTCCTGGGGAAGCAGTACTCCTTCCTCACACCTTGTCTTTCTCAGCCAGCCTTGTCTTCTCTCCCTCCCACCCAGCAAGTAGTGACTCTTCCCAGATGACAGAGTGACTGGCTGGCTCTGGAATCCTGCCCAGGGAAGATGCCGAGTTGACCCAGTTCTCAGCGTAAGCCAGGCTCCAAGCCTTTGCGGGGAGGCTGCAGCTCCAGGGGCGTGGCTACACCGTAGGGAGCTGGGCGCACACACCCACGTCCCTCCTTAGCCTGGGCCTGGGTCTGGCCTGCTTCTGCATCCCCCTGCAACTGACAGGGCTATGAGGGGGCTTCCAAGAGCTTGTGAAAAAATGGAATTAACGTATGGGTTTATTTTGGTGCAAAAATATTTGAAATCTGCATTTTGTTTTAATAATATACATTTTCCATGAATGTTTTGAAGATTTCATGTCTGAAGAAGAGTTCTTAGGGGACTTTCACAGCCCTCTCCCGTGGAGCTGAGAGGGGACGGTCCTCTCACTTCCTAAATGGTTGATGGATGGAGGAGGTACTCCAGGGCCCAGGAGGGACATCGTAGGAAGACTTCCGGTTGTGAATTCTCCTTCCAAGCTCCCTGGACAGTCCCTCTGACGGGTTGTGGGAACAAGCCTCCCAGAAAGCAGGGCAGGCAGCGAATTCGCAGGACAGCCTGCAGGCTGCTTGGAAGAGCCCGCTGGGCCCTCTTTGTCCTACAAATCCTATCTGCTCTTCCCTCTCCACCTCTTCCTCCTCTCTGCCTCTAGGCTTCACCCCCAAGCCCTCTCCTTCTATTCTTGTCTTTTACTCCCTGCCCTCTGGCCTGGACTAGCTGCCTCACAGGGTCTGTCTTTGGGGTCAAACCCTCCAGAGTTGGAGCTTTTGTGAAACTAGAGCGTGTGTTTGGGGTAAGAAATGACCCCTCCCCTGTGTTTGGGGTAAGAGGGTATTAAGAAATGAAAGAGCCCTGGGGTTCCTGTCCTTGTGGGGGGGGGCTTTATGTCTGGTACCCCTTTGGGCCCAGAGGAGGGCTGGTTCCTGCAAGTGGTGAGCTCACCCAAAGGGAGGGAGCATCCATGACTCCCCTTTCCTTGTCCTCCTCTGGGGACTCGAACTGTCTAGAACCTCCACTGCCCCCAGCCCTACATGGAAGCTGTGTCTAATGATTGTTGGCAAATAAATGGATGGACACACTGCTCTCGCTGGGCAGCCACAGGTTGGAGAAGGGCCGGGACCAGGGATCCACACACCAGCGCATCTGGGCCGGTGCATGAAAGAAGACCAGCCTGAAGGACCAGCTTCAAGGCAGACCCCTGCCTCTCCTGCAGAGCTCCCTGGTACTGATGGCACTGACACGGAGGATGTGCTAGTGCTGCCTAGAAAGACCCTCAGCTGGCAAGAGGCTCGAGGGACCGTGCAAGGCCGGGGTTTGTAATCCTAGGAAAGAGCCCAGGGCAGGGATTGCCGCTGCTGGGGCAGGCCAGTGTGAAGGAAGAGCGCCCCCTAGTGAGCGGCATATCCGCTGCTGCGGTAAGGCTCCCTGGTGGTTCTCGGGTTTGAGGTAGGGGTGGTGGTGGTGGTGGTGGGTGGGGAAGAGAGATGTTTGGGAAAGGTTTTATCTGGGGACCTGTGTCTCCCAAACCCCTCAGAAATGGATGAATGGCTCCAGCTGTGTTTCTGAACTTTCCCCATGCTAGCCTCTCTTGGACTTTCACATAGTCCTTAAGGAAATGCCGCCTTTAACACACCACCTGTCACTGACAGGGGACCCCCCACTTGTGTTCACTCACCCATCCGCCCTTCCATCTGTCCTATACTCAGTACACTCGTTTAGCAGGTCTGTCCTAGCCCCACTCTGACTCCCGGGGGCCCATCCTCGCAGGGCGTGCAGGCCACGGGCTGCACAGCACAGCGGAGAGCTCTGCCCTGAAGGAGGGGCCTGCACAGGGAGGCTGTCATGGCGCATGTCCTAGAGGAGGGCTGAAGGTGCAGCCAGATGGTGGCGTGGTCCCCAGGTGGGCATCCGGGGAAACTTTACTACAAGCTCAAACCCCCTATCCCCGCCACTTATCGAAAACATGGGCGTGTAGAGGCCAGCAGGTGTGTTGTGGCTGGGGCACTGGACTCCTATGTGGCCAGCCACGGTTCAAGTCCTGGACCTGGTGGCTTGACTTTTCACTTTCCCTTTCTCTCTCTCAAGTCAAATAAATAAATAAATAAATAAATAAATAAAATTATTTTTCTTTTTAAAAAAATGGAATTGTTGAGTCACTCTCGGGTGGCAGCTGACCTCCCGCACCCGATGTGCTCGCGATCACGGAAGGCACTGGAAGCTCGGAGATGCTGGGCACGTCACGCTCATGTGGTGTCACTCTAGGCAGGTGTGAGCTGTTACCTACCAAGTGTGTCTCCAGAAAAGAAAAATCTGGAAGTCAAATACCACAGTGTGAGAAATCAGTGTGCCCTGTTTCCCCGCTCCCTCTCCAAGTTTCACTCCAAAGAGACAATCATTCTAAACTCTTTTAGATGTCTTGTGTTACTTCTTCTTTCAGTTTGCCGAAGGAGCATGTGCTCAGGGGAGAGAGAGAGAGAGAGGGAGAGAGAGAGACAGAGGGAGAGAGAGAGAGAGAAAGCACTCTCCCAAGAGAGAGAGAAGGGGAAAGCACTCTCCCAGCGGAATGTGGTCAGGTTGCAGTCCTCTCTCCTCCCTTTCTGCACCCTGTCAGGAGTTCGGGCTTGGGCCCGCTGTGTTTTTCAAGCTTCCTGGTTGGCCACGCAGAACTCAGCTGCCTGAAACACGCAGCAATGGAGCAGGCCCCTAGATGTCCTGTACTTACATCTAAACTGACATTCCTAAAACAGAAACCTTCTTCTATGTCATCATGTTTCTCTCCTAGGTATTATCTTCCTGTTCCCTACCATGAAAGATTAGGACGATGCACCACACACAGGCGTACAAACACATGCACGCATACATGCACACATGCACGCCTTCACGCATGCACACATACACACACGCTTCTCCGTTCTCTTGTAGCTACGTGACCTTGTGGTTAAATAACTATCAAATGTTTATATTATTGCAACTCTGTCGATAGTGGTACCAGCGGAGTCGTACACTGTGCCATGAAAACGTCCTTTCTTACTCAACTCGTTTTTATTACAACTAAATGTTGCCTCCTTTTTTATTTGTTTAGTGTTCTGTGTAGCGAGCATTACATTGTCTGCAAATAGACGGAACTTTAACATTCCCTTCAACAAACATAGACCCGCTGGTATTCTGACAGGCCCCTCTTCGTCCTGGCGACACCCGGCCTGGGGCGTTGGGCCAGCGCTCTCTGGTCCGCCACACGGCTTCCACCTGCAAGTCTCCCCCCAGCTGTAGGCTGTAGGCCTTCCCCTCAGTTTTTTCTGTCTGGTCCCCATCTCCTGGATCCCTTGTCTTTCTCTCTGTGTTTTCTTACTAATGGCTTCCTAAGAATGAGTCTGTGGAGACAAATTTAAGAAGATTGCGGGCCAGCGGTGGTGTGGAGGTTAAGGCACCGGATCTCACACGGTCAAGTGCGCGGCTCGAGTTCCAGATCTGGAGGCTTGAAAATTACACGGGGTATGTGTGTGTGTGTGATCAGGCCACAATCCCCTCTCCTCCCTTTCTCCACTGAGAAGACACTGGAGGAGAAGAGATTGCAGGATGCCTATTCCCCTTGGGAGATTATTTCTCTCCTTGTCTCTCTCTGGTGAGCACACATGCCCTATAGTGAAGAAAAAAAACTAAATCTCCTTTAAAGAAAAATTTGCGTCTCTAAGTGTCTTTATTCTATCTTCATATGCTTTGATAGTTGCTTGGGTATAACATTCTAGGTTAGAAATAATTTTCCCTCTCTATATTTAAAAATTTTTTTCTACTATATTTTCAGGACCAGCAGATGGCGTCATGGTTACATTGCTGGACTCCCACATAGTCGACCACAGTTTGAGTCCCAGACCTGGTAGCTTAAAATTCACGCTGGGCACGTGTGTGTGCCCAAAATTCTGAGAGGAGAATGGAGGAGAAGGGATTGTGGCATGGCCACCCCCACGGGGGTGATATTTTGCTTTCTGTCTCTCTGTTTCTGTCTCTCCAGTGAGTGCACATGCACTATAGCAAAAAAATCTCTCAGAAAAAAAATGCTCTATATTTTGGAAGAGTTGCTTCCTTATTCTCTTGCTGCTAGTGCTGCTATTGACAAGATGTCATCGTGACTGTTTATCCTTGAATATAAACTGTTTTCTCTTTCTCTGGAAGCATTCAGGATGTCTCTCTGCAGGTCTGGTGTCCTGAGATGGCCCCGTGATGTACCTTGACACGTTTTTCCTCTTTTTTTTGTTTTTTTTAGAGGTTTTTGCTATAGGGCTCATGTGCTCACCAGAAAGACAGAGAGATAGAGAGACAGAAAGCGAGAAATCACCCCCTGGGGGGATGGCCACGCTGCAATCCCTTCTCCTCCATTCTCCTCTCGGGATCTTGGGCACGCACGCACACATGCCCGGTGTGAGTTTAAGCCACCAGGTCTGGGACTTGAACCTTGGTTGACTACAGGGGGGCCCAGCGACATAGCCATTACACTAACTGCTGGTCCCACGTTTTTCTTCTTTGTTCTGAGTCCCCAGTGGCCATTCAGTCTGGCACCTCATGTCCCCGATCTCTGAGCAGCTTCTCCAATAATTTTGTTCTT
>NW_006199134.1:518422-539247 GCF_000334495.1 Tupaia belangeri chinensis
TTCCGGAGCTCCAGTTTGGGATGTTAGAACTCCCCAAATGATTCTTTAGCTTTTAATTCTTGATTTTTCTTTCTTTCTTTCTTTCTTTTTTTTTTAATTTATGCCGGGAAATTTCTTCTCTTTGGATTTCAACCCTTCTATATTTCTGCTGTCATTTTCACTTTTCAAAAGTTATTTCTTGTCCAGGGCTCCTTTTCATAACTTCATCTTCTTGCCTCATAAATTAATGATCCCCTTAGCCCTCTGGGAGTAGTCGGTAGAACGAACATTGTTTTCCTATTCCTATCGCCACATTATCTGTTTCCTTGGAGTTCATTTTTCTGTTTGTTTTGGTCTGTTTCTCGTAGTTAAGGCTTCTCTCAAATGGCTTGGATTCTTGGCTCTCCAGTCCTGTTTGAGAGGTGAGGCAGCTGATGGGAACCCCTTGCCAGGAAGAGTTGGCTTCTCCGCGGGTCTTGCAGAAAAAGGGTGGGAGAGAGTTTTGACCCTGGTATTGGGAATCCCAAAGTGGATGTGCGTTGTTTCCCTCCGGTCAGTCATTGCCCAGGGAAGGGTCTTCTGATCCTTCGGGGTTTTGAGAGCAGAACAAGAAAGAGAAGTTGCAGGGGACCGCGGGTGGTGGGCGAGCCAGGAGCCCATTCACTGCCATCACGACCGCCACCTCCTTGGTCACTCCAGAGGAGAACTCTCCAATTTGGCAACAGGGAGTGACGCAGGGTGAGGTGCTGACCTCCCCTCTGTGTGGCCAGGAAGGGGATCTTGAGGGGTGCTCCTCTTCTAAGGAGTTTTCCCAAACTCCCTGTTTTGGGCCTCACCTTTGCCCCCTTCGAAGAGGTGCCTGTTGCCTCCATTGCTGAGGGGTCTGAGGTTCTGAGCTTGTCCCTCCCCCTTCCCCAGAGCTCAGACCTTAATCCGTATCCCTTCCAGGATCCTGCTGCCATTCCTCTACTGTCTGTGCAGGGAGGTTGGGCTGTTCCCCCGTGTCCAGTGGGCAGGCTTGGGCAGGGCCAGGGTGAAGGTGCTGTTCTCTCCTCCAGTTTAGCCTCCTCTTCGCGTTTCCCACTGAGATGGCTCATTCCAGGCCTTGTCAGGACTGGCGTGGGCACTTGGGGCGAGAAGCTGGCAAGCTCAGGGCTGCTCAGCTGGTTCTACGACTCCAGGCTCCGTTCCATGCTGCGGCTAAGCCCTGGGGTGGGGGTTCTGTGTGGTGCTTGGATGGCCGTGGTCCTCAGTCCTCTGGCACTCCAGCACTCCAGGGCCAACGCCAAGACCCTGCTTAGAGACTTGAGGTTGGGATTTTAGAGGCCCAGGCCGAGCCCACAGTTCCAGGGAACACCTGCAGGGGATTCCCTCCCCTGTGGACACCACCTTGTTTTCCCCAAGCCTGCTTTTCTGGGAGAAGGCTGGACCACAGCTGCCTGCCTGGCAGTCTCCCCTCTTCCCTCTCTGGGTATTCACAGCACAGGTGGCGAAAGATCCCCAGCCACCTTTGCTGCCTCCTGAGGGCAGACCTGGTCTGCAGCTCACCAGGAAAGGTGCTATGGTTTGGCTGGGCAGGGCTAGGGCTGGAGAGTGCCTTGGAGAACTTGGAAACACCCAGCTCAGTTTGCGCAGTCTCAGGGTGTGTGCACCTGCCAGGGGGAGGCCCCACAATCAGTGTCCTGCCTTAGAGTCACAGTGGCCTCCGCCAGTAGGGAGAGCCCGAAGATTCCCGCAGAAAAGACACAGACTTTGGTTAAGGCACCCACGTAAGTGAGGCCAGGGTGGGAGAAATGAGGCCGACCCGCAAAGGTATCAGGCAGTGGGCAAGCTGGGGCCTGGCCTCCCAGGGGAGAGTAGGATGGCTCCAGAGGGGCAGACGATGAAGGCTACCACTGGTACTTAGGCCAGTCCTGAGCTGAACTGCTGGAATCTGGCGGGTCCTGGTTCCCCAGCCTGCTTTCTCAGACCCCTTGGCAGGCCCTCTGCAACCACAACCCAAATCCAAAGTGATTAGTACTGGAGGGGATGTGGAATCCGGCACTTGGACAACGGGGTTGGCCCTGGGCAGGCATAGACATGTTTTGGCTTGGAGGTCAGAGGGCAGTACCAGAGGTACAGGACGGATGGGGATGAGAGGACAGAAAGGCAGGAAAGGCAGGGACGTGGGGCCCAATGGATGAGTTATTGCTTTATTTATTTATTTTTATTTATTTATTTTTTTGAGAGGTTTTTGCTATAGGGTGTGCGTGCTTGCCAGAGAGAGACACAGAGAGACAGAAAGTGAGAAATCACTCTTTGGGGAGATGGTCACACCACAATCCCTTCTCCTCCATTCTCCTCTTGGGATTTTGGACACGCACGCACATGCACCTTGGTGCGTGCCCGCCTCTGGGTCTGGGACTCAAACCGTGGTTGACTACGTGGGAGTCCGGCAATGTAACCATTCGCCACCTGTGGGCCCCAGTTATTGCTGTTTTGAGGCAGGGTTGCAATTGCCCTAAAGTTCTAATTTAATATAAAAGTATGTAATAATATATAGCAAAATGCAACCATTTCAGAGTACGGTTTGATGAATGTTTAGTAATTGCATACAGTTATATAACCAAGTTCACAGTAAAGGTTTAGATCATTTTCATATTTCCATCTATTTAACAAGTTTCCCTGTACCCCCTTGTAGGCAATTTCCTCTTTACCCCCAGCCTCAGGTGACCGCTGACTGCTTTCTAGAACCTCGTGTGAACAGACTCCTTATTGCGATAACCTGCAGACTTGCGTACGCAGTGTGATTTTCTTCACAGAGCAGTTTCCTTCTCAGAGTCATTAGAACTGCTTTCTGTATTAACATTCCATTTATTTCTGATCACGAGGTAGCATTACATGGTACGCACGTGCCACAGTTTAGCCGTGCTCCGGTTGTTGGCTATTTGTTTCCAGCTTCTAGTTATTGTAATTAAACTACTGTGAAGATTCACCTCTTTGTTTGTTTAGACATGCTCCTCCTTTTTTCTGTCTTTTTAATTTGCTAGAGGAGGTGCAGGCTCTCTGGATAGAGAAAGCGAGGGAGAACGCAAACCTCCCCCACCGGGGTGCTGCCCATGCCGCCATCCCTTCGCCTGGCTTTCGCTCTCACTTGAGATTTCGGGCATAAATGCGCGAGTCCATTGCGTCTTTCAAGCTTGCAGGTCTGGAGCTCAGATTGTACTGCTGGCAATGAGTATCCAGGCACCTAAACCACCGAGCTACCAGCTGGCCTGACGTGCATTCCCAGTTCTCTTTGGTGGATAGGTAGAATGTAGTGGTTTAGTATAGAAAAGTGTACGCTGAACTTTATACGCTGTTACTCCTGCATCCTTCGAGGTGTCCAGCAGTCTTACATCCCCACCACTAATGTGTGAGTTCTAGTTGCTCCTAACTGCCAACACTTAGGATAGTCGGTTTTGAAATTTAACCCATTCTAGTTGGGGTGCCATGGTGTCTTATGATAGTGTTAATTTGCAATTTTTTCTTTCTTTTTTTTTGGAGAGATTTTTGCTATAGGGCGCATGCGCTCGCCAGACAGACAGAGAGAGACACAGAGACAGAAAGCGAGAAATCACCCCCCAGGGGGGATGGTCACGCTGCAATCCCTTCTCCTCCATTCTCCTCTCGGGATCTTGGGCACGCACGCACACGTGCCCGGCGTAAGTTTTAAGCCACCGGGTCTGGGATGCAAACCGCGGTTGACTACGTGGGAGTCCAGCGACATAGCTATTACGCCAACTGCAGGTTCCCGTGAATTTGCAATTTTGATAAAAAGGGATATTGATCATCTTTTCATGTGCTATCATCCACTCACATATTCTTTATCCAATATATTTTATTTTAACTTTATTATTATTTTTCAATTTGACCAGAGAGAAAAAGAGAGAGAAAGAGGGAGAGTGAGAAAGGAAGCCACCAGGCCCAAGACTTGAACCATGGTTGGCCATGTGGGAGTCCAGTGCCTTTTACCATCGTATCACCTACCAGCCCTAGTACTCACCGTTTCGTTTACAAAATATCTGCCCAAATGTTTTGCCTATTTTAAAAAATGGAGCTGTTTTGCCTTAATGGATGATAGGAGTTCCTTACATATTCTGGATACAAACTCTTTATGAGATGACCGTCTCAGAGACAAAAAATGGGGCTATTTTCCACTTAATGGATGATAGGAGTTCCTTACATATTCTGGATACAAACTCTTTATGAGATGACCGTCTCAGAGACAGTCTCTCCTACTCTGTGGCTGGCCTTTTCTTACGAGGTGGAAATAGAACCGACTCTCCCCGTGACCTCGGACAGCTGACCTTCGACTTGTCCTCTTTAAACCTTGGTTCCCTCACGTGTAAAATAACTGAAAATGTTACTTTGGGGTCCCAGGAACTCGACAGCCAGGCAGCCCTGCCTGGAGAAGGCTCATAGCAGCCCCGCTGCCCACAGGCACCCAGCACGTGTCCCCCTTGCCACCAAGGTGCCCAGAGGAAGTCATCGCAGTCGAAGGGGCGGTGGCGAAGTCGCCCGAGGGAGCTCTGCGAGGCCTGGCAGCTAAACCTGCTCCTGCAGACGTGGGGAGGGAGGGAGCCACAAAGGGCGGCAGAAATGAAAAGGGGAACCATCTGACCTGGCTATCCCAGAAATGAAATAACTTCCCCTGAAACAAACAGAGACTTAAGACATGGGAGTCCAGCATCTGAGGAAGCAGGTAAGAAGCCATGTCTGGGTCAGGGCTTATCCGCTGGCCCTGCCGTCCAGTGAAGGGTGCTTTCTCCCTCTGTCTCCTTGGCAACCACACACGACCTCTGACCAAATGAGCTAAAAACAACAAACAATCTGCTCTCTCCTAGTTCTGGGCAATCCGCAGGTACCCCAGGGGTACACGCCGGTTTGGAGCGTGGGGAGGCAGGTTACACAGAGGCCTTGTTCAGCCCTGGCCCCCAGGCCTGCCCAGGTTCCTGGGTCCCTCACACGGGGGACGCACAGGGCATGTGGCGAGGGTCGGCGGGGCTCTGATGCACGGGTAAGGTGTGTGTGTGGGCGACAGCCCAGTAACAGAAAAGCAAGATAACTAACTTTAACGGATAAAGTGGGGCTGGCAGGCGGCGTGGCGAAGTGCGGGCTCTCCGTGGTGCACGGCGATGCAGTCCTGGACCCGGCAGATTGCTTTCCCACACTCCCTCTGTCTCTCTGGTGAGTGCACATGCCCTGCGCGTGTGCAAAGAAAATAATAATGATAATAAATACTTTTTTTTAAACAAAAGAATAAAATGCCCAGCATCCCTAATCAATGGCTCCTTGTCAGTGAAGCAAATGACAAAATATTTTTCCTCAGAAATGTTTCTGTTTTGGGAACCAGCAGTTAGCGTAATGGCTATGTCGCTGGACTCCCACGTAGTCGACTGCGGTTTGCGTCCTGGACCCAGTGGCTTAAAACTCACTCCAGGCGCGTGTGCGTGCGTGCCCAAGATCCCGAGAGGAGAATGGAGGAGAAGGGATTGCGGTGTGACCATTCCCCCTGGGGGGTGATTTCTCGCTTTCTATCTCTATGTCTCTCTCTGTCTGTCTGGAGAGCGCACACACCCTATAGCGAAAACCTCTCCAAAAAAAAAAAAAAAAGAAAGAAATATTTCTGTTTTGTAGTCCTAGCAAAAGAATCCATTTAATTCTTTATTGTTATAAAAAGCAACTTAAAGTAGTTACCTTTGTAAAGCGAAAGGTGGCCGTGATGGCTCATTATATGTGTCCCCGTGGCTGGGCTGTGGCCCCAGTGGTTTGGTCACACCAATCTTGGTGAAGGACGAGGTGTTCTTTAGGTGGGATTTGTGTTCAGATAAATGGCTCTGAGTAACAGCGGAGTGGGCCTCACTGAACCAGCTGAACCAGGCGTGGGGAGGAAAGACCGAGGTCCCCCAGGCAGGAGGAATTCTGCCCCCAGGCTGCCTTTGGGCCCAAGACCCACGCTAGGCTGCTGGCCCTGCCCTGAGGTTTCAGACTGGCCAGTCCTCAGACTACACGCGACAATTCCTTAAAGTAAATCTCTCTACACGTGTGTGTGTTTACACACACCCCCACACCCACATGCATCTGAACTGGCTCTCCTTCTCTGGGGAACCCTGGGTGATAGAGTAGCTAAGGTTATATTTGCTGGAATTTTACAACACAGGCAAAATATTCAGGGTTTTAGTGAAAAAGGAGCAGATGTCTTGTTGTGTAAGGCCCTACGTTTCGAGGCCGATTTACTTTTGGAGCCTAGCCCGGGCTACCACACACACCTACTAACATAGTCCGTGCAGCCAGGCAACCTCTTAGCACCGAGGATTAGAACATTTTCCTCAAATATTTGTGGGGAGGGTTTAATGAAAACTTACGTATGAGCATCCTCAGTTTCGTGTCTGCACATAGCGCCCCAAGTGCTAGGTACGTTATTTGCAGAACCCCCTTGATGTGTGTAGACAGGGAGGGTGCTTCTCTGCACAGACCAGAGCAGGCATGGCCACGGGAGGAGAGGACGCTTCTCTGCACAGACCAGAGCAGGCATGGCCAC
Source organism: Tupaia belangeri chinensis (assembly GCF_000334495.1). Lineage (NCBI taxonomy): Eukaryota > Metazoa > Chordata > Mammalia > Scandentia > Tupaiidae > Tupaia > Tupaia belangeri. The sequence goes on from NW_006199134.1 coordinate 524,964, forward strand.
GGGAGGAGAGGGCGCTTCCCTGCACAGACCAGAGAAGGCATGGCCACGGGAGGAGAGGGCACTTCTCTGCACAGACCAGAGAAGGCATGGCCACGGGAGGAGAGGGCGTTTCCCTGCACAGACCAGAGAAGGCATGGCCACGGGAGGAGAGGGCGCTTCCCTGCACAGACCAGAGAAGGCATGGCCACGGGAGGAGAGGGCACCAGCAGAGAAGATGGGACAAGGGGGCTTTGGTGGCTTCTTTCCTTCCCTTAAAATCATAGATGCACTGCGACCAGCAGGTGGCCTGGTTGTTTAGGCACTGGACTCCCACATAGCCAACCATGGTTTGAGTCTCAGACCTAGAGGTTTGCTTTCTCACTCCCCAATGACCCCCCAGTGAGCACGTGTCTTACAGCAAATTAACAAATAATAATAACAAATAAAAATAAATAAGTCTAAAAAACACAGAAGCCCCCACTCCAAACACACCCCACTACCACCAAGGTAAATAACTGCCTAAACTGATCCTATAGAAAACAAAGAAAACAGAAGCGCGGCTTACCTCTGCCTGGCCTCTGAACTCTCTGAGGGCAGAGGGCAAGTGGGGATACATTTCTGATATTCTGCTCGGGGCTAGTCATTTTTCTACAATAAAAAGGAAGCTGAGAGCCTTTCCTTTTCTAAATTTTAGTTTGCCAAGCAAAACAGAAATTCACTGCAGGCTGTCCCCTCCGTCTGGAGCACTTTCCCTAGATAACCCACGGCCTATGTCCTCACTCGCAGGTCTCTGCTCACAGCCGCCCTCTCAGGCAGGCCCTTCCTAGCGACCATACCAAACAGTGTCACTGCTACACTCCCCAATGTGCCGCCCGCCCCCACTCCCCTGCAGCCCCCCGTCCCCTCCGCTGCTGCTTGTTCATCAGCATGCTTTTGTCATCTTCCAGGAATGCATGCATGTTCTGTTTCCTGCTGTGTTCCCAGAGCCAAGAACAGTGCCTGGCGCATGGCTGGCATATGATTTATTTATTGCTTTATAACAAACTGCCCCGAACTCAGTGGCTTACGACAACACCGACTGTCACATTTGCTGTGAGTCAGGAGTAGGGGTGTCCCTCTGCTGGATCCTCTGGCTCAATGTCTCCCGCACAAGGCTGCCTCCAGGTGCTCGCTGTGGTCGTGGTCTCATCTGAAGACTCGAGCGGGGAGGAGCTGCTTCCAAGTGCACAGGTGGTTGGCAGGGTTCGATGTCTTGCAGACTGTTGGGCTGAGGGCCTCAGTTCTTCTCTGCTGTTGTCCAGGGTCCACTCGCAGATTCTCAGCACATAGGCTTCTCCGCAGGGCAGGTCCCAGCATGGTACCTGGCTTCACAGAGAGGATAAGCAGGAAGAGCCATGGGGAGAGTATTTAAGCAAGGAAGGAGTTACTGCCTTTTGAACTAACGTTGGCTGTACTATGTACGATGGCCAGGATGCACGGTCAGCCTGGGTGTGCATCAGCAGGTGAGTGGATCAAGGAAACGGGGTGTGCAGACACAGCCGAACGCTCTTCAGCCTTTCAAAGACGAGCTCCTGCCCCTGAACTCAACAAACGGGCAAACGTGGAAGATGTTATGTTCAATGAAAGGGACAGGCACAGAGAGGGAAATACCACATATTGTCCCTCATGCATGCAAAGGGGAAAGGAGTGGCCTCAGAAAAGTAGGAAGATAAAGAATGACTCTTAGCGACTAGGAAGTTTTGGGGCGGGGAAAAGAGAGATGCTGATTAATGGAAACAGAATTACAGCCAGGTCAGAGGAGCAATTTCCTTTCTTTCTTTCTTTTTCTCTCTTTCTTTCTTTGAGAGAGGTTTTTGCTATAGGGTGCATGCGTTCACCAGAGAGACGGAGAGAAACAGAGAGACAGAAAGCGAGAAATCACCCTCCTGGGGGGGTGGCCATGCTGCAATCCCTTCTCCTCCATTCTCCTCCCTGGATTTTGGGCACACACGCACACATGCCTGGTGTGATTTTCAAGCCGCTGGGTCTGGGACTCGAGCTATGGTCCGCCACGTGGGAGTTCAGTGCCATCCCCCTGTGCTACCTGCTGGCCCGACTGGGAGCCATTTGAGAGGCTGTCAATCACATTTGATTTTCAGGTAGTGTTTCTTGCGTGGCTCAGTGATGAATCCGCACGAGGGAGAGGGAGAAGGGGTGTGCTGCTTTACTAATGTACCCTGGGAAGCCAGGGGCTAGGCACCGGCGAGCCGGCCGCTTGCTGCTTGTCATAGGCCTCACTTTCAAAACTGGTGCACTTCCCCCTCACTCCACCCTCGCTCCCCCAGAGATCGGCGTGCACCGCAGACACGGGAGGCCATTCTCAGAGCTGAAGACACCCTGGAGCTTACCATACTGCCTCAGAGGTTTGTGGGCTGCTTCCAGAGGAAAGGCTGGGGGAATTTTTTGACTTTGGGAGAAGTACATTTTTTCCACTTGCACAACTCAAATTAGACTGAACTCTCCGAAGCTGGAATTTTCCAAAGCCTCTCCATTTCTCGGATGGGGAGAGAAAATCTGGACAAAGCAGTCTTGTTTCTTTTTTTTTTTTTTTAATTTTTAAAAAAAGTTTATCTATTTATTTATTTTATTTTAATCGGACGAGAGAGAGAAGGGAAAGCGAGAAAGCAAGCCACCAGGTCCAGGATTCGAACCATGGTTGGCCATGTGGGTATGTCCAGCACCTTAACCACCATGCCACCTGCTGGCCCCAAGCAGTCTTGTTTCTAAAGGAGAACGCGAGCTGGGTCCGTGGCCCGCCTTTGCGTGTCGCAGTGTGGGCTTGCATTCCAGGGACGCAGAGCAGATAAAGACTTGGGAGGTGCCCCTGAGGTTCCAAGATGGCTGGAGGGACCAGGCCCCCAGCTGGGCAAGAACAGGGAGACATGGAGGCACCCTAAATCAGTTACGAGGTGCAGAAGAAGGGCTGGTGGTTCCCGGAGCTGGACCCCATAGGCCCATGCAGTTTAGTCTGGACTGTGAGGCTGCAGAGTGCCTCCGAGTACACGTGTGTGTGTGTGTGTGTGTGTGTGTGTGTGTGCCCAACAGCCCAAAGGGGAAATGGAGGAGGTGGGAGAGTGACATGGAGTGCCTTCTCACTTCCTGCTCTTTCACTGTCTCCCCCCCCCCCCAATCCTCCCGGAGCATGCCCTCTAGCAAAATTTAAAAAACAAAAGAAGATGAAGAACAGGTCTCCACTGTGACTGTGCTGGCTTTGCCCACACCCCTCTCCCCTCCCCACCGCGGTGGCCAGCACCTGCCTCCTGTACGACCACTCCTTCGTCTTGCGTGCCGTCCATTTCCGGCATTCCCGAGATGACAGAGTGCCTGGCACATAGTAGGTCACCAGGAATACTGCCGGATGGAAGAGGAGTCAGTACAATAAAGACCTGGTCCCAAAGTGACACGCTGAGTCGGAGTACCGAACCTGGCTGCTTGAAACTCATCCTGGGCACGTGTGCGTGTGTGCCCAAGGTCCCGAGAGGAGAATGTAGGAGAAGGGATTGTGGCGTGGCCATCCCCCATGGGGGGTGATTTCTCGCTTTTTGTCTCTCTGTCTCTGTGGTGAGCACACGTGCCCTATAGCAAAAATCTCTCTTTAAAAATAAAAGACAGAGAACGACCAGTGGTTGGCGTAATGGCTATGTCACTGAACTCCCATGTAGTCAACAGTGGTTCGAGTCCCGGACCCAGTGGCTTAAACCTCGGCTCGGGGGGTATGCGTGTGTGCCCAAGATCCCGAGAGAAGAATGGAGGAGAAGAGATTGAGGCGTGGCTATCCCCCCGGGGGGTGATTTCTCGCTTTCTGTCTCTCTGTCTCTCTCTGTCTGTCTGGCGAGCGCATGGGCCCTATAGCAAAAACCTTTCCAAAAAAAAGAAAAGAAAAAGAAAAAGAAAAGAGAGAGAGAGAACAGAAAGAATGGATTTCCTTCCCTGCCCACGAGGGTGGCTGTGTGGGGAACAAACGTGTCCACCTGCAGAAAGGGCTCACTCTCATAGGGGTTAGCCCTCAACACAGTCCAGGGATCAGAGAAAAGTGCAGGTGACACAGGCCTCCTTGGGGTCCTGCTGTGCCCTCGCTCTGACACCCACAGAAGCCTAACTGCCCACGTTGCTGAGTTCGGGGCTCCTGTGGCCGGAGCTGGCAGGCCGCCGCCTCCTCCCTGGAGGACTGTCGGAGCCCCTGTCCTCTCAGCACTCCTGCTGGCCTTGAAGGGCTCGGGGCAGTGAGAACCTGGGTTTTCTCTAACACCCTCCACGGCCCGAATGAGCACCGAGAAAAGTCCCTGCAGTGATGTTGCAGGGACTCCATGACCCGATAAAATATGCTTCATTTTTTTTCTCAGAAAAAGGGCTATTTTTTCCTCTTATATTTTCATATGGTGCCCAGAAGCTCCTGGATTTCCTGGAATTTATATGAGGAATTCCAGCTATTCCAGCCATAATTTTCACACGCATAGCTCCTGCCAGCAGACTTGGGCCATCTGCGGGGGAGCTGCGGGGCGGAGTGGCTTGGGCTCTTCAGTCCTGGAGCTCTGGTAAGGGTCATGACTTCTCTGTGAGATCTTGGCCAGTGTTTCCCGAGGCACTTTTACAGAACAGCTTTACTGAGGTCTCTTTGGCATGCGATAATCTACACTTAGCAGTCAGTAAGTTTGGCCTGATCCGTAACCATCGCCACAATCAGGCCGCGAACAATTCCGCCTCCCCCATTTCCTTACACTGTTGGTTTTTGTTTTTGTTTTTGTTTTTTTTTTAGCGATTTTACAATAGAGTGTGTGTGCTTGACAGAGAGACAGAAAGGAAGAAGAGGGTGGTCATGCTGCAGTTCTTTCTCTAGTCTCCTCTCGGGATTTTGGGTACACACGCACATGCTCCCCGTGTGAGTTTAAGTCACCGGGTCTGGGACTCGAACCATGGTCGACAATGGGAGTCCAGCGATGTAACCGTTACACCATCTGCTGGTCCCTTATACTGTTTTATGGTCCCCTGTCCAACGTACCTCACCCCCACACTCAGGCACCCCGATCTGCGTTCGTCAGTACAGACCAGCCTGCCTTTTCTGAACTGTTATAGAAACAGAATCATTCAGCAGATACGCCTTTTGGTCTGGCTTTTTTCTCTTAGCACAATTCCATTAGAGTTTATCCATGTTTTCTGTATCAGTAGTTTCTTTTTTTTTCTTTGTTTCTTTATGATAGACTATGTACTGCATACATGGGAGTGAGAGAAAGAGACAGAGAGAGAGAGAGAGACAGAGAGAGACAGACAGAGAGAGGAGCGCCCTCCACAGGGTCTGGGCAGGCAGCCTCCTCTTCCTTTGGCTCTTCAGCCGTCAGGTCCTGGGTGCTCCTCTGTGCTGGCCGCGTTTTCCAGGCCGACTGGGCTGGGAATTCAAGCTGCATGTACCAGGTGGCATCTACTTGGGCAGCACATTACTGCTATGCTATGGGGCCAGCTCAGTTTAGCTCTTTTTTATTGCTAGGTAGTATTCCACTGCGTGGATGTACCACAGTTCGCAATTCGTTTACTCAGTCGTTTTTTTTTCCTTTCTTTTTTCTTCTTTCCTTCCTTCCTTCCTTTCTTTCTTTCTTTTTCTTTTTTCTTTCTTTATTTTTTTTTAGATTTTTGCCATAGGGTATGTGTACTTGTGTGCGAGAGAGAAAAAGCAAGAAAATGAGAAATCATCCAACAGGGTGGGGCAATGACCAGGCCATAGTCCCTCTCTTCCATTGTCCTCGTGGGATTTTGAGCATGCATGCACTCACGCCCGGCATGTTTTTTTTGTTTGTTTGTTTTTTTATCTTTCTTCCTTCTTCCCTCCCTTTTTTTTCTTTCTCCCTTTCTTTCTCTTTCTTCTTCTTCTTCTTTTTTTTTCTAATTTCTTTCTTTCTTTACTTATTTTAATTTATTTCATGTATTATTTATTCATTTATTTATTTATTTTAATTTGACCAGAGAGGGACAGAGCGAGAGCAAGGGGGAAAGTGAGAAAGTGAGTGGCGACGTCCGAGACTCGAACCTCGGTCAGCCATGTGGGAATCCAGTATCCTTAACCACCATGCCACCTGCCAGCCCCCACATGTCTGGCATGATATTCAAGCTGCCAGGTCTGGGACTTGAACCACATAGTTGATTATGTGGGGTCTAGTGCCTAACTCTTCACGCCACTCGCTACCCCTACTCAGTCATCTTTTGATAACTCAAGCTGCTGTGAGAGTTCTTGTACAGACATTTGTGTGGACATAAATTTCTCTTTCTCTTGGGTAGTCAGGCAGGAGAGGGGTGGCTGGTTAATGTGGCAGGTGCGTGTCAGCCTTTTTGTGTCCTTCTGTTGTTGTTTTTCAGTTTGCTATGGGCCCGTGGGCTCATCAGAGACAGACAGAGAAAGAGAGAAAGAAATTGAAAAAGCACCCCCAGGGGCCATAGCCATGCCACAATCCCTTCTCCTTTCTTCTCGTGGAATTTTGGGCACATAACATACGTGCCTAGCATGTTGTTCAAAGAAGTGGTTCTGAGACTTGAGCCACACAGTTGGCTATGTGAGATCCAGCTGGCTTGGCCACCATGCCACCGGCTGGCCCTCTGTCCATGTTTAAAGAAACTGCCAAACTAACTTACAACGTGGCTGTACCATTTCCCACCGTCACTGACGGTGCACGGGAGCAACACTTCCTCCACGTACGTAGCAACACTTGGTATGTCAGTTTTCTGATCAGGCATTCTAAATGGTAGTTCTCTCATTGTGGTTTTAACTTGAATTTCCCTGACGACTAATGTTGTTGAATACCTTTTTTTGTTTTTGCTATAGGGTGCGTGCACTTATAGGGAGAGAGAGAGGGGGGAAGCGAGAGAGAGGGAAAAAGAGAGACACAGAGAGAATGTAAGAAATCTCCCCCCAAGGGGGAATTGCCACACTGCAATCCTTTCTCCTCCATTCCTCTCTTGGAATTTTGGGCATATGCACACATGTGCCCAGAGTTTCTCACCTGCCAGGTCCAGCGTTTGAAACATGCGGCATCCAGCTGCCTTAACCTCTATGCCACTTGATGGCCTGAAGATCTTTTCATGTGTTTATCTGACAATCTTCTGTCTTAGTGAAAGGTCTGTTCAAATATTTCCACCCACCTTTTACATTGGGTTCTGTTTTTTTTTTTTCATAGTTGAGTTTAAGAGTTCTTGAGAACCAGCAGTTAGCGTAATGGCTATGTCACTGGACTCCCACATAGTCGACCGCGGTTCGTGTCCCAGTGGCTTAGAACTCATGCAGGGCGCGTGTGCATGCGTGCCCAAGATCCCGAGAGGAGAATGGAGAAGGGATTGCGGTGTGACCATCCCCCCTGGGAGGTGATTTCTCACTTTCTGTCTGTATGTCTCTCTCTGTCTGGCGAGCACACACACCCTATAGCAAACACCTCTCAAAAAAAAAAAAAAAAAAAAAAAGAGTTATTTATATATTCTGGATACAAACCCTTTATCAGACATATGTTTTGCCAATGTATCCTTCTAGTCTGTAGCTTGTCTTTTCAAGCCTCAACAGTGCGATGATTTTTTTTTTTTGAGAGATTTTACTGGAGAGATAGAGAGACAGGAAGTGAAAAATCCCTCCCCCCCCCCAGGGGAGATGGCCACAGCACAATCCCTTCTCTTCCATTCTCTTGTTGGGAATTTGGGCATGCATGCACACATGCCCAGCATGAGTTCCAAACTGCCAACTCTGGGACTTGAACTGTGGTCAACCACATGGGAGCCCAGCACCTTAACCACTATGTCACCTGCTGGCTCCAACAGTGTGTTTAAAGAGCACACATTTTAATTTCAATGCAGCCCAGTTTATCTATTTATTCTTTTACAGATTGTACTAAGAAATTGATAACTTACCCAAGGTCATGAGGATTTACTCCTCTATTTTCTTCTAAAAGTTGTATAGCTTTAGCTCTTCTATTAAGGTCTATGATCCTTCTGAGCTAAGTTTTATTAATAGTGCAAGCAATTCTAGGTCTTTCCCCTTCCTCTTCCCTTCTTTTTCACTGTAGTCTTCATTTTTTTATTTTTTAATTATTAACAGAGAATGTGTGCACTCTCCAGAGATAGTGAGAAAGGGAGGGGGGAAAGCAACCTCCAGTGGGGCGTGGTCACTCTGCAATCACCCTCCTCTAGTTCTCCAGCTTGTGAGGACTTGGGGCACACATGTACACGTGCCCAGTGAGTTCCTAAAGTCACTGGTGGGACCAGCAGTTAGCATAATGGCTATGTCACTGGACACCCATGTAGTCAACCGTGGTTCGAGTCCCAGACCCAGTGGCTTAAACTAACGCCGGGTGCGTGTGCGTGCGTGCCCAAGATCCTAAGAGGAGAACGGAGGAGAAGGGATTGTGGTGTGGCCATCCCCCCTGGGGGTGATTTCTCACTTTCTGTCTCTCTGTCTCTCTCTGTCTTTCTGGTGAGTGCACACACCCTATAGTATAAACCTCTCCCCCCACCCCCCAAAAAAAAGTAAAAAAAAAGTAAAGTCACTGGGTCTGGGATTTGAACCACAGTTTCAGCCACGTGGGATCTATTAACAGCTGCCTTAACTAGCAGGCCCTGGAACCCAACATGCAGTCTTCACTTGATATATGCATTTACAGTTATTCTGGCACTAGTTGTTGAGAAGGCTGTCCTTTCTCCTCTGCATCACTTTGCACCTTTGTCAAAATCACACATGGATTCTGGGTTCTGTCTACTCTTTCACTTATTTATTTATTTATGTTTGCATCAATACTATGCTGTTTTGATTATTGTAGCATTATAATGCTTTTTGAAATGAGGTATTAGTCCTTTTTCAAGATTGTTTTGAGTATTCTAAGTCATTTGTATTTTTGTATGAATTTTTAGATCAGCTTGTATGGATGTCTATACATAAATGTGAATATATATAATATATACATACATATATATATACACACACATGTATATATATACATGTGTGTGTATATATAAAAACCAAAACAAACAAATAATGTCTGCTGAGCTTTTTTTTTTAAAGATTTATTTTATTTTACTTACCATTACTATTATTATTTTAAATTTGCTATATGACACGTGAACTCATTAGAGACAGAGAAAGTGAGAAAACAAGCCACCAGGTCTGGGATTCAAACTATGGTCAGCCACGTGGGAGTCTAGCCCCTTAGCCACCATGCTGCCTGCTGGACTTTGAAGAGGATTATTTTGAACTTATTGCTCTTAGATATTTTTACTTTACTATCTTCCTGGGCTCCAGTTTCATTGTCTATAATGTGGAGATTCTAATTCCTTCATTACAAGGGAGTTGAGAGGTTCACATGGGCTGTTACTGTAAAACTTTTTTTAAAAAGAATGATTTATTATTATTATTTAAATTTTTTTTAAAAATTTATTCATTTTCTACATTAATTCACTATACACCATCACAACACACAAATGAATTTTCCATCCAAAATACACTGTGCATTGGCTCAATCAAGCACATCCACATACATGTTCTCAGCAAATAATTTTCCAATTCTTACGTCCTGCATACCTTGCCTTTTGTTTTGCCATCCTTGATTCCCCATCGCCCACCCTCTGTTTTTTTAAATTTGACCAGAGGGAGACAGAAAGAGAGATAGGGAAAGTGAGAAAGCAAGCCACAGGTCTGGAACTTCAACTGGTCAGTCATGTGGGAGGACAGTGCCTTAACCACCCCGCCACCTGCCGGCCCCACTGTAAAACTTCTGACATAGTAAATAGTGCCTGGAACATAGACTAAACAACCTTTCTTTCTTTCTTTCTTTCTTTCTTTCTTTCTTTCTTTCTTCCTAAAGAATTATTTTTATCTAACTTTATTTATTTATTTATTTGACCAGGGTGAGCGAGAGAAAGGGAAGGTGAGAAAGGAAGCCACCAGGTCTGGGACTCAAACCATAGTCGACCATGTGGGAGTCCAGTGCCCTTAACCACCAAGCCACCTGCCGGCCCCTATTGTTGGTTTCTTTAGAGCTTGACATAAGACAAAACCTTGCATTTTTTAACCCAATAGATTGCATTTTTCCCTATAGGTTTCCCTGTCGCTTTTGGAAATTTCTGCCATCCAATCCTGCCCAATGAGGGAGGTGACCTTTTTAACCTTCTCTCTTTCAAGGTGGCCTCAGAAGAAATGCCTTTAGGATCTGTTTCGTTTCAGTCACAACAAAATCTGCTGGACTTGCACCTCGCACCTCCCGTTCTTCCTCTGTAGCTGGATCCTCTCCAAAGCTGTCTGAACCCTGTTCCCGTCACTGGGAGTGTGTCCAGCTGAAAGTGACAGCAGAGCTGGCTACTGGTGCAAACACAGAGAGATTTACTCCATTCCCTTTGTGTAGCAATAGTATTCGAGGTAGGTGGTCACGGTCTTCGTCCAGCTGGCTGACAATGTGACCAGAATATCAGAATGCTTCTGCCTTTCTGGTCTACCATGCTTAACCTGATGGCCTTTAACCTTGGGCTTGTTTCCTCATGGTCCTAAGAGGGCTGCAGGGCTCCAGACAACATAGTCCTTGAAGGTGGGAAGAAGGATGTGGAAGGACCGGAAGTGTCTCCGAATCTGTCCTGCCTCAGCACATTCCGCTTAATTCATGGGTTCAGAGTAGGCTCGCAGGACACGCCTCGCTGAGAACACAGGGAGCAGCATCACTGTCATCTGTCACCAGCTCTGGGCACAAAGCCAGGGTTCTGTGTGGAGAATGGGCACCAGGTAGGCAGCCAACAGTGTCTTTTACATTCAGCTCTCTTGCCTGAAAAGCAGATATGACTGTTACTGGGGAGATGAAATGAGCGATGCCGGAAGGTGCCTCGGGCCGTGCCTGGCCCTGCCGAGTGCTGAATAAATGGCAGGTGTGACTTTGACTACGGCCGGTATCTTCCTCGAGAAGGCCGAAGTCCCGTCATGGCCCACAGAGCCCGCTGCGCCACAGGGAAGTGAGCCCCTCCGGCCGCGCCTGGCATCTCTCCGTGCTCCCTCCTCCTTTCCTGGCCATGAAGCGTGGCTCCAGCAAATGCTGACTGGCAGTCCTTGCACTCTAGGGGGTGGCGGTGCTGTAGAGGACAAGGCAGGCATGACTGCGGCCCTCAGGGATGACAGGCACACACACGCATGCACACACGCGCATGCACACAGCACACGCGCAGTTGCGGTTGGTGATAGTGGAATGGAGGAAACAAAAGGGGTGACGTGCCAGAGGGCCTGGAGGGAGCCTCTGTGGTTGGGCAGCTGGTCAGGCCTCCCTGAGCTCACGCACTCTGAGCTGAGGCTTGAAGGACGGGAATGACCCCAAGGCCAGACTCCAAGGGAGACAGGTGTGGCCACGGCAGAGGCCAGAGGCGGAGGAGTCAGACTGCCAGAGCGCAGCACGAGTGGGGATGTCGCGGGAGGGGCCGAGGATGCTGGCTTTGGCGGCCACAGTAAGGAGTTTAGGTCTCTGTTTCCAGTGCAACGCGGAGCCATTGAGCCATGGCCAGCAGGTGTGCGCGTTCCCCGGAGTCAGCGAGGAAGACAATGAGAGCGCACCTCCCGTGGGCAACGCCACCTGCAACCCCTTCTCCTCCATTTCTCCTTTCGGGATTTTGGGCACACGTGCACATGCCACGGTGTAATTCTCAAGCTACCAGGTCTGGGATTTGAACCACGCTGTCGACCATGTGGGATCCGGTCACCTCAACCACCACACCACCGGTTGGCCCACCACTGAACAGCTTTTAACATGGGAGAGATACGATGTGATTTAAGCTTTCAGATGACCCCTCTGTTCCTTCATCTATGAAACCAATATTTATTATTTATTATGTGCTAAGCACCAGGACTAGAAGCAGAGACGTGAACAAAATGGAAAAGTCCTGGCCTTGGGAGGTGACTGAGCATCCAGTAGTCCAGGAATTTCCTGGGGCGTGATCATTTCGGTGCTGACGTAGGGTCGGTATGGACGAACCGGAATGGTCAGTGTGCGTGGGGGATATGTTATCACCACTGAGACAGGAAGTCCACAGACTGAGGGAGCGCCCCGTATCCCGGGTCTGGTAATGAAGAGAGCTGGCGCTCTGCGGCAGGGGGAATGCGCAGCGAAGGCGGGAGGCGGGCAACCACCAGCAGCCATGACTCCGGCGAGGACTCCAGGGACAGGGAATGGGATGCAAAGCCCACGCGGTGGTGTGCGCCTCAGGTGTTGGCAGAGCATAAGGAAGGCGTGCGGCGGGCAAGGACCAGCAGCCATGTCTGGTGGCAAGGACTCCAGGGACAGGGAATGGGGACGCAAAGCCCACATGGTGGTGCGTGCCTTGGGTGTTGGCAGAGCAGTAAGGAGGGCGTGCGGCGGGCACAAGTGTGAGGGCCGGAGTGTGGGGGAGTGCAGCAGAGAGGCCGAGCAGCGAGGGCGGCCGGGTAGGGCCTGGAGAGCGCGGCGGTGAGGACTGTGGCCTTCTGTGAGGTGGACGCACCGGGAGTTTAGGGCAGAGGAGTGACACCATCTAACCTGCAGCCTGTGAGCACTGCTCTGGCTGCGCTGGGTGAAGACGGAGGGGCCAGGAGGAGAGCCAGGGGTGTGAGCGTGACGCTCTGGCAGTTACCCACGCGGGAGATGCCAGGGGCCTGGGCCAGGGAGAGGCACAGCTCTACTGAAGGGATGGATGTAGTGGGGGTGTTGAGGACGACATGGGCAGGAGGGCACAAGGAGGGACCACAGCTGAGACTGCGCTCGGGGTAGGGAGGGGCCCAAGACCTCTGGAGAATGTGTACGACGTGTGAGTAGAGCTATGGGAGGAGGGGGTGGTGGGAATTCAGGGGTGCCTGAACCTCGGGCCTGGCCGTGGGCTGGCTGGTTGTAAGTAGGGACTCCTTAGCAAACACGGTATCTAAGGCTGCGGGAATGGGTGTTATCCTTTAGGAAGGGAACGTGGAGAGGAGGCACTAAAATACTGCTCTGGGACGAGCTGTGCCACAGCTTCACAGGGCAGGGAGTGAGCCTTGCCCCTCTGACTTGGGCTGGGCCGTGTAGCTTATTCAGCCAGGAGGTCTACAGCAGGCATGGTGCCTGTGAGCTTGGTATGGCAGCTCCTGCATCTGTCACTGCCAGGACATGCCCCAGAGTGCTGAGCCCCTCATCCTAGGCCCTGGAAAAGACACGTGGAACAGAACTGCCCCAGCCACCTACGAACCACGCCCTCAAGCAGAGCTGCCAGTGGCCCTCAAAGGCAGGGCAAGAGAGGCTCGCGGGTGTATCCGAGGTTGTTGGGCGCTCAGCATCATCTTCCCCTCTAGTGCCCATCCCCCTAAATTCCACCACCTGCCACACCTTCCTTTCTCATTCAAGGTCTTCCGGTCAGACCCGCTCAGGCGTGGCTAGAAAGGGGAGCGGATGAGAACAGCACTTTGCCTCTATGGCGGAGGTCCAGGAGTGGTGGGCGCCCCGCGGGCCTGAGCACTCCTTACACAACCCCGTGGTCCCGACCACACAGGAGTATTTCCACCTTTGTTTTACGGAGCAGGAAGCTGAGGCGCAATAGGCGAGTCTTCTGGAGGCCCCATGGCTGGCTCTAAGTCAGGAGCCCGTGGGCCAGGAGGGACGACCAGGGCTGTATGGGCCAAGCAGCGACAGAGAAGCAAACACCGCCATCTGGAACAGGGCGGAAGGCAGACTTGTTTTCCACTGAATAGCCATTTGTTTCTTTTGACTTCTTTGCCAGGTGTGTTATCTACACGCGCGTGTGCGCGCGCGCACACACACACACACACACACACAGCCCAGGAGTAATCTCTGACATCAACACGCTCAGAGAAAGGACCATCTGTGGACCGAAGGGGATGGGCAACGGGCCTCGGAGAAGCAGCTGTTGTTTTTCTCAGGTCCGTCTGAGAGGGGAGAGGGGCGGTACCAAGTACCCACAGGCTTCTCCAGGCGGGCTCCGAGTCCACCCCACAGGCCCTGCACTGGATGGGAAATTAGGCGCTGGAAGCACCTGGAGGAAGCACCTAGGTTCTAGAGGAGAGCCTGGGCTGCAGGGATCCTGCCCCGTCTGGTGTGGGTGTGCTTCCCGGGGCGAGGACCTCGGGGGTGCAGTGCCACCCCTTTCTCAGCAGCAAGGTCCAGGAACCGAGCTGGAGATCCCAGGGAACCCCGCCAAGTGTCAGCCTGGAGCAGCCCACCAGAGACCAGCAGCGCTTCCCCCAGCCCTGAGGCTCTCTTCCTGGGATGTGCCCGTAGGAACAGCAGCTACCACCCCCCCCCCCCCCCCCCGC
>NW_006199134.1:539278-553461 GCF_000334495.1 Tupaia belangeri chinensis
TTTCGTTTAAATGCTCGGGGACAAAACCCAGCCGGTCCCTAGCTCCTCCTGGTCCTCCTGGTCCGCACTGGGCCTTCCCATCTAAGAACAGGAGTGAGGTGGCTGTGCGAACCGGGAGGCGCTGGGCAGGTGAGACCTTGGAGCCGGGCTGGGATGATGACGAGGAGGAGGGTGACTGGGTTCTTCTGGGGACAAGGCTGTAGTGTGAAAGTGAGCTCACGGTGACCACGGTGACCACGGTGACCAGGGCGCTTTTTGTTTTCCCTCATTTGCTCTTCGTTGGGGTAGCTTACGCAACTTCCACCGTCATAACAAGGATGTGGACATTACGGTGGGGAGACTGGGCATCGGGCTGGCTGGGAGGACTCGAAAGGGCTGTATTTGGGAGGGCGGAAAAGAAAAGCTTTTTTCAATGAAGGAGCCCCAGAGGCCGACAGTTGGGATAACCTCTGAGGACCAGACACGCAGGGACACAAAACCAACATCTGCCTTTGAAACGGGTCCCCAGGCCCCTCAGGGAGGCCACCGGAGGGCCCTTCCTTCAGGCCAGATATGCTCGGAAGCTCAAGCAGGAGGATCCGGCTCAGATGCCGACCCTGGGCCCCTGGGCCTCCGGGTCCAGGAGAGGCTCGGAAAGAAATCTTGCCGAAAGCTAGAAGGGCAGAGCAAGCCGATGCCCCCAGGCTTGGTGCTTTTGCTCAAAGTCCCCTCCAGTTGGGACTGAAATAAGCCCTCGTTGTCTGCCTCTCGCAGGGCCTAAGCCCCGGGTCCCCTTGGGTGTCGTCCAGGACGCCAGGCGCGCTGCTTACAATGGCGCTCAGACGACAGATGGTGGGCGGGAGGGGGGCGCTGGGCAGGTGCACTGGGAAGGGGAGCGGCTGCATGCAGGACCCCGGGCTGGGGCCTGAATAGATCCGCAGCCACCGGCTGCAGGCGAGGTCGCCGCCCTGCTAACAATGAGTGAATTCTCCAGAGCTACCGAGTTCCCCCCTCCCCCGGCCCCCTGGCTCGGCCACGCGCCAGCGGGGAGAGCAGGCCATGGTGCGTGCAGGCAGGGCTGGCCTACCCCGCCGGTGTCCTGGAGAGCCCTGGGCCTGAATGCTGAGCCAAACACACATGTGCGCTGGGACACACACACACACACACACACACACGTGCACGCACTCAACACACACTCACAGGGCCTTTGGATCAGGGAGTCTTTGAAAAGGTCACAGGCGAGCACCCCGCCGGGATTGGTTCAGTGACTTCAGAAAGCTTGGCTTTGCTTTTGAGTGATGAGCTCAAGTGACAAGCCACACTGGCGGGAGTCTCAGGGAGAGCCCCAAATCAGAGTAGGGCAGCTGCACTCCGGCCCTGACTCTGGCCCGGTGTGCGTGTGGGGGATGGTGGGGGGCATTGATGGGCTCCTGAGCAGCTTTCTAGAGAACTCCCTCACCTTCACCAGCCCCCAGAGTCCTCAGGCTCTCACAGCTGTGAGGTGTGCCGTTCCCTTCTGCCTCCCCCATGCTCTTGAACGACCACAAAACCCTGGAACTGGCCAAGCAGGTGATCCCAGAGCACCTCCTCTGACCATCCCCTCAGGTCTGAAGCTTTCCAGAGGCCAGGGAGGCATTTCTGTGAGCTTCCCGGCTAAGCGCAGTGCTCAGGCTCTGGGGGAGTCTTTCCAGTCCTCTGGAGGTCTGCGCACTTGAGGCAGGACCCCTCACTGAAGAGCTGGTGGTAGCCGGATGACCCGGGGCTGTGGCTAAGATCTGTGTGGCTGTGACTGCAAGAAGGGTATGCCAGCCAGGGCTTCAAGAGGTGCCGCAGTGACCTTCCCCTGCCCACCCCGCTCTGTTGTCAGGTAGGAATACTACTAGGTGGCTGGCCCTGCAGGGCAGGGAACCTGGGTGTGGGGACCAGATTCCACAGGGCTGACTGCAGTGCAAACCTGAGCCCTGATGGCTTGAAAAACATACCAGCCACATGTGTATGCATGCCCCAGACCCTGATGGGATGGAGAAATGGAGGAAAAAGAACTATGGCATCGGGAACCAGCAGTTAGCGTAAAGGCTATGTTGCTGGACTCCCATGTAGTCGACTGCGGTTCACGTCCTGGACCCGGTGGCTTAAACTCACGCCGGGCGCGTGTGCGTGCGTGCCCAAGATCCCGAGAGGAGAATGGAGGAGAAGGGATTGCGGCATGGCCATCTCCGCTGGGGGGTGATTTCTTGCTTTCTGTCTCCATGTCTCTCCCTGTCTGTCTGGCGAGCACACGTGCCCTATAGAGAAAATCTCTCAAAAAAAAAAGAACTATGGCATGACCATGTCTCATTCTGTTCCCAACCCCCTCTCTGGCAAGAGAATACTCCTTCTAGCAATAAAAAATAAATACTACATAGGAAAATACTACACAGGCCACTTTGGCGCTGGCCTGTGCACGGGGCCACATTGTCAAACTAAGAGGAAAGCTGAGGCCGGCAAAGCCAAAGAGCTTACTTGGGCCAGGGTCCGGCTGACTGCCAGGCACCACAACAGCCAGGGTGCCCTGAACTCTGTACTGTGGCTTTCCAGAAGTCAGGACGGCTTTAAAGGCAGACGCCACAGATGGGGCTTAGCAGGGTGTCTGTGCAGCAGTGGCTGACTGAATTCTGTGATAAGGGGACAGGATGGGGGCCAGCAGTTAGCATAATGGCTATGTCGCTGGACTCCCATGTAGTCGACTGCGGTTCAAGTCCTGGACCCAGTGGCTTAAACTCATGCCAGGTGTGTGTGCATGCGTGCCCAAGATCCCGAGAGGAGAATGGAGGAGAAGGGATTGCGGTGTGGCCATCCCCCAGGGGGGTGATTTCTCGCTTTCTGTCTCTCTGTCTCTCTCTGTCTGTCTGGCGAGTGCACGCACCCTATAGCAAAAACCTCTCCAAAAAAAAAAGAAAAGAAAAAAAATATAAGGGGATAGGATGGTGTTGAGGTCACCAGTAGTCACTTCACTTGATCTTTTTTTTTTTTTTTTTTGAGAGAGGGATTTATGTTATAGGGTACATGTGCTCACCAGAGATACAGAGAGAGACAGAAAGCAAGAAGTCACCCCCTGGGAGGGATGGCCACGCTGAAATCGCCGCTTCTCCACTTTCTCCTTGGGATCTTGGGCATGCACGCACACACACCCGGCATGAGTTTTAAGCAGTCAGGTCTGGGACTTGAACTGCGGTCGACTACGTGGTAATCCAGCAACATAACCATCACACCATCTGCTGGTCCCATGTTTTGCTTAAGCAAAACGTGGAGATGGTGAGTTCAGAGACGTGACTGATGGAAGGTACAGGAGACATACGCTTGGGCGATAAGGATGTCCATAAAACAAAATATCCACCGAGTCCAGGTGGCGACTTGAGCTGTCTCAGGCGCACGTTCCTGAGAGGCACGCAGTGTGCCGAAGTTCCATTTCCTGACAGTGCGGGCTCAGGCAGCCTGGAATCTCCTGCTTCCAGGGGGGGGAAAAAAAAAAAGCTGGCCTATTTTGGAATCTATCAGGTTCCTTAAAATTTCAGTTTGGTGATACGGCACTTTAACCATGAGCAAAACGGAGCGACTCTGTTTGGTCTGGTCTGTTGGGCCCACAGCGGGAACTTCATCATGTTATATGTACATGCATTACACAGACGGCTTGTCTGACCCTGAGGAATCCAACCTGCACTTGACCTACTTTAATCATGTTAGGCTCTCTCCTTTACTTGCTCCAAAGTAACATATCCCACCCTGTTAGAAGAACATCCGGTAACTCCACGGCGAGAGCGAGAGAACACCGGGGTTGGAGGGGAAATTGCACGTTAGTTTCGTGTTTCTCTGGCCTTGTTGTTCACGTCACCTTTGATTTCTGTCATATCACACATGATCTGTAATATTATTCCCTTAATACGTTTCTATAAATCTTCCTTTTTATAGTTTTTGAAAAGTTTATTTATTTCTTCTAAGAGAGAGAAAGAAGGAAAAGAGAAAGATTCATCCCTGACTGCCCTCGTGCCACAATCCAGCCCAGCCCCAGCCGGTCGGGACCATAGGCACGCCTGTGGGCTCAGGGTGAACACCGAGAACTCAGCCCGAAATCCAAGACCTGCCCTGTGGAAGCCTTATGCTTCTGCTGCACCTGTAAGTCCTCTTTTTGAATCTAACTTTATTTTAGAAGGAAACTTCAGGGGTAGATCGGGGGATGTGGTAACCTGAACATGTTTATTGTTTTGTTTTGTTTTTTTTTTTCCTCCACCTGCAAATTTCTTCCCGTCTGAAGCTAAACAGTGTAGGGACCAGTACAAAGGACAAGGGTTAGTAATTCTCCCCATTCGTTTGGCCAATACTGGGAGCCTAGATGCAAAGTCTGAAAAGAAGTAGAGCCTGGGGAATGACTTGGACCCCAAAGACCTGTGGGACCCCAGAGAAAGGCCGACATTGCGCCAGTAAAAGACACCCATGCTCTGCCCCAGGACTCAGAAACTGTTGAACCAGTGGACTAAGGCCCCTCATTCCTGAGGCGGGGAGACTCTACAGAGCCCAGAGCTGGGAAGTCTCTCACAGGTGCCCCCACACACTGTGGGCAGCGCGCTGGCACCCACGCTGCCCTGCTCAGCACTGAGCTCGCCTGCCCTCCCACTGGCAGAACGTTTACCCAGCATGCACCAGCACTCACACTGCAGTGCAGGGAGCCAGCTCAGAGGGGTCAGGAAGGGCAAACAGAACACACGTCTAGGGACAGAGCTGCCGAAAAAGGCCGATGATGACACGCATTAAAAAAATAATACGCACCTGAAGATACTTAAATAGACCAAAAAGAGACTTTGTGATGCTAAAAAAAAATTGTGATTTTCCAACTGGGCAGCTCATCGGATGAGTTGAGGGAAAAAATGGTCATCAGTGAGACTCAGACACGTAGCACGGAAAATCAAAGTCAGCTGGAAACACAGAGCACATACAGGGCTGGGCGTCGGGAAAAGGCCGGTCCGGGAGGGTAGACGGAGCGGTCTGATGTGTGAGTAAGACTTCCAGGAGGAGGAAAGGAATAGATGCAAGAAATAATGAGCATGATAGAAGGACACTGCCCTGGACTGAAGGAAGACTTGAGTCTACAGACTTTCTTTCTTTCTTTCTTTTTTTTGAGAGTTTTTTTTCACTGTAGGGCGCGTGCGCTCGCCAGACAGAGAGAGACACAGAGACAGAAAGCGAAAAATCACCCCCAAGGGGGGATGGCCACGCCGCAACCCCTTCTCCTCCATTCTCCTCTTGGGATCTTGGGCACGCACACACACGCGCCCAGCATGGGTTTTAAACCACCGGGTCCAGGATGCGAACCGCGGTCGACTACGTGGGAGTCCTGCGACATAGCCATTAAGCTAACTGCTGGTTCCCGAGTCTACAGACTTTCAGTTGCGGCCTGATCTGACAAGAAAATACCTTTCTGATATTCAGGGATAAAGAGAAATATGTTACAAGATCCGGACAACTAACGTGTCTACCAGGAGAAGAGAACAGAGTGGCTTCAGACCTCCTACATCGTATGGGAGCTAGAAGTCAGTGAGACAGACTGCCTGGGGCACGCCAGCTTGAGCGATTCACCTGGTTAGGAAAGAGCAAGACACCGACACTAACCCTACGTGATGGAAGTATCCCAGAGATGTTCCCCATGCATAGAAAAGCAGACCGGAACGTTCAGATCAACAAGGGAAAAAGCAAACACTCTGGTGGTGGTTACGGTGGCTGGATCCCACTTGGCCAACTGCGTGGTTTGAGTCCTGAACTTGGAGGCTTGAAAAACACTCCGGACACATGTGCCTGCACACCCCAACACCCAAGAGGAGTGCAGAGAAGGGATTGCAGTGTGGCCATCTCCTCTGCGGGGGGGCTTTCTCATTTCCCCTCTGTCTGAATCTCTCCAGAGAGCATGGGTACCCTATAGCAAATTAAAAAAAAAAAAAAAAAAGGAGTAAGAAGAAAGAAATTACAGGGTATTTCCATTTTTTTCTAAGATACTGAGTGTGCAAACTCACCTGTGCACTAACCCTGATTTATAACCCCCAGGTCAGTACCCCCAGATCAGAGTGCTGAGGACTGTTGGTGGGTATTTAGAGAAGCGAATCTCGAGTCACTCAACACACACGAGCCCAGCTGGACAGGCAATGCTCTGCCTTCCCGTCTCCTCTTGTACTGTGAATAACAGTTCTTTTCATGAACTGGTTTTTTTGTTTGTTTGTTTGTTTTGGCTGTAGGGCGCGTGCACTTGCCATACAGACAGAGAGAGACAGAGAGACAGAAAGCGAGAAATCACCCCCCCAAGGGGGATGGTCACTCCACAATCCCTTCTCCTCCATTCTCCTCTCGGGATCTTGGGCACACATGCACACGCGCCCGGCGTGGGTTTTAAACCACCGGGTCTGGGATGCGAATCGCGGTCGACTACGTGGGAGTCCAGCGACATAGCCATTACGCTAACTGCTGGTCTCTCTTTTCATGAACTGTTTAGCGCCGCGCGTTTGTGTTTCTGCTGGTGACTGCATTGTTTTAAGTCCCTGGAGGCAGTGCTGAAGTGCTGTCTAGCGTTCCGAGCGCACGAGGGCTGGGACGGGTCTTAGGGAGAAAATAGGTGGGTTAGACACGCTTTGTTCAGATACAAGGGACAATGTTGTTGGTCATGAGGTGAATGTTAATAAATCTAAGAAATATTTGAAAATCAGTTGTTTTTAAAGAGCAATACACTTAAAACAAGGTTAAATATTGTCAGTTGATAAAATAAAAAGTCACAGGAACCTAATCTCGGAGTGCTTTGTTTGATTTTGTTTAAAATAAAAATGTTAAATAAATTTTATCACCCCCTATACCTTGAAACCTTGCTTATTCATTTCAACGAGTTGACTCCTGTACCTGGGATAGATCCAGGGTTTTAGATTTGAAAGTATTTACAGAGGTCAGCTGAGCTGTGATTTCCTGACTTCTCAAGATTTGTAGACAACCAGTTATTAGCCTCCAATTCTGTGGTCTTACGAGAGAGCAGTTTTCCCTTTCTTTCTGTGTGTTTCCATAACTTCCTGTTTCTGTCTCTGCCTGACTCCTTGTTTCACCCATGTCAAGATGGACTATTTCCACATGTATCTATCACTTCACACGTTTTGTGATTTTAGCACGCTCCAAAAATAAATAAATAAATAAATAAATAAATAAACCATTACTACTGTGGGGACAAGCAGATGACTGGTTATGTTGCTGGACTCTCACATGGCTGACCACAGTTTGTGTCCTAGACCCGGCAGCTTGAAACTCACACTGGGTGTATGTGTGTGCATGCCTAAATCCTGAGAGGAGAATGGAGAAGAAGGGATTGTGGCCCTTCCCTTCGTGGGGTGATTTCTCCCTTTCTGTCTTTATCTCTCTGGCAAGACCATTGCTCCATTGCAAAAATCTCTCTCAAATCAAAACCAAAACAAAAACAACAAAAACAACAACATTACTACTGTGAATAATGAGAACAGGCTGAATTAATAAACAGAAAGTAACATGGAAGGAAGACACTAAGTAAGCTATTTTAAATGTGACTCACCTGGACAGAGATATGCTCCAACTTTTAAAGTCTACATAATGTTTACAAGAAATTTCTGAAACAATATACTTTAAAACATATTTTATTTATTTATTTATTTATTTATTTTTTCTTGGAGAAGTTTTTTTTGCTGTAGGGTGCGTGTGCTTGCCAGAAAGACAGAGAGACAGAAAGTGAGAAATCACCCCCCGGGGGGATGGCCATGCTGCAGTCCCTTCTCCTCCATTCTCCTCTAGGGATCTTGGGCATGCACGCACACGCGCCCGGCATGGGCGGGACTTTAAGTTTAAGCCACTGTGTCTGGGACTCGAACCGTGGTCGACTACGTGGGAATCCAGCAACATAGCCATTACGCTAGCTGCTGGTCCCAAAATATTTAGTTTTATGAAGTTGCTTTAAAAATTTAAATTGCTTTCTCATTTACATAGAGGAATCAACTAATATTTCTTCAACGAGAGACAGAGAGACAGGTTCAGCTGACCTGACTCACAGGCACACAAATGCATATGGTATGCTCAGAGAAGTCACGGGACCTGAACCCAGGACCTTCCCATGTAATTTTAGTTATGCTTCCACTACACTACCACTTGGCCCTTAAGATAATATCATCTTAAAATGTTTAAAAATAAAAATGTCAATAAATATGTACCAAGATAAGACAATAAGCATGTAACAGATAATATTAATTAGTTGATAACATTAATCAGGTAATTTGAAATTTAGTTAAAAGGCTAAATGAATTAGAGAGGAAGTTGTGACATGAATAAAGCATAATAAAGATAAAATTGTGTGCAATAAAACATAGCAGCTAAGTAGATAAATAAAAACGACTGGAGGGGCCAGCAGGTGGCACAGAGGTTAAGGTAGGTGGATCCCACATGGCTGACAGCATGGTTCCAGTCCTAGATCCAGCAGCTTGAGGAAAAACACTCTGCATGTGTGTGTGTGTGTGTGTGTGTGTGTGTGTGTGTGTGTGTGTGTGAAAGAAAAGAGATTGCTGCATGGCCATCACCCTGAGGGGTGACTTGTCACCTTCTCTCTCTCTCTCTCTGGCATGTGTACATGCCCTGTAGAAAAACAAAAACGAAGCAAAAAAATAAATAAATAAATAAAATAAAACTAGAAAGAAAAACTATTAGAAATGCAAAAAGAATGTGATGAGAATACACTTATGGAATTTTAACTTGCAGAACTGAAAAGACCCTATTAAAAAAATAGTTGGGACCAGCAGTTAGCATAATGGCTATGTTGCTGAACTCCCATGTAGTCAACCGCGGTTCGCGTCCTGGACCCGGTGGCTTGAGACTCACGCAGGGCACGTGTGCGTGCGTGCCCAAGATCCCGAGAGGAGAATAAAGGAGAAGGGATTGCGGCGTGGCCATCCCCCCTGGGGGGTGATTTCTCGCTTTCTGTCTCTATGTCTTTCTCTGTCTGTCTGGCGAGCGCACGCGCCCTATAGTGAAAACCTCTAAAAAAAAATAGTACTGACATTGTTAAAGAAACTTGGGAGTAAGGCAGAAATTTCAGTATGTTTTTTCAAAGTCATGCAGCACAAGGCCATCCAAAGGTTATTTAATTATTTAGAGGGAATGTATTTTAGTTGACTCACTTTTCACTGTTGATTAAAGACCCACACACAGAATGATTACATGTTAACTGGTAGGTTTTTATCCAGTAAATGTGCAAATAATTTCTGACTTGTAGAAAATATAACCCTAATGGTTATGATTCGTTGTCTTGTAGGATAATAACAACTTTGTATCTAATCTGGCAATATTTTTTAAAGAATTATTTACTTTTATTTATTATTATTATTTTAAAATTTGCTATAGGGTACATGTGCTCACCAGAAAGAGAGAGAGAGAGAGAGAAGGAAGGAAAGTGAGAAAGCAAGTGGCCAGATCTGGGACTTGAACTACAGTCAGCCATGTGAGAGTCCAGCACCTTAACCACCATGCAACCTGCTGGTCCCACCTAATCTGGCAGTCTTTTATTTTTTGGAGAGGTTTTTGCCAGGGCACATGTGCTCACCAGAAAGACAGAGAGAGACAGAAAGTGAGAAATCACCCCCTAGTGGGGATGGCCATGCTGCAATCCCTTCTCTTCCATTCTTCTCTTGGGATCTTGGGCACGCACGCACACGCGCCTGGTGTGAGTTTAAGCCACTGGGTCCAGGACTCAAACCGTGGTCGACTACATGGGAGTCCAGAGACATAGCCGTTACACCATCTGCTGGTCCCATGGCAGTCTTATTCTAACATTCCTTTATTAAATTCCCTAAAAATATCCAGCCCTCAAATTTCCTTTGAACCGTATACTGTTTTTCTCATTACTATTTACTGAGTTGAATAGAATCTTTAGCAGATATAATTCTGTATTCGTATGAGTCATAGTTTTAACTCTTCAAAAATGACACTTCTTAACACAGAGGAATCAACTAATACATTCATCCAGCTACTATAATTCAATAGCTCAATACGACCTTCATTTCTTGAGTAAAGAATATCCATGTTCAGGGGGTAACTGTAAAAATTCATCAGGTAGTTGACAAAAACCTCAACACATTTTACTAAGTACTGGTTTTATGGACTCCATTCTCTGATCGTAATTCAATAAAATTATTTATAAATAATTAAGAGATGGCCAAAAGAATCTAATCCACTGGAGAATTAGAAAACATGTTATTTGGGAACCAGCAGTTAGCGTAATGGCTATGTCGCTGGACTCCCACGTAGTCGACCACGGTTTGAGTTCCGGAGCCGGTGGCTTAAAAGTCACGCTGGGCGCGTGTGCGTGCGTGCCCAAGATCCCGAGAGGAGAATGGAGGAGAAGGGATTGCGGCATGACCATCCCCCCTGGGGGGTGATTTCTCACTTTCTGTCTCTATGTCTCTGTTTGTCTGGTTAGTGCATGCGCCCTATAGCGAAAAAAACCCTCTAAAAAAAAAAAAAAAGAAAAAAAAAAGAAAACATGTTATTTGAAAATGCTTAAATGTGATTAGGTAATTAAAAATTAAAACTGTTATGATTGTGGGACCAGCAGTTGGCGTAATGGCTATGTCGCTGGACTCCCATATAGTCAACCACGGTTCGAGTCCTGGACCCGGTGGCTTAAACTCACGCAGGGTGTGTGTGCGTGTCCAAGATCCCGAGAAGAGAAAGCAGAAGGGATTGCGGTGTGGTCATTCCCCCTGGGGGGTGATTTCTTGCTTTCTATCTCTCTGTCTTTCTGGCGAGCGCACGCACACTATAGCAAAAACCTCTCAAAAACAAAACAAAACAAAACAAAACAAACAAAAAACCTGTTATGGTTGTAATAATTATAAAAAATGTGTAATATCTGAAAGTTGGTAAGAAAATTATATATAAAAATGAATAGGTGAGGGGAATCGTCAGCATATATTAAGACATAATACAGGTTTGGCCCTGTAGCGTAGCAGTTAAAGGAGCCAGATCCCACATGGCTGACTTGTTTCAAGATCCAGCAACAGCAGCTTGAAAGATATCTTGGGTATGTGTGTATGCCCAAAATCCCAACAGGAAGGAGAAATGGAGAAGGGATTGTGGCATGACCATGCCCAATTGGGGTGTATTTTTTTTTCATATTTATTTATTTTTACATTTAATCACTGTACATCTTTTTTTTAAAACAACTATTTTATTTATTTTTCTGATGATTATTATTATCAACTTGACCAGTGAGACACAGAGAGACACAGAAACAGAGAGAAAGGGAAAGTGAGAAAGCAAGCTGCCAGGTCCAGGACTCAAACCATGATCAGCCATATGGGAGTCCAGCATCTTAATCACCATGCCACTTGCCCGCCCCCAATCACTGTACATCTTCACAGCATACAAAATGAATTTTGTCATCTTAAATACACTGCATGTTGCTCTAGTCAAAGATATTATCATACGCATCACTATTAGCAGACAATTTCCATTTCTGTGCCTGTTAAATGTTTTGCCTTTTTTTCCCACTGCGATTCTACACCCCTCCCCACCTGCCATTGCCCACCTTTCTCCTGCACTGTCTTTAGTTTGCTATTATTATGATTATTTTAAGAATTCCAAGAAAAGTGGTTTTACCTTTAATGGATCAAAATCAAAAGATGCTAAGAAAAATTTGCTGAAGACTTAAAGCCAAGAACAAGGTTAGGATTTTGTTCAAACAGTAGGTGGATACTAAAAACTCAAAAAAGAGATACGGACAGTGCTAAAATCTAGTAACAAGTGCACTAATAAAATTTTTTTCTCTCTCCATCCCCCCTTTTACCAAAAATAAGCATAAACTAACTTATTTGCAAAAAAGAGGTTTAGTCTCAATTTGGTGTGTTATTTGCACAAATCCCTATAAGAATACTCTTTGATTTAGCTGGCTTTGCTAGAACCTTTTATGAGGAACTTCAGATTACACACTTTAAAAAGCCTCCCAAGGCTACTGAGCCAAATCAGGAATTCACCATCTGATTGTGCCTTGAAGAACCTGTACTTGGAAGTTTTCAGGCCCATTAAGAAGTGACAATCTTGGGAACCAGCAGTTAGTGTAATGGCTATGTTGCTGGACTCCCACGTAGTCAATCGCGGTTCGCGTCCCGGACCTGGTGCCTTAAAACTCACGCCGGGCGCGTGTGCGTGCGTGCCCAAGATCCCAAGAGGAGAATGGAGGAGAAGGGATTGCGGAGTGGCCATCCCCCCTGGGGGGTGATTTCTCACTTTCTGTCTCTGTCTCTCTCTCTGTCTGTTTGGCGAGCGTACACGTCCTATAGCAAAAACCTCTAAAAAAAAAAAAAAGAAGATAATAATACAAAGCCCAAGAAATCAGATCACCATGGTGTTGGCATAGAAATAGACACATAGAAAAGTTAGACAGATTAGACAATCTGTAAAGAGATTCCAGCATCTATGAGAATTTATTATAAAGGGACCAGCAGTTAGCGTAATGGCTATGTTGCTGGACTCCCACGTAGTCGACCGCGGTTCGAGTCTCGGACCCGGTGGCTTAAACTCACGCCGGGCGCATGTGCGTGCGTGCCCAAGATCCCGAGAGGAGAATGGAGGAAAAGGGATTGTGGTGTGGCCATCCCCCCTGGGGGGTGATTTCTCGCTTTCTGTCTCTCTGTCTCTCTGTCTCTCTCTGTCTGTCTGGCGAGCGCACGCGCCCTATAGCGAAAACCTCTCCAAAAAAAAAAAAAAAAGAATTTATTATAAATAAAAGGTATTTAGTATCAATAAAGTAAGATATGGGATATGTTATTGACATTATTGGCTATCTACTTGGCAAAAATGAATACTGGACATCTTACACCATATTAAAATATAAATTCAGATAAATTAAAGATAACTGTAAAGAACAAAGGAAAAAGGGGCCAGCAGGTGGCACAGTGGTTAAGGTCTTGGATTTCCATGTGGCTGACTGGGGTTCAAGTCCTAGACCTGGTGGCTTGCTTTTTCACTTTCCCTTTTTCTCTCTCTCTCTGATAGAATTTAAAAATAAATAATAATAAAAATAATTTAAAAAAGAACAAAGCAAAAATTTCTACAAGAAAGTCTAGGCTACTTTTTATACAGACCAGAGTAGTTCTTGTTAACTAGAGGAGAGAAGATAGACATATTCGATTATGTAAAAATGTAAATCTTTTGTACAACTAAAGATGAATAATAGTATATATTTGTAATATTGTAACCAAAATATTGTACTATGCTTGTCATGTATGTTATTATCTATACACGCTCAGAGCTTTTATAAATTAGTAAGTAAAAGACAACCCGATAGAAAAAAATGGGCGACGTATATGAAAAGGAAGTTTAGAACACCCAGGAAACTAAGAAACACCAGCCATTAAGGAAATAAAAATTACACTAAAAATAAAATATCACTTTTTACTCATTTGACTTGAAAAATTTTAAAAGTATAGCACTGATTGCTGGAGGAGTTTAGAAAAGATGTACTATCGCTCTTTTTGAAATATGACTTGTGGGACCAGCAGTTAGCGTAATGGCTGTGTTGCTGGACTCCCATGTAGTCGACTGCGGTTCGAGTCCTGGACCCAATGGCTTTAACTCCCGCCAGGCGCATGTGCGTGTGTGCCCAAGATCCTGAGAGGAGAATGGAGGAGAAGGGATTGCGGTGTGGCTATCCTCCTGGGCTGGGGGGAGAGTGATCTCTCACTTTCTGTCTCTCTGTCTCTCTGTCTTTCTGGCAAGCACACGCACCCTATAGCAAAAACCTCTCCAAAAAAAAAAAAAAAAAAGGAAGAAAGAAAGAAAAAGAAAAATGAAATATGACCTATGACTTGCTACAGTTTTTGTAAAATGATCTATGACCATCTATAAAATAAAAATACTTCTCACACAGCAACAATCCCATGCCTGAGATTGGCCTTAAAATTAAATGGTGAGTACGAGGAAGTTTAGGGCAGTGTTGTTTATTCGTGCAAAGACAAGGGTCAGAGTCAGTGTGAATGAATGGTCAGTGAGAGGATGGTGGAGTTATGACTCATTCTCACCGTGGTATACACATGGTACACTTAGCTTCTAAGAATGAGTTAGAGCTATAGAGTAGACTTGGAACAATTTCTTTTTGGGGGGGGGAGAGTTTTTTTTTTTTTTTTTTTTGT
>NW_006199134.1:553473-567207 GCF_000334495.1 Tupaia belangeri chinensis
TTTGCTATAGGACGCATGCGCTCGCCAGAAAGACAGAGAGACAGAAAGCGAGAAATCGCCCCCCAGAGGGGATGGCCATGCTGCAATCCCTTCTCCTCCATTCTCCTCTTGGGATCTTGGGCATGCATGCACACGCGCCCGGCGTGAGTTTAAGCCACCAGATCCGGGACTCGTACCATGGTCGACTACCTGGGAGTCCAGCGACACAGCCATTACGCTATCTGCTGGTCCCGACTTGGAGCAATTTCCGAGCGGTGTCTTTCAATGAATAAAGTAAAATTCAGGGCAGAGTCTATAACAGGATTCCATTTTTGTGAAGCAAACACTGCCAAAGCTCCTGTATGTATGAAATAGTTTTTTAAAAGAAAAGGAAACCACCATGATTATTCAAATAAACAAGGCCCTCAAAAAATTCAGAAGGAAAAAAGGGCAAGAAAACCCTTTGGTTCCCTGCCAGCCATAAGAGGTATTTATCCACACTTAGTTTATGTCTGGCAAGCATCGGGATGCCTAAGAAAGACATTTAAGTCAGCGCTTGTTTGCAGGGTGTGTGCTCAGATCTGATCGCTTTCATACAGTAACGTCTAGAGATGCCGCAGGTTTTCTTGGTTGGACTCTTTTCTAATGTCTGGGAAGGTTAATCCAGACAGGATTACTTAAAGGCCAACCCCTCCCCCCAACCCTCGCTTTTCTTTTCTGATGTTAAAATGGAAGTTCTCTTTAATGACAACACAGAAACTAAAACAGTGGCTATATTTTGGAGCTAAAGAGAACATTAGTCACACCTAACATAAATAGAAAGTAAAAGAAAAGATGAAAAATAATAAAATCAAAATGCTATTAAATTCCAGCAGCTACTGCCAGCCGAAGGCTTGAACTGCAGACCTGCTCCTTCTGTGACACAGGGAGGCTGGAAGTCAGTAGGAAGGTGTTAAGGGCCACCAGCCCCTGCGTGCTGGAGAACTGAAGCCACACGCTGATCCTTCCAGCGTGTGTGCCCATGCCATCTGGTGCTCTGCGTGTACCGGGCATATCTGCAACCCCTGGGCAGGTGGTGATTTCTCGTCTCTGTCTATAAACTGGGCTCTGGGAAGAGGTGGCGCCACCCGCCAGAGCAGACGTCTGGGAAGCACTTGTCCTCCCTGCACACCGCGCTGTCTCTTCCTAAAATCCCCAAGACCCTGCTGACATTTTGAAGAAGCAGAATCTAAGTCAGGAGATGACATTCGGTCCTATTCTTGGCTGGTGGTGGAAAGTGACTCCTGGCTCCTTTCCTGTCACTCGCTTAGGAAAATAATCTCACGTATATGGAAGTTAAAAATAGATGTTCAAGGGGTGCATGGAGTATATAAAAGAGCTTGGAGAAGAAAAGTGTCCATTAAGAACCCATTTTAAGCGCTTTGTCTTGTTTCTCCAGGTGGAGGAGGAATTCATAAGAATAGAACTCACAAAAGCATGTGTTCTAAACGGGAGCGTAATGGAGGGGTGGTTACCCTGTGATGGGCCACTGTGGCTCTCCAGGAAGTGCCTCAATTACAGGGCACGTGTCATTCCCACGTTAGTCTCTCCTGAGAGAAATGGCACCGGCCTCTGACACCTGGGCACGCCTGTACCTCAGCCACAGCCAGGGCGACTTTGTTTCAGGGTCTCGCCACTGCCCTGCCTTCAGCCCCTGGTCACTGGGCACGAAGGGCAGTGGGCAGGGGTCACCCGCCTTTGACTTTGCGGGGAGGTGGTGCTATCCCCAGGTCCTCTGCTTTCTCTCTGACCCCAAGAGAGCTGAAGTAGGGAGTCGGCCTGGCTGAAATCCTGGTGCATGGGAGCGGTGGAACAGAGCCTCCTCCCCTCCTCTGCAGGCACAAAGGCGACCTTTCACTCCCCTGGAAAAACCCACCGCGGGCCCTGGGGAAGAAATGGTCGTCCCCAGGACTCCTGTTTACTTAGCGTGTGCCTAGGAGGCCAGGGCTGGCTGACACAAATACCTCCCTCTTAAAATCCTACTGACCTCAAGTTGGCAGAGCGGAGAAGAGCGAGTCTGTGCGAGGGGCTCCTGAAGGGGAGGCCGTGGAATTTTCCTGCAGCCATGTTGACTGCAACCAGAGCCACTGCTTCCCACACGGCTGTTTGGGTGAGGACGGTTTGACGGAGACGGAAACCTGACCATTACACTTTGGGCTTAAAAAAAAGACAAAACCCAAACTAAACAAAACCACATACACTGACATCCCTGTTCCTATTTCCGAGCCTCCTCCCGGGTGAGGGTGCGAGCCAGGAGTGGAGGAGGGGTGATGTGAGTCTGTCTCATGCATTGACTGAGGAGTTTATGACACTGAGGAGTTCTACTCTTGGACATAACCTGTCAGCATGTCAGAAAGATGGCATCTGAGTAGCGGCGTCAAAGCATGCAGCTTCTTGGGACCAGCAGGTGGCACGGTGGTGAAGGTGCTAGACACTCCCACATGGCTGACCACAGTTGGAGTTCCAGACCTGGTGGCTTGCTTTCTCACTTTCCCCCTCTCTTTCTCTGTGTCTCTCTATGGTCAAATTAAAGCATAAATGAACAAATAAAATAAAATAAATAATTATTTTTAAAAATCAAAAATGCTTGGAAAATCTACTTTCAATTGACCTGGTGGACAACAGGCGGATGGCGGCCCGCAGTGTGAAAACAGTGCTCTTGATGTTTGCCAGACCCACTCCTGACGGTTCAAGGCACCCACCTCCTGTGTCACCTCTCACCCCCTGAGAAGGTGAGGTTCCGTGTGGTGTGACCTGAGCCTGGGCACGCGCTGGCTCCCATTCCTCTCTAAATCCTCTGCCTGCATGTGTTGCTGGCCTTCACTTGACTTCACGGGATACGTGGGTGCCCTGTGCCTTTCATGCCTTGGAGACAGCCCTGATCCGACATAGGAGATCAGCTGTGTGCAGCTGGGAAAACGGAAACCACAGGGAGGGATTACCATAAGGAATGGCTAACACCGCTGTGAGAGGGCAGACCTGACAGAGAGGCAACATGGGGGAACTCAGAGGTAATGTGGAGCGGTCCCAGTGGTTCCTAAGCCACAGCCTCGGCCTCGCGTCTGTAGACTTGCCTGGACAGGGGACATGAGCCTCCGCGGGTTTAGACAGCACATCACTCCCCAGGTAGCAGGCATCGTGTGCTTCATGCTTACAGGAGTCTCCATCACCTCAACTCCCCGGGAGGCAGTGCAGAGAGGTGGGCCTGTCATAGGCTGGGAGGGTGCTCAGCTGCGTTGTGTAGGCTTTGGTTCCTTGGGTTCAGATCACCAAAATTAAAGACCTGTCCCTAGGTGCAAAATAAAGCCACAACCACAATGAAAGTAGGTAGAGAAGATAATTTAATAGGAAAGAAAGATTTTAGAAAAGAAGTACACTCAGAAGACCTTCGGGCCGGCAGGTTGCCAGGTAGCGACTGCGTTTCTAACCAGTGCTCATGAATATTTAGCATTGGGAGGGCTGACATATTATTTATGTCCTTTGTTCGAATTCCCAGGCTTTCAACTGCACTTGCTGCATCTCTCTCAGGGGAGGAATCTGAGGAATCTGGTGACCTAACTGCGCATGCCCAGTGTGAGCCCTGATGCCTAATCAGGACAGACTACCCATTAGTTTACTGCCCCAGTGGGAACCAGGATGTTGACCAGAATGTCTGGTTGGGTCTTTTTGTATTTATGAGGGACGATAAGAGGGAAATTTACAATCATCCCTATGTGTCTTCCACAGGTACCAAGGAAGAAAAATGGTGTTTGCCTCGCCTTCCTGGCGCCAGGAGCCGGGTGGGAGGAAGGCATCACATGGAGGGTCCGGTTGTAACTCCTGATAAACTGTGATCGATGTGACATGTTTCCTTCTGCTGTTCTCCTGGGGCTGCCTGCTCTTTACTAGCTACCTGCCTACCACAGGATGGTAGCTACGTGGATGCTTAACACATAGTGGGTCTGTGTCACAGCCGAGGAACACTGAGCCCAGGGAACCCGTAGTCCTGTCAGGGGCTGCCCAGTAAACTGCCGTATTAGTCAGCTAGAGCTGTAACAAATACCACAAACAGGGTGGCTTCAACAACAAAATTTCACTTTCTTGGCAGTTCTGGAGCCTAGAATTCTGAGATCAAGATGCCAGAGGCCTTTCTCTCTAATTTGTAGATGGCCATTTTCTTCCTATCTTTCCACGGTCTTCCCTCTGAGTGTGTCTGTGTCCTAATCCTTGACAAGGAGACCAATTATACTGAACTTGGGCCCATCCACGTGACCTCATTTGACCTCAGTCACCTCTTCTAAAACCCTAGGTCTAAGTGCAGTCACATTAGGAGGTGTTGGGGGTTGAGACTTAAGCATCTGAATTTTGGAGGGATGCAGTGCAGCCTGTAACATCTTTCCAGACTTTGCCCCGGAGCGAAACACTCTCTTTAGCTTCCGAAGCTGTTTGCTATGCTCTCTTTGTAAAGGTAGTCTTATCACAAGGTATGTAGGAATGGTATGCAACAGATAGTAAGTGTTGGGCGCAGCTACCATGTCTAGGGGTAGGGAGCAAAGAGAAGGTGGACCTATTAGAACCTACAAGAGGCTGGTTTCAAGAGTTTATTCTTTAATTTATTTTGAAACTTTATTATTATTTATACATTCAATCGTTATGCATCATTTAGTTTGTATAGAGACTTTACCCAACATGCTATCTGCCACACAGCAGGTGAGTTGAGAATACTATACACGACATCAACAGGCAGCAAACTATATCTGTATCCCACAAATGTCTTACTTCTCCATGTTTTTTCAAATTTCCCCTCCTGCACTCTTCCTCTCTCCCATTCTCCTTCCACTTTGTCCCCATTGTCCATAACAATTTTCAATGTTTTTATGTCCTCCAGTCTTTCGGTCTCTACCATAGAGTGTAGACAGTCAGTGTATGTTAAGTGGAGACATACAATGTCTCTCTTTCATAGTCTGACTTGCTTCACTCAGCAACAGATCTTCCATGTTTGTCCACTTTCTATCCAGTGCCAGGGACTTCTTGTTTTTTTATGACTGAATAATATTTCATGGAGTATATGTGTCACACTTTTTCAATTCATTCATCTGTTTGTGGACACTTGGGTTGGTTCCATGTCTTAGCAATCATGAATAATGCCACAATAAATATAGTTGTGCAAACGCTTTTCCAACTGAGCATTCTTCTGTCCTTTGCGTAGATACCCAGGAGTGGGATTGCTGGATCATATGGTAGTTCTATTTTAAGGTCTTTGAGGAACCTCCATATTGTTCTCCACAGTGGCTGGACCAATTTACATTCCCACCAACAATGTAGGAGTGTTCCCCTTTCACCACATCCCACCAGCACTTAGCATATATATATATATGCTTTTTTTTTTTTTCATCTTCATCATTCTGCCTGGAGTTAGGTGATAGCTCATTATGGTTTTGATCTGCATCTCCCTTATGATGAGAGATGCTGAGCATTTTTTCCCATGCTTTTTGGCTGTTTATATGTTTTCCTTAGAGAGTAGTTTATTCAGCTAATTTTCCCAGTTTTTAATTGAGTTAATAATTTTCTTCCAGGTAAGCTGCTTGAGTTCCCATGTATCCTGGTTATCAGTCCCTTATCTGAGGCACAGTTAACAGAAATTCTCTCCCATTCCAAGGGTTGTCGATTTGCACTAATTATGGTGTCCTTTGCTGTGCAGAAACATCTTAATCTGTTGTAATTCCACCTGTCTATTTTGGGGATTATTGCCTGCACTTTGAGAATCTTACTTAAGAAGTCTTTGCCTACCCCAATGTCTCCCAAGATGTGCCCAAGTCTCCCAATGTGTGCCCAAGATCCCGAGAGGAGAATGGAGGAGAAGGGATTGTGGCGTGCCCCTTCCCCCCTGGGGGGTGATTTCTCACTTTCTCTCTCTCCGTCTTTCTGGCGAGCGCACATGCCTTATAGCAAAAACCTCTCCAAAAAAAGAAAAAAAATCAGTTGGTTGTATGTTTTAGGGTTTATTTCTGGGGTCTCTACTCTGTACCATTGGTCCTCATTTCTGTTTTTGTGCCAATACCATGCTGTTTTGATTATCACAGCTTTGTAATATATTTTGGGGTCAGGAGGAGAGATGACACACACTCCACTCTTTTGCACAGGATGGCTTTGGTAATATGTGGTCTTTTATCATTCCAGACAAATTCTACGATTATCTTTTCTAGATCTGTGAGGAATGTCTCTTGTAATTTTATAGGGATTGCATTAGCCATGTAGATTAATTTGGGTAGGACTGCCATTTTGACTATATTAATTCTTCCAATACAGGGACATGGGATGTCCTTCCAGTTTTTGGTGTCCTTTTTGATTTCTTTTAAAATATTTTCATAGTTTTCCTTATAGAGATCCTTAACTTCCTTGGTTAGTTTCGTTCCTAGGTATCATATACTTTCTGTGGGAGTATAAGTATAAATGGGATTACCTTCTTCAGCTCTGTCTCTGTCTTCTTGTTGTTTGTATATGCTTTCAGGAGTTTATAAAGGAAGTGGGGGCTGGAATTCACTGCTGCTGCATGAGTGGAGGACCATTTCCAAGACAGGAAATGAAGAGAAAGTAACAAGCCCTTACTCTGTCTGGCATTTCCAATTAGTGGAGCCTAACAGGGACCAAGTTAGCTAAAGGAAGATAGAGTATGCAGGATGCTATTCTAAGAATCAGAAAGCAGAATATAGAAGCTGGACTGGGAGCTGAGAGACAAGGACTCAGTGACCAGTACAGTCCTCCTCCTTGACTACTGGACACAGATACACATCCTCCTGTAAGTACTTCGCCTTCCATACAGCAATGGCAGCTTTATGCTTCCATATAGCACGATGCAACTATCCTTTGTAAGAACAAAGATGCTCTCAACTGCCATCAGAATAAGGATACAATACAAGCAGGGCCAGCAGGTAGCATAGTGGTTAAAGTGCTGGACTCCCACATGGCTGATCATAGTTTGAGTCCCGGACCTGGTGGCCTGAAATCATGCTGGGAGTATGTGCAGATGTGCCCCAAATCCCAGGAGGGGCATGGAGGGGAAGGGATTGGGGCATGGCCATCCCTTGTGGGAGGTGATTTCTCACTTTCCCTCTCTCTGTCTCTCTCTGATGAACACGTGCACCCTATAGCAAAAGCCTAAAAAACAGAAAGCAAAAAACAAAAATCCAAAACCAAAAACAAAACAAAAAATCCCCACAACCAACCAAAAAATACCAAACATTCCACCATTATTTTACCTACCTCTGAGCAATAGCTGTAGTATCTACCTGCAGGCGATGGTAATTATTTCTCTACAGCAGTCATAGTCACACCTATTATTTCACAACCTAAAACGAAAATTTGAAAGTAAATACCAAGAACAATCCCTACCTAAAATTAAAGTGAGAAGAAGAACAGAGGGACACACACACATACACGCTCACAAACATAACCGCGACAGCTCTCACTTCTCCGTCTCTATCTGTCTGAGCTGCAGTTGATATGGATTCCTTCTTTCTTCTTTGACCCACAGACGGGGGTTCTCCACCTGGTGGACTGACCTAACCCTTGGCGCCTAGGTGTGTCCTCAGTGGCTCTGACACCGTTTTGGTTGTGGTAATTTCCCACTAGGTTGTATTATTGGACACGGATGTACTAAGGGCACCCTAAAGCATCCTCTGGGTTCCGGACACAGTTCTGTTACCACCGTCAGGAAGCAATAGCTCAGTTTCCCCTTGGTAATCAAACTGATCATCCCAGCCTGAAGAGCGATCCTCCTTTTCTGTCTGTTGGTTCTGTGGTATAAGGATCCCCACATGGCCATAAGGCAGTCCCAGTTTCCATTCCAATGGAATCAGTGTGTCCCCGGTAGACGCACTGTGTCTGAGGACTGAGGCCTCTAAATCAGCAGAGCTCTCCACTGATACGGGGAGCCAAATTCCAGAGTGTGGTATTAGCTATAGCAATGAGACGAGTCACCCCAGTCTCCCCCCTTGATCCCCAGCTCCGTGGTTTCTGGCTATGAGGACGACACTGGCTGGGGTTGTTGCCCCTATACGGCACAGCGCTCATTTAGAACCCGGGTCCCAGCAGGGCGGTAGCCGGGCCTCCAGTGGGCCTTTCTGCCCTTCCATCAGGCCTGCTGACTTGGAGTATGGAGTGAGACCGGTGAGTCCTACGGGCACAAGACCACTCCTGTGCATGGAAATGAGTTCTCACTATGTCTGGGTTCTCAGGAGAATAGAATAGAAATTGTATTCTCTTTCTCTCTCTTTAGAGAGATTTTTGCTATAGGGCATGTGCGCTTGTCGGAGAGACAAATAGAGAGAAAGTGAGAAATCACTCCCCAGGGGGCATGGCCGTGCCACAGTTCTGTCTCCTCCGTTCTCCCCTTGGGATTTTGGTCATGCACACACACACACCTGGTGTGAATGTGAAGCCTCTGGGTCGGAGACTCAAACCACAGTCAGCCATGTGGGAGTCCAGCGATGTGACCGTTACACCATCTGCTGATCCTGGAAATTTTATCCTCTTAACAGAATAGAATGAAATAGGAGGGGTGAGACTCGAGCCGGGACCTGCTTTCCAGCAGGAAAACGTCTACCCCTCCGGCCTCACCTTTAAGGTCCTTTTCTCCCTCTTGCTGCCCTGGCTAGTTTTCGTTTGGTCCTGTTTGGCACCGACTGGCCTGCCTTCTGCCCGTCAGTACCTCTGCTCAGTCGCCTCCACTGCCACCGCTGCAGCGTGCTCTGCATGAAGCCCTTCCCCGGGCTGGCCCCACTCCGTTCCTCCAAGCCAGTGTACCTGAACTCTTCCCTCTTCGCAGCCGTGGCCCTCTCTCTGCCCAGCCTCTGCAGCCCTGACCTGTCCTGTCTTTCAGGGTCCAGCTCCTGGAGAGCTCAGGGCTACTCTCTGGTTATGGCTATCCCTGGGGAGTCTTGGTATCCAGTCACCTCAAGAATGACCCTTGAACTGAGGCAGGGACAGAGCTGGCAGTGTGCCCGCTGTAAGCATGGGGGGTGTGATGCCCAGCTCTGTCCTGTCAGAGACGAGGTCCGTCTGTCTGGATGGCAGTTTGCCAGTGGAAGGTGCCTTGTGTGGCCCCGGATATTCAACAACCAGGCTTAGAGCGACGTCTGCCCCCAGCGAGGGGGTTGAGTGTCTGGTTACAGCCATGGCAGATGGCATTGGCTCAGTCCCATGGACCTCCCGTCCACAGTTCAGGCCACCTAATCCTGAGCAGACCAGGCACGTGGCAGTGAAGAGTGAGGGTAAGGTAGTGCTCACGGAGGTGAGGGCAGAGGTGTGGTCCCCGGGGAATGTGCCCGTACCGAGCCTCTCACTGTTCACATGGTGCAGGGAGCGGGCGGTGGGAGGCTGAGACACCAGGGACCCCGCTGAGGCTACGTGTCCCCGTCGAGGATCCCAGGACCCAAGGGAAAGCATCAGTCAGCCCCATCGGCAGAAAAGCAAACCGTATGGGAGAATAGTGGGCTTGAAAGAAAGATGGGGAACCAAGTCGCTTCTGAAATAGGGAGCAAGGACCAGCAAGCCGTAACCCCACACTAATACGGCCGAATGTGAGAGGGCTAGTCGCCCCTTCCTCCGGTCCCCAAGTCTGCCAGGATCTTGGCTACACGAGAACACACCTGGTGTGTTTTCAGATCAGCCAGGTTGGAGACTTGAACCGTGGTCAGCATGTGGCTTCTAATTCCGCAGCCCAGTATGTTAGCCGCTAGGCCACTCATTTCCACCTTCCCTGGGCAATTCGGTGCCCACTGCTACTCTCAGGCTGCCAGTGTCCCCTCGGAGGCCTTGTGCAGGGCACCCAGACTTCCGCCCAGCTGTGCAGCCTGTGTTCCTGCAGGCCCCGGACCTGGCCCTGAGCTCTGAGCCCTCGCAGGACCTCCAGTCCTGCAGCAGTAAGAGGTACCGATGTACCAGGAGGGAAGGCAAGCCAACGGTGCCCAAGGTGCTGCCTCGGAGCCTTCCCTCCAGGGCCGGGGCAGGGGCTTGCTTCCTGGGCCTCACTCATGCCCTGCCCCACTGATACGGGGAGCCAAATTCCAGAGTGTGGTATTAGCTATAGCAATAAGACGAGTCACCCCAGTCTCCCCCTCGATCCCCAGCTCCGTGGTTTCTGGCTATGAGGACGACACTGGCTGCTATGCTGCACTCTATAAGGCACAGCGCTCATTTAGAACCCGGTCTCCCAGAAGGGCGGTAGCCGGGCCTCCAGTGGGCCTTTCTGCCCAGCTCTAGCCCATCAGAGACGAAGTCCGTCTGTCTGGATGGCAGTTTGCCCGTGGAAGGTGGGAGCTGCTTCTGAACAAGAGCTTCCTAACGAGAATGGAAAGATTCCCAGCAGATGGGCGGATCATCAAGGCTCGAGCTCCCCCCTATGTGTTTACGGTAGTGAGTCGTGACATCGCTAGTGTATTTCATGCACCAAAGAATGTGAATAGCGTGTCCAAAATACAAAGAGAAGAAATAATGTGAGTGTGTGTATACATACACACACACACATGAATAAAGAGGATTTAACGACCGGGAGAGAAAGTCGAAGGCGTGCATCCCGTCTCCTCACGGAGCATGTGCAGTCCGTCCCTGCATGCCCTCTCACTTAACCACAAGGGTGCACCCCGCCACAGGTGTGTTTCTCATCTAGTGTGTCGAGAGTTCGAGGTTGGGAATGTCCTTGACTAGTTCCCGCCTGGGTGTAGAGAAGTAGCTTACTTTGTCTAGGAGAGAAGAGGCGAGACAGCCTTCTTTCGACGGCAAAGTTTCCCTTTCACCCTTTTCCTCCCTCGGGAACCCCATCTGGGCCCTCTCGGTGTTCAGCTCTGAGCATGGCTGGTGCTGGTGTCGAAGGCCACAGGCGGTGAGGGACACAGGCCCCACCCTCCGGAAGCCCGCAGGGAGACCTCCCACTGTGGGACCCGAAGTCCAGCTTTCAGGTTCAGTTCAGCCCCTCATTGCACTGTGGCCCAGGCCTCAGCTCCCCATTTGTGAAATGAGGGGGCCAGCCTGTTGGCCCCCCAGGTGCTATCCAAGTTTGGCAGTCCCGTAGCATGTTCTGGGGACTCTGGGCCTGAGCCTGCACAGCACCGGTGCCTGTAGGTGCCCCTGGGAAGGCCGCAGCTGCAGTGCCCCAGCCGAAGTGGGTCCATCTCAGACAGCACGCCTGCCCTGGCCTTTCTCACACCTCTTGGACTGCCCAAGAGTCCCTGGGGCAGGTGAAACTCATGGTGCAGAGGGGCAGGTCGGCTGGCCTGGGCTCACATGCAGGGTCTCAGGGGACATGTTCTTGCCTGGTTCTTAGAAATGGAAGAAAGGGACCAGCAGGTAACATAATGGTTATGTCACTGGACTCCCACGTGGTAGAATGTGGATCGAGTCCTGGACCTGGTGGGTTATAACTCACGCTGGGTACATGTGTGTGCGTGCCCAAACTCCTGAGAAGAGAATGGAGGAGAGGGAGTTACCGCCTGGCCATCGTCCCTGGGGGTGATTTCTTGCTCTCTGTCTCTCTACCTCTCTCTGTCTCTCTACCTCTCTCTGTCTCTCTGGTAAGCATACACATCCTCTATCAAACATCTCTCTCAAAAACAAAGAAAGAAAGAAAGGGAAGAGGGAGGGTGGGTAGAACAGCCGGAGTGAGCCCTGCTCCCCCTCTCCAGGCTGCAGCTACCCCCTTCAAGAAAGAGGTGACACATTAGCCCTCATTGGTGAAGGAGAGAACATTCCGTCATGGAGGCCAGGGCAGGGCTGAGGCAGTGGTGGCCCTGAGGCCCAGCTGACGCAGCCACAGGAGACAGCGGGCAGTCTGGTTGGAGTGTGGCCTGAGTCACCACAGGACGGGACAGGCTGCGGAGTGATGAGCACCTGACGGAAGATGACGTCACTGACGTGTCTGGAAGGTGACTCAGGCCCACAGAGTAAGGCTGCATCCCTGGGAATGCCTCCCTGGCTCTGTGGGGATCTACTTTCCCCCACGGTGACCTCAAAGTGCCGACCGCATGGCAGTGGACAGTCCTGCAAAATGCGCTGGTGTGCACTGGGGCTTACTGAGCATCGCTGCGACTCTTGGCCCAGACTCCCAGGGGATTCTAGAGGCTGAAACCATTCCCTCCTCCCTCCCTCTCCCCTCCCCTCCCTCCCTCCTCTCTTCCCCTCTCACTTCCTTCTTCCCTCCCTCTCCTTTCTCTTTCTGTCTTCATTTCTCCCTTCTCTTCCTCCTTTCCATCACGTCTATATTCATCTTTCAAGTATTTACTGAACAACTTCTGGCACTGTGGCCAGGTACTGTGGGGTTCCAGGGGTCCACAAGAACACGATCTCTGCTCTTGCACACCCTCAGTCTAGGGCGGGAGGGCACTAAACAGTTGTATTGGGTTGTCACGTGCACTTTTGCGTAGAAAAATGTAGAAATAAAGTAGTACATCATGACTTTTCCAACAACCCAACACAAATAATGACCTGCAATTTGCTATGAGCTATGCATGACTCAAAAGTCCAGAGGCTTCTAATGCCTCTGACAGGAGTCCTGGCGGGACTGGAGGGCGGGGGAAGTCCCCGAGCAAAGCGCTGGTAAGAGGAGATGAAGGGGTGGACGTTCCGACCGAGGACAGCAGCAGAGGGAGCAGCAGAAGGCACAGCTCCGA
Organism: Tupaia belangeri chinensis; assembly: GCF_000334495.1. Taxonomy (NCBI): domain Eukaryota; kingdom Metazoa; phylum Chordata; class Mammalia; order Scandentia; family Tupaiidae; genus Tupaia; species Tupaia belangeri. The sequence continues at coordinate 566,136 of NW_006199134.1, forward strand.
GACCAAGACCGAGTGTGGTCAGTGGGAGCAGGAAGGGCATGAAGAAGAGGGCGGGGTTCAGGCCAGGCAGGGCCTGGGAGGCCACGTGGAGGACCAGGGCTTGACCTGGATCACTCGAGGTGGGGGAGGTGAGCTGGGTCCCCAGGACCCCAGCAGGGAAGGGGGGCAATTGTGGAGCCTTTGGGCTCTGATTCCCCCAACATCATCCCTCCCATGATGGGGCAGCCAGCAAGGCGGGAGCTCGAGGCCAGGTCCTGCTCTGGGAGGCTGCTGCCGGGCGCTGTCCTCCCTGTCCCCACGATGACGTTGGCGGGTGCTCGTTTCGTTACGTACAGTGGGCACAAAAGCCACAGATGAGCCTGTCAGCAGCTGGCAAAGGCCAATGACAGCGGTGCTGGAGGGAGCCTTGTGGCCTTTCCACGGCAGCTCAGGCCCACGTGGCGCCTGCTGACCGCCCCTCTCCAGGCCACGGAAACACAGCAGCGTCCCTGTCGTGAGGTCCCTTACCCAAGGAAACAGGAAAATCCCAAGGAAGTTACGGAATAGCCCACCCATGCTAGGAGATAGTAAGAGGCCCGAGTTTTGGAGCCAGCAAGACGTGAACTTGCATCCTCCATCCGCCACTGGCTGCCTGGCCTGAGGCAAGTCGTTTTCCCTTTCTAAGCCTGGTTTCCTCATCTGTAACGGGAGGACGATTGCAAACTGTCGCCCTTACCAGGCTGTCTCGGCTGTCTCTGGGGTTAGGGGTGGTAGTCAAGTGTTTAGCACAGTGGGAGGTGGGAGCAGCCCTCTGCTCAGTAGAGGTACCTGAGTGCCCCACCACCACCCCCCGCCCCCCGGGCAGAGGTACCTGAGCGCCCCCCGCCGGGTAGAGGTACCTGAGCATCCCCCACCGGGTAGAGGTACCTGAGCGCCCCCTGCTGGGTAGAGGTACCTGAGTGCCCCACCCCCTGCTGGGTAGAGGTACCGAGCGCTGGTCCTTGCCTGTGCTCTGAACACAGAGGAGCCCCATCTGCCATCAGTGCCCTGGACCAGTCCTTACCGTCTGCCGTCACTGCTCAGAGGCCTTAGT
>NW_006199134.1:568921-595898 GCF_000334495.1 Tupaia belangeri chinensis
GGGGGGGCCTTGTGGCCTTTCCACGGCAGCTCAGGCCCACGTGGCGCCTGCTGACCGCCCCTCTCCAGGCCACGGAAACACAGCAGCGTCCCTGTCGTGAGGTCCCTTACCCAAGGAAACAGGAAAATCCCAAGGAAGTTACGGAATAGCCCACCCATGCTAGGAGATAGTAAGAGGCCCGAGTTTTGGAGCCAGCAAGACGTGAACTTGCATCCTCCATCCGCCACTGGCTGCCTGGCCTGAGGCAAGTCGTTTTCCCTTTCTAAGCCTGGTTTCCTCATCTGTAACGGGAGGACGATTGCAAACTGTCGCCCTTACCAGGCTGTCTCGGCTGTCTCTGGGGTTAGGGGTGGTAGTCAAGTGTTTAGCACAGTGGGAGGTGGGAGCAGCCCTCTGCTCAGTAGAGGTACCTGAGTGCCCCACCACCACCCCCCGCCCCCCGGGCAGAGGTACCTGAGCGCCCCCCGCCGGGTAGAGGTACCTGAGCATCCCCCACCGGGTAGAGGTACCTGAGCGCCCCCTGCTGGGTAGAGGTACCTGAGTGCCCCACCCCCTGCTGGGTAGAGGTACCGAGCGCTGGTCCTTGCCTGTGCTCTGAACACAGAGGAGCCCCATCTGCCATCAGTGCCCTGGACCAGTCCTTACCGTCTGCCGTCACTGCTAAGAAGCCTTAGTCACTGCTGGGCCCCCTTCCCTTGGTGCACCCAGGGAGAGCCTGGTGCATCTGCACACCACCAGGGAGTGGTGCCACGGCCCTGGCCACCCTGGGGCCTCTCCTGTTGGTTACAGAAGAGCTCACAGGAGACAGCATTGTCCTGCTGGATGGCAAGTACCTAACTGAGGCCTGTCACCTCAGACACTGAACCTCCACAGGGCCAGGACAGAGCGAGGGGCCCGGATGAGGGTCAGATCGGGGATTTCTTTGGCACACACACACACAGGAACGTGGACACACCGTAAGAACACAGTCATGCAACACACACAAACAGGTGTATGAGGAGCGCTAAACCCAGAGGCCCACACACTTGAGTTCGTGGTGAAGTTATTTAACTTTCCTGCACGTGGCTCTCTTGTCTGTAAACAGGAATGCTAATAACATGGAGATACTGTAAGCATCCCCCTGGAGGCTTGGCCCCACGTGGGCGCCCGGTCTTTGTTAGTTACGATGTCATTGCACTGGAAACCCCAGGACGCAGACATGCGGAGATGAACGCGCATGAACACGGGACACTCCGACCCAGCACAATCAGCTTCTCAGCCACCGGCTGGAGTCTGACCGCAGACACGATGCACGGTGCTCTTCACAGAGGAGCTGGGTGGTGCACCCCGCTGCCGGCCACGCGGGGGCTCGCACGACTGGCCCGGCTCAGTTAGCCCTGGTCTCTTTCAGCTGATGGCAGCACAGAAAATGAAACTGCTCTGTAAATTCTGATGAGCAGAATTTGAGATGGCGTATACAGGGAACACAGGGAGGGAGAGGGCAGGTCCTGAGAGTTCAAAGTCTCTTTATTTATTTATTTATTTATTTATTTTGGGCCTGAGAGTTCGAGGTCTCTTTATTTATTTATTTATTTATTTATTTATTTAAGTTCATTTTTATTCATTTCTTCCATGAGAGAAGGAGATAAGGAAAAAGCAAAGTTCCCCCAAGAGGATCTTCATGCCATGATCCGACCCCAGCCTCCGTCGGCCTAGACCGTGGGCATGAGCTTGCACCCATTACGCACAGGGAGGCACCACAGAGCCTTGAGTCACTGCTGGCTCAAAGCCCCTTTCAAGGGTTCTCACAGTCGCTTCTAAGCTGTCTGATGGTTGGGCCTGCGGTGCAGTCCCCGCTTCACCCCTGCGTTGTCAGCAGAAGGTGGATTTCAAACAAGTGTTTGGAGATGACAGGAGAGGGAGCTGTGACCCGCGTCTGCCTAACATGCTGCTGGTCGCTCTCAGAGGCAAGGGGTAAGGAATTTGGTGGGAACAGGAATCAGAGCCAGCTGCCCAGGAGGAAGGATGTGCCCTGAGACACCAAGACCTTCGTGAGATGAGACGGGGCTGGAGGGTGCAGGACCATCCAGGTGGCTAACGCATGGGTTACGAAAGGAGCAGGAATAAGAGCAGGTGCATCTGGCCCTCTTTAGAGCATTCCCCACCTGTGAAGGGAGGCTGGCAGACGGGCCGGAACCTTGTGGTTTTGTCCAGAGGAGGCTTTGCAGGAAGTGGGCGTGGGGGAAGGAAAAGCCACTGCCATGCCGGCCTAAAAACAGCAAGGGTTATACCTGGGGACGGGGCGTCCTCTGGGAACTTTCTCTGCAATTCACCAGAAGATCCTGTGGGACCTACACTGATCATCTCCAAACCGAGTCCCTGCACCTTCTTTTCAAGGTCGAAGCCTCCGTGACAGTCTGATGAACACAGCCTGCCTCTGGACGTCGGGGGAGATTAAAGGAGGGGATCAGATGCTTTTGAAGAAAGGTGGCCATCTGGGTGGTGCAGGTGCAAGGTGGCTGAAGCCGGCAGGTACAGATGGTTGGCTTCTGTGAAGACAAATTAGAGAACCCAGAGGATGACAGATGGGCAGGTGTTGGGTCATTGCGAAAGGTATTTGCCCAGGTAAAACAAAGATTTTTTTTTTTTTTTCTATTTGAATTTGAGCTGAGCACAGGGATTTCATCACTGTTCATTAACTGCCTTTCAAACTTTGCCCACAAATGCACTAGGAATCTCTTTACGGCAGACGAGTTTGGGGAAAACTAAGTAAACAGACAGGAAAGAGGTGAGGCAGACCGACCATCTATTGTCTGCAATTCTAAACGGTCAAACAGCTCTGAGCACGAACACGACCAGATGAACGACCTCATTCGGCAGCGTGGCCTGACCTGCAGCTCGCTGTGGTCTTCCCCACGTAGCTCAACACGCGATGCACAAATGTTGATGCTTTTGACTGTTAAGTGCTGTCTCAGACCCCACCGGGGTTTTATGGAGTCCGGGCCTTCTAAAACCCAGAGGTTCTGGGTTCTGAAACACATCTGGCTCCCAGGGTTGGTGGCTATCTCCCACCTACCTCCAGGGCGGCTGGAAATGAAAGCTCAGCGGTGCGTGGCCGTGCGGTGGCACATTTAGGGGTAAGAGAGTGGAACAGAGTGGCTGTGGTAAGAGGGGACACCGTGAGGCTGACCCGCATGGGAGAGTTCCAGGTGTGTATCCAGAGATCTCCCCGAGGACTCGGGCACACGCCGCCATGACCTAGGACTGGTCGCGGCATCGAGGCCCTGCAGGGTGCTGTCTCTTCGTCTCTCTCCGTCTCTGTTATTCAGGGAGGAAATAAAGAAACTTAAACAACAAAAACAGCAGTCAGCCCGGGGAGAGAGGGGAGAGAGAAGAAGAGGTTTCAAAGAAAGGCTGCATATTTTCGTGCATGTGCGGGGCAGCTGGTGTAAAAGCTCAGGCTGGGTCCACCAACGTGTGCATGGGAAACCAGCAGAGCAGAGGGGCTCCTGGAAAAGCCATCCTCGGGGTGTCTCTTTCATAGCCTGACTTGCTTCGCTCCGCAACAGGTCTTCCATATTCGTCCACCCTCCGCGGTAATTCACTGTGAGACAGTGCTGATAATCGGATGTTACGGCATGTTAAAAAACAGACAGACCCTATAGCCAGGCTCACTGGCAAAGCTACTCCAACTCATTTTAAAACGCACTTCCGGGGAACCAGCAGTTAGCATAATGGCTATGTCGCTGGACTCCCACGTAGTCGACCACGGTTCGCGTCCCGGACCCGGTGGCTTAAAACTCAAGCCAGGTGCGTGTGTGTGCCCAAGATCCCGAGAGGAGAATGGAGGAGAAGGGATTGCGGCGTGACCATCCCCCCTGGGGGGTGATTTCTCGCTTTCTGTCTCTCTGTCTCTCTCTGTCTGTCTGATGAGTGCACGCGCCCTATAGCAAAAATCTCTCCAAAAAAAAACAAAAACAAAAACAAAAAAACGCACTTCCAGGCTTCCTCTCTGCAGTGGGTAAGTGCTGTGCATAGAAAGCTGGATCGTGCTTGACCAACGGTGGTTCAAATCTTGGGCCCAGCAGCTTGTCCAACACACTAGGGGTGAGTGAGTGCGTGTGTGTGTGTGTGTGTGTGTGTGGTGTGGCCGAATCCTGACAGGAGGGAGAGGTGGAGGACAAAGGCTCTGATGTGACCGTGCCCAGTGGAGGGTGCTTTCTCCCCACTCTCACTCTCTCCCTGACAAGGGCGTGTGGCCCCTGGCAATGACACGCACACGCACACACGCCTCGTCACCTGGAGGATGACCGTGCTGACCCTCGCCTTCTTTCTCTCCATCTGTGGTCCCAGTCTTTGTCACCCTGCTCAGGAGGGCCAGTGAGGAGGTGGCGGGGAGGGAGGGAGGGAGCTAGGAGGTTTGCTATAAATAGATTCTGCCTTCCCCATTCTTCTCATGGAGCTGCTACCGAGTTGCCCAAACAGCTGCCGCAGCAGTGTTGGGACAGAGGGCCACAGCTGTGTCAGTGTCCCCAGAACGCAGCACAGGGAAGAGAAGGGGGTGGCTGCCCAGCAGGCTGAAGCCGGGGGCTGCGTTGACGCTGAGCTCCTGAGCAGCCTGATGAGACAGGCTCAATGAGGAAATAGGTGAATACCCTCTGGGTTGTCACAATAAAGGAGGAAACACCGATTCCATGGACTATTTTTTTTTCTTTCTAAAAATAATTACTTGTTTAATTTTTAAAATGATTTATTAATTCATTTATTTTAATTTGATGAGAGAGAGAGAGAGAGAGAGAAAGTGAGAAAGCAAACCACCATGTCCAGGACTTGAACCATAGTCAGCCATGTGGGAGTGTCCAGCGCCTTAACCACTGTGCCACCTGCTGGTCCCTCGTGGACAATTTTTTTTTTTGAGAGGTTTTTGCTATAGGGCGCGTGCGCTCTCCAAACAGACAGAGAGAGACAGAGAGATAGAAAGCAAGAAATCACCCCCTAGGAGGGATGGCCACGCCGCAATCCCTTCTCCTCCATTCTCCTCTCGGGATCTTGGGCACGCACGCACACGCGCCCGGCGTGAATTTTAAGCCACCTGGTCCAGGACTCAGGTCCTTGCAAGGTTGGCTGTTCTTCCTCATTCAAAGAGGACCCCCAAACCTCAGTGTTAACTTACCTGGCCGGGCTGTTTCTGATTTGTAAGTGATAGGACACGGAAGACTGTGGCATTGGCAAATATTTAAATCAGGAGAAACGTGGCACTTTCTAATTGATGTGTTATCTCTTACTGCCTTTCTCCATGCCAGCTTTGTCCAGCAGAACTTTCTGCCATGACAGAAATGTCCCGTGGTGGCCCATAGGACAGCCACGAGCCACACGTGGCTCCTGAGCGTTCACAACGTGGCTAGTGTGAACAAGGCACTGAACTTCTCATCTAATTTAATTTTGATTGATTTAAATGTTAATAACTACTAAATCTGGGTAACATAGCACTAGAGTATTCATTCTTTGAGAGTAGGGACCGAATTTAAAAACCTTTGGCGTGCATTGGGACCAGCAGTTAGCGTAATGGCTATGTCGCTGAACTCCCACGTAGTCGACTGCGGTTCGCGTCCCGGACCCAGTGGCTTAAACTCATGCCGGGCGCATGTGTGTATGTGCCCAAGATCCCGAGAGGAGAATGGAGAAGGGATTGCGGCGTGGCCATCCCCCCCGGGGGGGTGATTTCTCGCTTTCTGTCTCTCTGTCTCTGTCTGGCGAGCACACACGCCCTATAGCAAAAAACCTCTCTCAAAAAAAAAAAACAAAACAAAACAAAAGCAAACAAACAAAAAAAACCTTTGGCGCAGGCTCCACGACGCAGTGGCAATGTGGTGCTCAGAAGCCAGACCCCTCCAACTGGAACTGGTCCGTGCGGAGCGCTGCAAAACGCTGTGCCTCTCTGCGGTGTACCGAGGTTCTCGCTGGTTCTATTCCCTTCTGTTACTGATGAGCATGGGACACTGACTGTATCCTACACATTGTTGGCATTCGAAGTAAACGGCTTGTTAGAAAAAGAGAGAGAGAAGCATATCCCACGTGATGACCTTGGTTGGGAGCTCTGAGCCGTCTGGCTGAAACACACTGGTGCGCCAGGAGCCCGCGGGCTGGAGCGCTGGAGGATGGCTGTGGTGTGACCAGACCCTGTGCACAGCGCTCACCTCTCTCTCGCTCTCTCGCTCACTCTCACATGTGCTCTATCATAAACAGAAAAAGGCCTTCGTACCGCCCTCTCCTGTCTAACGCCTGTAAATACATTGAATGCAGATGAAGGTGTTCTGGGCGACTTCTGGAGAGGGCGTGGTTGACATCTGATGGCGAAGAGTGTTTAGCAGATTAACGGGGAGAGCACATCACCGGACGCTGTTCCCTGGTTTGTTCCCTCAACGGCCTGGGAGATCCTGCCATTTTAACCATAGTTTGGTGCATTTTGACAAATGCACACAAATGTGTAACTACTGCCAAAAGGAAACTATAGAACATTTTCGTCATCATAGAAGTTCCCTTGCGCCCAGGTTTGGTTTCACAGGTGTGTGACCCGTGTACTTACACAGGGGCTCCTGTGTGGATGAACCCCACACTTGGTTTAATGCTCTTCTGCCACTGCCTTGAAATTCTTACTAAGGTATCTGTCTCTATCTCTCCATCTCTATCTCTATCATCTCTGTATCGATATTTAATTTGCCAGAGGGCATGTGCACTCACCAGAGAGAGATGAGGGTGGGGAGGTGGGGAATGAGAAAACACGCCCATGGGGGTTGGTCACACCACAATTCCTTTTCCTCCATGTCTCCTTTCAGGATTTTTGGCACACACGCACACGTGCCCAGCGTGTTTCTCAAGTCACTGGGTCTAGGACTCAAACTGCAGGTGGCTATGTGGGACCCAGGTACCTGAAGCACCATGCCACAGGCTGGCCCATTACTATGAGTTTATTAAGAGCCCCCGCATTTTCATTTTGCACTGCACCCTGCAAGTGATGTAGGCATCGCTTTCCCCGTGCAGGTGATCTCTGGCCACCATTCCAGCTCAGACAACCACCAGTCTGCTTTTGTTACTATAGATTACATTTGCCTTTCTATAGTTTTATATAAACGAAGTTACAAAATATAAACACCTTTATGTGTGGTTTATATTATTCAGAATTATGCTCTTGAGATGTATTCTTTTTTTTTTTTGTTTGTGGTTAGCAATATTTTGGTCCTTTTTTATTCTTCCTATTGTGTGGGTATACTACAAGCCTATTTGTTTGATAGACATTTGAGTTGTTTACAATATTTGTGTATTATAAGTAAAGTTGTTATAAACTTTTGTATATAAGTCTTTGTTTGGATAATGTTTCTGTTTCTATTGTGCAAATACCTTAGAATGTAATTGGTGAGTTGTAGGACAAATGCGTTTTGAACTTTTCAGAAGCTGCCAAATTGTTGTCCAAAGTGTTGGTACTCCCCTCTCAGCAATATATGAGAGTTCTAGGTGCTCCACATTTTTGCTACCACTTCTACTGTCAGTCTTCTGTTTAAGCTATTCTAGTGGGTATGCTATGTATCTTATTATGATTTCATTTTATATTCCCTAGTGAATAAAGATGTTGACCATTATCTCATATTGTTTTGATCATTTATACATCTTCTTTCATGACGTCTTTCCAAATTTTGTGCCTATATTTGTTTTCTTATTGTTGAGTTTTTTGCATATTTTGGTTATAAGTTCTTTGTCAGATGTGTGTGTATTTTTTAAATTATTTATTTAACTTTATTTATTCATTCATTCATTTTAGAGACATACAGAGAGACACACACAGACAGAGAGAGAGGGAGAGGTGAGAAAGCAAGCCACCAGGTCCAGGATTTGAACCGTGGTCAGCCATGTGGGAGCATCCAGCACCTTAACCACCACACCATCCGCTGGTCCCAGATGTGTGTGTATTGATCAGATATGTTTTCTCCCATCCTGTGGTTTGCCTTATGTTCATCATGATGTCTTTGGAAAATGACAAAATTTTTAACTTTAACTGAGCCTGATTTAACAATTTTATCTTTCTAGTTCTTCTTTTTTTGGTGTTCTAATAAATTTTGCCTACACCAAGATTATAAAAACTTGTTCTTAAATTTTTTTTAATAAATTTTCTGAAGATAAATTTATGGAAATTCTCATTGTATTTTTCTATATGCCATATCTTTTTTCTCTATCTGCCTTTAAGATTTTCAATATTTTTTTTTGCTTTCTTTTTTACACATATGTTTGACCACTTGATATATTTCCATACTTCACAGCCTCTGTTTTTTGTCTCTCTCTTTTATTCTTTCCATGAGTCAGCTTAGAGAGTTTCTATTGTTTTCAGATTCACTTACTTTTCTTGTGCAGTGTTTAGCGTGCTGGTAACTTTATCTAATAAAATTTTCACTTCAGTTATTACAATTTTAAAAATCTTTATGGTTTTTTGTTTTGTTTTGTTTTGTATTAGTTTTTGCTATAAGGTGTGTTTGCTTGCCAGAGAGATACACAGAAAGACAGAGGGAGAGAGTCAGAAATCACTCCTCTGGGGGTTGGCCATGCCACAATCTCTTCTCATCTATTCTTCTCTTGGCATTTTGGCAAGCACACCCACCTGGCCTGTTTTCCAAGCTGCTGGGTCTTGGACTCAAACTGCACAGTTGGCTATGTGGGATCCAGATGCCTTAACCACCATGCAACCAGTTGATAACTATCCCTACAGTGTCTACTTGTTCTTTTTTATATCTTCCATTTCTTTTCTCACTTTGTCTATCTTCATTAACATATTTATCATAGTTTTAAGATCCTTTTAGAGTCAACTCCAAAAACCTCTCTCCTTTCTGGGTATGTTTCTTTCATTTTATTATTATTTATACATTAAATTGCTATACATAATTTATATTATAAAGAGACTTTACCCAGCATGATATACACCTTAGTCCAGCCCAGTTGAGACTACTATACACATCATCATCAACAGGTAATAAACCATATCCGTGTCCCACAAATGTCTTACCTCTCTATTTCCCCCCCAAATTTCCTTTCCTACGCTCTTAAAGCCCACACTCCCTTCCACTTTGTCTCCAGTGTCCATAACAATTTTCAATGTTTCTTATCTTCCAATCTTTCAGACTCTACATAGAGTGTGGACAGTTGGCATATGTTACAGGGACACATACCATGTCTCTGTTTCATAGCCTGGCTTGCTTCACTTAGCAATGAATCTTCCATATTTGTCCATTTTCTATCAAATGCCAGGGCCTTGTTGCTTTTTTATGGCAGACTAGTATTCCATGGAGTATATGTGTCACACTTTTTCAATCCACTCATCTGTTTGTGGAAATTTGGGTTGATTCCATGTATTAGAAATCGTGAGTAATGCTGCAATAAATATAGTTGTGCAAGCTCTTTTCTGACTGAGCAGTCTCCTGTCTTTTGGGAGATACCCAGGAGTAGGATTGCTGGATCATATGGTAGTTCTATTTGAAGGTCTTCGAGGAACCTCTATATTGTTCTCCACATTGGCTGGACCAATTTATATTCCCACCAACAGTCTAGGAGTGTTTCCCTTTCACCACATCCCTGCCAGCACTTATCATATATATATATATATATTTAATCTTCGCTATTCTGACTGGGGTTAGGTGGTAGTTCACGTGGTTTTGATCTGCATTTCCCTTATGATGAAGGAGATTAAGCATTTTTTCATATGCTTTTTGGGTGTTTGTATGTCTTCCTTAGAGTTGTTTATTCAGTTTATTTTCTCATCCTTTAATTCATTTAATAATTTTCTTCTGGATAAGCAGCTTGAGTTCCCTGTGTATTCTGGTTATCAGTCCCTTATCTGAGGCATAGTTAACAAAACTTCTCTCCCATTCTGAGGGTTGTTGATTTATGGTGTCCTTTGCTGTGAAGAAACTCCTTAATCTGATGTAATCCCACCTGTTTATTTTAGGGATTATTGCCAGTGCTTTGGGGGGTCTTACTTACTCCAACATCTTTGCCTACCCCAATGTCTCCCAGAGTTTCCCCAGTGTTTTCCACCAATAGTTTTATAATTCGTAGACTTAGGTTTAGATCTTTGATCCGCTTGTTTTTGTTAATGGTGACAGACAGGGGTTCAGATTAAACTTTTTGCAGGTGAATACCCCGTTTTTCCAGCACCATTTGCTAAAGAGTTTTCCTTTTCCCACTGGATTGACTGATACACTTTGTCAAAGATCAGTTGGCTGTATGCTTTAGGGTTTATTTCTGGGGTCTCTTCTTTTGTTCCATTGGTCTTCATGTCTGTTTTTGTGCCAATACCATGATGTTTTGATTATCACAGCTTTGGGGTCAGGAAGTGAGATGCCACCCACTCTTCTTGGGCAGGATGGCTTTGGCAATACGTGGTCTTTTATGATTCCAGACAAATTCTATGATTGTCTTCTCTAGATCTGTGAAGAATGTCTCTTATAATTTTATAGAAATTGCATTAACTATGTAGTCTAACTCTCCTTTTCGATCTAGCAGTCTTTACATATTTAGGTGCTCCTGAGTTGGGTGCATAGATATTTATAAGTGTTATATCTTTCTGATGAATTAGCTCTTTTACTACTATATAATGCCCTTCTTTGTCTCTTCTTACAGTTTTTGTCTTAAAGCCCATTTTGTCCAAAATCATTATAGTGACTCTCACTCTGTTTTGGTTTCCATTTGCATGGAGTGCCTTTTTCCAGCCCTTCACTTTTAATCTATGTATGTCTGTATCCATGAGATGTTTTTTTGTTTTCTTTTGCAGGCAGCAGATGGTTTCTGATTTTTAATTCATTCAGCCAGTTCCTGTCTCTTGATCAGAGAATTTAATCCACTAACATTCAATGTTATTATCGATATTTCCAGACTTGTCCCTACCATTAAGTTGGGTATATTCTTGGTTGTTTTTTGTTCTTTGATTGCTGTTTGTCTTTAGTTTTCTTGGTATAGTACTCCTTTCAGAATTTCTTGAAGAGCTGGTCTAGAGTTGATAAATTCTTCCAGATTTTGTTTATATGAGAATAGTTTTATCTTCTTTTCCCATATTAAGGATAATCTTGCTGGGTATAGTATTCTTGGTTGAAATTGTTTTTCATTTAACACTTTGAATATATTTCCCCATTCTTTCCTTGCTTGCATTATATCTGATGAGAGGTCTGGTGTTAGCCTGATGGGATAGACTTTGTAAGTGATTTGATGTTCTCTCTTACCAATCTTAGTATCCTGTCTTTGTGGTTTTGGTCAATCTAGCTATGATGTGCAGTGGAGAGGATCTTCTTAGATTGATTCTATTTGGGGTTCTTTGTATTTCTTGGGGTGAATGTTTGAGTGCCTCTCTAGACATGTAAAGTTTTCTTCCAGGATTTCATGGAACAGATTTTCTATGCCTTTATTAGTTTCTTCACCTTCTGGGATACCAATTATTTGGATATTTGGGCGTTTCATGGTATCTAGTATTTCTTGTATAGTGTCTTGTTTTCTTGGCTGTTTTCTCAATATTTTTGATAATTTTTTCTAGATCAGAGGCTTTGTCTTCTACTTCTGAGATTAAATCTTCTGCATGGTCCAATCCACTTTTAGTACTTTTGAGAGAGGTTTTGATTTCCTGTATTACAGCCTTCATATCTAACATATCTTCATTCTTTTTTTTTTTTAGACCTTTTCTTTTTTAAAATTACTTTATTTAACTTTATTTATTATTATCATTATTATTTTCCAGTTTGATCAGAGAGAGACAGAGAGAGAGAGAGAGAGGAAGTGAGAAAGTAAGCCACCAGGTCCGAGACTTGAACCATGGTCAGCCATGTGGGAGTCCAGCGTCTTTAACCACTATGCCACTTGCTGGCCCCTCTTCATTCTTTTTTTATGGCGTTCAATTCTTCTTTCATATTGTGGAAGGACTTCTTCATCTCTCGGTGCTCAACATCTCTTTTTTCTTGCATCTCGTAGAGTTTTGTTATCATAAATATTCTAAATTCTTTTTCTGATATTTCGGTAATATTCTGTAATTTTTCCCTACTTGGAGACAAGTTAGAGTAATACATCTTGCTGGAGATGTACTACTTGATTCTCTCATTCTTGAGGCTCTTCTCTGATTTTTAGTCATTCGGTAATGTATTCACTTTTGGCTAGTTTGTTGGAGAAGGAGTCTGTAACTGTGAGATCGTTTGTTGAACTGTGAGATCGTTACTGTGAAACGATTTGGTGCTTTTTTCTCCCTTCTACTGTGTCCTCCATGTGAGAATCACAGGAGGAGTTTTGAAATCAGTTTTATGAAGGGGAATTTCACTCTTTTTGCAACCACTACAGCAAGGTGCAAAGAATTTTCTGAAACTCGCAATGTTCAGATATTCAGCTACTATGCACCTAGACTTCTCTACGCAGCAGGTAAGGGCTGAGCAGGAAAACCGGAAAGTAAGGCAAAAGAAAAAGAAAGTGGGAAACAGAAATAGGAAGAAAAAGCAAAGAAAAAAAGAAGAAAAGAACTAGAACAAAAAGAGGAGGAAAAAAACCAGAAATCGCGTCACAGAAAAGAAAACTGGGTTAAAAATGGAAAACCGTGTGGCACACAGTGTCACCTGAAGGGATAGCAGAGGCAGAGATGGAGAGGCCTGGACGCTGCTTTCTGTCCTAGGTGAGGGAAGAAGAGACAAATTAGCAAGAGAAAGGCACAAAGGGGGCCGAAAGCTGTTTTTTAAAAAGAGAAAATAAATTAGAAGGGACAGAGAAGAGTAAGAGGGAGGGAGATGTTTGTATACCTGACTAGCACTAAGGTCTGGAAGGTAGGGGGGGGCCTTGGCTGGGGAACGCTTCACAGCCCTGAAGCTGAACCTAGAGGAACAGCAGAGACAGAGAGAGAATGCCTGGATGCTTTCTGTCCTGACTAGCACTGGGGTCTGGAAGGGGGAGCCCTGGCTGGGTGGAGCTTCCCAGCAGTGAAGCTGAACCCAGAGGGACAGAAGAGGCCCTTTCTGTGTATGTGTCTGTTGACTGAATTTCCTCCCTAGTTATTGGGTGGCAGTTTTCTTCTTCGTATGTCTAGGGTGCCACACATGGTCATAGTTACCTTTCTGAGACTATTGCTTTGGTTTCTCTGCCTGTAGAGCACATTGAATTTTGTTTGGGCATACATTTAACAAATTTTGGATCAGCTCGACTTTGAAAAATTTAAGTTTTCCTGAGTCCAGAGGAGCCTCTAGGTCTATTTCGTTTAGTCTTAATACTAAGATAAAACCTTTCTAGGGTCTCCAGTGAATGCCACAGGCGTGTAGCAAGGCCTCTCCTGTCTGGCTGGATCCTACTGCCGTACAGTCTGCGCAAGCTCTGGGCTTGTTCTGCATAGATTGCGAGAACTCCTTGGCATAGCCTCGTGGAGGTGCAGCCTAAGCATCCACAGCTTCATTTCAGCAATAGACTCAGAGACCCCATGCAGATCACTTTTCTTCTCTACAGAGTTCTCTCCCCATCTCTCCTCTCTGCCCTGTATGTCCGGCTGCTTCAGCATCCTTTAACTCTGGTCTCCGCCAGCCTTAGCTGGGAAGACTGCAGAGCTATGCACCACTGGAAAAGCAGCTCCTGGCAGAGAGCCAGGGCCAGCACAGAGTTTGCTTTGTTTGTTTCCTGGCTCTCCATGATCATGGTCCGGCAATGCTTCTTGTCCAGTATCTGGAAACAGCTGTTTTGTATATGTCTTGTCCAATTTTCTCATTGTTCATGAGGGGAAGACAATCTTTTTCAATGAATAATTAATTAATTAATTAATTAAATTTAACCAGAGAAGGACAGAATGATGAGAGGGAGAGAGAGAGAGAGAGAGAAAGCCACCAGGTCTGGGGACTTGAACCATAGTCAGCCATGTGAGAGTCCAGTGCCCTTAACCACCATGCTACCTGCCAGCCCTGAGAAGACAATTCTGGTACCAGTCACTCCATTATTATAGGGATATATATAGAAGGGATAAATAGGTTTTTAGAAAGACCATGTTTATGCACTGGTGACTGTAAACTTCTGTTTTCATAGAGCTGTACACAGAAGGACGTTGGAGAGTTGCAGGGCTGGTGATTTGACAGTGGGAGCAGAGACCCAGAATACCAGAGAAGGAAAATCCAACAACTCAGACAGGGCCAGCTGTGAGAGTTACGGTGTGTGGACGGAGAACAGGACAGCAAAAGGATCTATTTCTGTCCAACATTCTTAGTGAAGCGGAAAACTCACTATGAGATAAGCCAGGGTCTCCTCTGAGACGTGGACTTTCAGCCTAGGCTGTTAGACTCATCAGAGGTGCCCTGATGCATCCCGGGGCTCGGGCAGTACTGGAAAAAGCATTCGCTGGTGGGCCGGGCTCAAGCACCTGTATTGTCAAAGCTCCTTGGGAATTGCTGTGTGTCACCAAAGTTGGGGACCACTCTCCAAGGTCCTCGACAGCCAGATGGAAGCTGCAGAGTGTTCTCCTGGGGGAGCTGCGTCAGCTCCATGTCCTGCCTCCTGTCCACCCCTTTCCTGGCCTTTCTCGAGCATCTCATCCGGCCCCTTGTTCTGCTCAGAAGACAGTGGGGAAGGCCAGGCAGGAGGTGTTGCAATGGAGGATGTGGGAGGAGATCGGAGCAGACAGCAGGGACTGGGGAGTCCCCACTGCCCCTTCTGTCTTCCTGCTTCCACCTCCCGTCCCCTGCCCTAGGCCCAAACACGTCTGGAGCCGCCAGCCAGATTGGTGAGTGGCCAAGCTCTGCTGCCCACACTTCCTGGCCACAGTGCTGCTGGGGGATGATGAGAAGGCCTGGAAGTCCCTTCCTATTTATCAAGGAAGTGTGGGCTTGTCTCCTGGGAGCAGAGTCACAGCCCTTCTGTGATGGAAAGTGCCGTGGGTCAGAGCTCACGCCCTGCTGATGACTTGCAGGTGACCCGGGGTCGAGCTTCTCCTCCGTGCACTTCGGTTTCCCCACCTGCAAAATTAGGGGCTGAGACTGCAGCTTCCTTGGTCTCCCATCTCGGCTGGTTTGGCTCTGAGGAGCTGTTCTCCCCAGAGGTGTGCGATGCCCAGTGGGTGTCGGCTCTGGTTTGCACTCCAGTGTGTGCCCAACCCTGGGCAGGTGGGGAGCGGAGATGGCTTCAGTGGCTGAGAGGACATCAGGACATCTGAACACTTCGTCGGAGGGGTACGGAACACCGAGTGGGACTGAACCTGCAGCTAAGAAAATCGGCCATTTTGGAAGCGTCACCTTGCGAGCAGACAAGCTCGTTTTGCAGGGGACCACTCAGCACTCCCACTGGAGGGCCAGGCAGGCTGTGGAGGTGTGCTGTGGATATTTCTGGAGTCTGGGTGGAGCGAGGGTGAACAGCCAGAAGGAGGGCGTGGGGAGAGGCCCCCTGGCAGTGGAGGAAGTCTGGGTTTGGGCAGAAAGGAGCTGGCGCCTCTCTGAAGAGCACAGGGGTGCGGGGGTGTGGGTTTCCATGCATGGAGGGAGAGCCAGGGCCTCAGGGCAGTGCTCTGGGGGAGCTCAGCCACGGCTACTGGCAGAGACGTCCTCACAGGTGCTCAGTCTAAGGGGCAGCAGTGCTGGGGCTGCTGTGAGCACAGAAGCCACATGGTGGTTCCTGGGAACCCCTGGAAAGGTGGGAGCAGACCGTGGAGAGCCCGTATGCCCAGCGTAGGGGGAACAAGGGCTGGGGGAGAAAAAGGAGTGGTCCTTCCTTTACAGAGTCGCTCCTACCAGCACCTGCCCCACAGCCCCCAGAGGCCCCTCACAGAACAGGACAGAGACTGCGAGAGTGGAGCGTGTAGGACCAGCACCTTCTGAGCGTGTCGACGAACCGCTGCTGTGACGGCCCTGCAGTGACCCATCACGTGGAAGCTTTCACGACTGTGCCCGAGTTACCTCCATCCTTTCAACTTCCGCTTGGTAACTAGGGTACTGCTATCCAGGCCTGTCTTTAACATGTTGTGGGGGCCAGGCCAAGAGTACAAATGAAGGCCCTATTTAATGGGATAAATCCAATTTACAACCAAACTTAAGAGTAACGTAAATTTTTAAAAGAATTTTTAATTTAATTTATTATTATTATTTAATTTGCTAAAGGGCACATGTTCTTACCAGAGAGATAGGAGAAAGCAAGCTGCCAGGTCCAGGACTTGAACTGCGGTTGGCCATGTGGGAGTCCAATGCCTTAAACACCATGCCACCTGCTGGATCCCAATATGAATTATTTAATACTGCAAAATATTCCTTAGCCACCAACTATGAGTGGTCTTCAAAAAGCTCATGGAAGGGGGCCAGTAGGTGGCATGGTGACTAAGGTGGTGGACTCTCACTTGGCCAAGTGCAGTTTAAGTCCCAGACCTGGGGCTTGTTTTCTTGTTTTTCCTCTCTCTGTCTGTCTGTCTGTCTCTTTCTAGTGAGTGCACATGCCCTATAGGAAAAAAAAAATGTTTTAAAGCATAAATCTTTTTTTTTTTTTAATCCAAGCCAGATTTTATTAGTCTGAGTTTTATGAAAGTCCATGTACGAATCACTCTCTGGGAAACATCCTAGAATTTTTCTTCTGAGCTACAACCACCCTCCATTGTTTTTAGGAAGAAAATAGAGCGTGCATCTCACATGACCACAGAATGGTGACCACTCAAACCACACTGAACCCCTACAAAAAAAGGGAGAGATGTTAAAACAGAGGGGTTACTTGACAGATATGGACTGTCCAACTCTACATTAAATGCAGTCCTAATTTGTAAATCCTGCATTTAATGCAGCTTCATCCATTTCTGAGGAAAAGCCAACTGACAAACAGCATTGGGTACAGCATGCCCCCGATGAAAGAAGAAAAATGGCACAGTCTGATACTCACAATCTTGTGAGATTTCCTAATGGCAGGTGGCTATTGGTTAACGTAGGGGAGGTTGTCTACAGGAGCACCCAAGATCAAGGCTTGGCCATCAGTGAAGAGATGATAAACTGGCCTGTCAGTTTCAAGGAGGTAGGATGTCATTGCAATATTAAATCTCTACAGGGGTATCTGAACAGAGTCCGGGAATGAAAATGGGTGACTATCTTTGTTTTTGCTGTTTCTGTTTTCCAATATTTGAACTTTTTATTCTTTTTATTTACGTTTAATCCCTGTATGTCTTTATAGTGTAAAACATGGCTTTTCCCAGCATGAGTACAGTGCATACCAGACAAGACAAAGATGTTACCATGTACATTATCATCAGCAAAGAACTTTTTATTTTTGTGTCAGTTATATGCACTTCTTTTTCCTCCATTTCCCTCCCTCCCCTTCTCCCTCCCCTCATATTATCCCTATCTTTATTATCCGTAGTATCTACAGTTCCTCTCCCTGCTGCTATACTTTCCGATCTCTCAGCTTCTACTAGAAAGCATAGACATTCAGCATGTGTGTGTGTGTGTGTGTGTGTGTGTGTGTGTGTATCATTTGCTTTTAATTTTTTTTGGAGAGGTTTTTTTGCTATAGGGCGCGTGCGCTCGCCAGACAGACAGAGAGAGACAGAGAGATAGAAAGCGGTGAGAAATCACCCCCCAGGGGGGATGGTGACGCCGCAATCCCTTCTCCTCCATTCTCCTCTCGGGATCTTGGGCACGCACACACACGCGCCCGGCGTAAGTTTTAAGCCACCGGGTCCGGGATGCGAACCATGATCGACTACATGGGAGCCCAGCGACATAGCCATTATACTAACTGCTGGTCCCGCTTTTAATTTTTTTATACATTTAATCACTATACTTCACTGAGTTTGTAAAGTGAATTTTCCAACATGAACACGTTTCACATCAGTCCAGTTGGGGATACTATACATATTATTATCAAGCGATAGTAATCCGTTTCTGTGCCTCATAAATGTCTTGCCCTTCTATTTTTCTCCTTAATGTCTTTCCTCGCACTCTGCTCCTTCTCCCACCCTCTTCCCACTCTAACTCGGTACTTGGTTTGCTTTTCACGGGGCCAGCAGGTGGTGAGGTGGTGAAGGAGCTGGGTTCTCACATGGCCAACCATGACTTGTGCTCTGAAGCCGGTGACTTGAAAATGACGCCAGGCATGTGTATGTGTGTGCATGCCCAAAATCCCATGAGGAGAATGGAGGAAAAAGGGTAGTTGGTGTGGCCACCCTCCTGAGGATTAATTTCTCACTTATTCTTTTTCTGTTTCTTTCTCTCTCTCTCTGGTGAAAGCAAATGACCCAGGACAGTCTGGCTGGGAAGTTCTCGTAATGTCCATGGATCTCCGCCTTGCTCCAACATGAAGATCACCGCGGGCTTGACAATGCAGCGTCCCAGAAACACCAGGCTGCCGTAGGTCTCCAGCCTCACATCCTTGTACAGAATCTTCTGAGCACCTTCCAGGTCCTGCCACTCCTCCCAGGTAAAGTCCAGAGAGACTTCCTCAAGTGACATGAGCCCCAAAAATGAATTCATTTTCTTAATCCTGGACAAACACAGCCGTTTCTAAAAATGATAGCTTTTGCCTGTGACACATGATAAGTTATGTCCAAAGATACCCTCTCTCTGGTGAGTGCACATGCCCTCCAGCAAAAATATCTTCATGGACACCGTGTCCAGCTGAGCACGGTCAGCACAGCGTCAGGTTCTCCCCAGCGACCATGCAGAAGGAACGCAAAGCATAAATAAACATTTTAAAACAGTTCATGGAGGAGCCAGCAGGTGGTATAGTGATTAAGAGCACTGGGCTCCCACATGGTCAACCACAGTTCGAGTCTCACAACTGGCAGCTTGCTTCCTCATTTTCTCTCTCCCTCCCTCTTTTTCTCTAGCTCTTTAGAATTGATTATATACTGTGTCGGGCACTGCTGGAGATACAATGATTAAAAAGCTGACCAAAAAGTAAAAATTAAAATTTAAAAAAGCTGATCTGCCTTGAAGAAGCTAGACCAGAAGGCTAGACTCCTTGAAGGAGTCAGATCCCATATGGTCAACCCTGAGGTTTGATCCCAACCCGGTGGCTTGAAAATCACACCAGGCAGATGTGTGTGTGTGCCCCAAATCCCAACAGGATGGAGGGAGAGAGGAGAAGGGATGGGACTGCAACCATGCTCCACGGGGGTTGTTTTCTTTCTCTCTCTCTCTCTCCGAGGATGTTTTCTCTTTCTCTCTCCCTTTTTCTCTCTGGTGAGTACATATGCCCTCTGGCAGAGAGAGAGAGAGAAGCTGGACCAGAGAGTTCTCCCTCTCTCTCCGTCTCTCTCTGGTGAGTGCATGTGCCCTCTGGCAGAGAAAGAGAGGAGAGAAAAGCTGGATCAGAGAGTAAGTAGATTTGCCTGTATGAAATGACAGTGGCTTAAAAAAAAAGGCTTATTCTAGAAAAGTCCAGGGGAGAGTCAAGGAATAGACTTGGCTCCACAGAGCCTCAAACACTGAGCTCCTTCTCGCTTTCTACTCTGCTCTCCTTGGTTGATGGCTTCCATCTTGTCCTGATGGTCGCTTCCTGGTGCAAGATGGCTCTCTCATCTTTAACCATTGCCTCTTGACCTCTGGCAGAAGGAATGTGGGAGGAGGGCAGGACAGAAGTTTTTTCTTTTTTTTTTTTTTAGTTTGCTATAGGGTGTGTCTGCTTATTGGTGAGAGAGAGAGAAAGAGAGAGAGAGAGAGAGATAGAGAGAGAACGGGGATGGCCATGCCTCAATCCCCTCTCCTTTGTTCTCCTTTCAGCATTTTGGGCATGCATGCACTTGCGCCTGGCATGTTTTCCATGTGGGATCCAGCTGCCATAATCACCACACCACTTGGCTGACCCTGAAAAATGTTCTGCATCAAAATGAGCTCATGCTTTAATGCCACTTTTCCATACATTTTTGATATCCCCTGTACACCTGCTATGAGGACAGCGTAATGAATGGGGACCTCTAGAAACGCACAGGAGCAGGGGGTGGACGCAGCAGGGCTGGGGTGTGTTTGTGGCCGATGTCACGTAATTACTGCACTGTGCTGTCTGAGACAGGCCTCGAGGTACGTGCCTCCTCCGCCGGCTGAGACCACTGTTCGTGGCCAGCGCTGCATCTTCACAGTGCTCGGGCTGTCCCCGCTGCTTCCAGGACACAGAGCACGACCTCCGCAGAGGGCTGTTCCTGGCTCGTAGACGGTGCTGAGCATGGACGTTTAGGTGTCCTGTGAGGCGGGCTGCTTGAGGGCGGAGGCCCTGCTCGCTGGGCTCGTACCCTCTCATTTTCTTTTAAGTTTGGACTCTCGGTACAGGGATTCAGTTAAACACACTCCCCGGTGCGGCCGCGATGTGCCCTTGGGCGTGTGTTAAGAGCCTCTCAACGTCAGCCGTCCACTTCAGGATGAGTTTTTCAGAGTGATAAAGGGACTGATCAGCTTGAACTAAATCTACTACTGAGGTGATGGTTCACCACCCTGAGAAACGAGACTTAAAATTAGTTGAATACAAGTTCAGCTTAATTCTTGGATTTTTGATCTAAAGCAATTTCCAGTTTTTTTTTCCATACTATCAGTCACTAGCCTATGGGAGGTCAGGAAGACCAAGACCACTGGGTCTGGATAAGGGTTTAGGAAACAGGCACCCAGGCCTCACAGGAGAGCTCAGGGACCAGGACAGTGCCACTCAGCGGCGGGCCACATCATGCACTGTCACTGCCCGCTCGCTGTGGCCTCCTCGGCCTCGGCACCTCCCTGCTTTCCGGCCAGCGCCGTCCTGAGTTAGGCTCACTGGTCTCCCAGTCCCTGTGTGTCTGTGCTTGGCAGCCCCACGGGCGCCTGGCAGTGTCCCTGGGGCTCCTCCAGTCTCTGCAACCTGTTGGCACCCTGTCGTTTGCAAGTCCGGCATCTCACCCCTGCGGCCTTCCCTGAGACCTTAGGCTGCGCTGACGGAGACCCTCGCCTGGTGGCCAGTCCTGGCAGTGGGGGACGACCTGCGGGTGAGCCGACCAGGACCAGCAGAGGAGACCCGCGAGGGGAGTTCCGTGCAGAGACAGCCTCTAGCGGTGGCACCTGCAGGTTCTGCTGCTGTGTGGGCTGAGCCCACACTCTCCTGCAGAGCGGCACCCAAGCCCGGCCTGGCAGAGGTGCCAGGGCCCGGCACCTTCTGTGCCCCACCGACTCCTCTGAGTGGTGATCCTTGTTCTAGGGCGCTCTCTGGGGTTGGCTGAGAGTTTCTGTTTCCCTTTCTTCTTTTTTTTCTTTTTGTAAGATTTTAAAAACATATTATTTATTTAATTTTATTTATTATTATTCACGCATTCTCCAGAGAGAGGCAGACAGAGAGAGAGAAAGAGAGCGAGAAGGAAAGAGAAAGCAAGCCACCAGGTCTGGGATTCAAACCGTGGTCAGGCATGTGGGAGTCCAGTGCCTTAACCAGCACGCCACCTGCCGGCCTACCTTTCTGTAAGATTTTTGCCATAGAGCACATGTGCTCGCTGGAGAGAGGCAGAGAGGGAAAGTGAGAAACTGTGCCCCAGGGGGGATGGCCACACCACAATCCCTGCTCTGCCGTTCTCTGCTTGGGATTTTGGGAATGCAGGCACGTGCACCCACTGTAGTTTTTCAGGCCACCAGGGACAGGACTGGAACCAGGGCTGGCCATGTGGGAGTCCCGCGCCTTAACTCCCACGCCACCTGCTGGTCCCTGGCAGAGGTTTTCCTGCTGTACTGCCCGAGGCTCTTCCTCCTCACTCCTCCCTCCTCCCCCTCTCCTTTGCAGGTGTCAGAACTGCCCTCCGTGCCTCCTCCTGCTCCGTCCCGCCTTCATCCTTCACAGTCACGTCCCCAATAAATCTCCTACACTTGTCACTCCATCCTGGCCCCTGCTTCATGCGGGAAGTTGTGACATAGTCTGAGTGAGAAAAGCCATGGGTGGCTTTGCAGCTGTGGGCAGAGAGGGAGAAGAAGTGGAGGAGGGGTGGACCAGGGGTGGCCTGCCGTGAGCCACTCACCCAGGACAGCCTGGCTCGAGCAGGAGGTGAAATGGGGCCCTGGTTTCTGGGTCTCTCTGGGTTCAGCCCCTCTTCTGTGAAGTGCATCAGGGGCCCGGATGCAGGTTGGGTGCTCATCCCCTTCCTTTGATTGCTATCCCCCCACCCCCTCGACGCCCCACTCCACCACTGGCAGGATCTTGTGACTGGGGTGCAACAGGGTCTCGAGATGCTGACAGAGGGGCCCTCCTTCCATCTGGCCCGCTCTCCCACACGAGATTCATATCTGTTCTCAGTTGCTTGTACAACTCTCTCCAATGTCCATCTTCACACTTAAAATACTGGCCTCGTGAGTAGGGGGCCCTGACTGTCCTAGTAGGGCTGTTTCCCTGGAGCCACCACGGTGTCACACCCAGCAGTTACTCCGTCATGGCGGCTGATGATCGAATGAGTGAGCGGGGCGGGGGGCCGGATTCTCATTCTTCCAGCAGCTGTCAAAGCAAAGCAACAAATTCGAGGCACCCCAAGTTTAGGATTCTCGCCCACATCTTCTCACAGCTGCCTTTTTAATGGGCACGGTCCCTGTGGGTCCTGTCCTACGTGTCATTTCTGTATTTGAGATGGTTTTCCTTTTCCCCCTGGGAAGCCCGTTTCCTTATCCCCTTATACCCAGACTTCCCAGAAAGGTTGAAGCCAGCTCCATTGGGGTTGGGCAAGATGCTTGGGGTGCCAGGAGATCACTCCTAACTCCAGGAAAGCCTGTAAGATGACATTCCAAAGGACTCCTCCCCTGTCTCCTTTCTGTTAAATAATTACAGGTCTCTTCCTCTTGAGCTTCTGAAAGAACTTCCCCATGGGCAAAGTCCTTCGGGAGCCCAGCTTTGATGCTGTGCACTCGTCACTTTAGACACACCTTGTCAGTTTTCCCTGCGCTGGGCAGCCCAGCGAGTAATTACAGTCGACCGGGAGAGGAGGGACAGCAGCTGCACTCAGGAGGTGAGGTCAGCTCGCGCCTTGCGGGGCTTTCGAAGCATGGAGGCGAGAGGGCTCTGCTCTGACATTTCCACGAAGGACCCCAGCAGACCCCACAGGCTGGCCTTGGCTGGGCGCTGCTGAGCCGCAGAGAAGAGTAGCTGGCACTCCGGAGTGTGACCTGCTCGCCGCGGGGGTGGCCCCCCCCCCCCCACCCAGGCCGGGGGGGGGGGCAGGTCCTGCACCCCTTCCTCCTTACTGTCTCAGAGCACCAAGAGGATGAACGTCAGAGATGAGTCCTTTCAACAAAAGTTTCTTTCTCTCTCTGCATCTCATTCACATGCTCTCTCTGTCTTCCCGAAAACAATTACATAAGAGGACATTTCTCCTAGGTCAAGCTAGGGAAGAGTATTTTCATTCCGTCACTTATTCATTCAACAAACATGCATGGCATGCATACCGGTGCCAGGGATTGTTCTCAGAGCTGAAGATGTGGCCGTGAACGAAAGAGATGCAGTCGCGGCTCTCGGGAGCGAATGGCCTGATGGGGAAGGGCCACATCTTCAGCTCTGGTCAACGAGTAACAACGAATAAATTAAAGAAGGGCGACCACATTTCTCTGGTCAACGAGTAACAACGAATAAATTAAAAGTGTAATTTCTGATAGTCATGCGTCCCAGAAATATAAGACAAAACAGGATCATGTGACGGAAAGGATGGGTTCTCTGTGGGTGGAGACACAGGTCAGGGAGTGGGTTGTTGGTTTGAATTCGTAGTCTGGAAAAAACTCACTGAGGAGCTGCCGTTTGAGCTGACACCTTCCTGATTCCGAGAAGCCAGCGATACAAAGATGTAGGGTCACACTTCCCATCGATGAGAGAGCAGGAGCTCAGGCCTTCGACTGGGGTGAGCCGCGCCTGCGGGGTCTCGGGGAGTCCAGCGGCCGAGGTGCGATGAGCTGGGGCGAGCCAGGAAAGGGGCAGACCTGTGGTGAGGACAACTGAGTGGACGGACTATGCAGACCTCTCAACTCCAGGGACGGGCAGTGGCGAAGGGTCATGAAACAGGACCCCCTGGGAGAAGTCCTGGGCTGGGCTGTGTCTTATGCGGGCACGTGTGCGCATACGTGCGTGCGTGTGTGTGTGTGTGTGTGTGTGCGTGTGTATGGCGCTTGCTTCCGGGGCTGGGAAAAAAAGATGATTTTTTAAAGGAATGTGCTTGCGCTGGTTTTTCCAGTGTAACATGTCATGTTACCCTCTTTCCAAAGTTTGCATTCTCTTTTCATATCTGCAGTCTCATCAACCACCGTGGATGACAAGGTAGAGCTCCTTTGATTCACTACACCAACACAAACACACACACAAACACACACACACACACACCCGTGCAGCCCTGTGCCTAGAAAGGCTGGGCCGGGACCCGACCCAAAGCCCCTTCCACTACAGACTTCCAGCCCTTTCCCCGGTCATTTAACTTCCCGCAGAGTCCAGGCCATCGGCCCCATCTCCAGCTGCCGATGCTTCCTCGTCTTGCAAGGTTCACTGCATTTCTCACTTCTGTTGCATTAGCAAGTTGTCTCATAGAAATGTCATCCTTTATTGTCTTGTAAGAAGAACAATCTGTCTTTATAGCTAATTTGGAAAAGCCATTAAGTTACAACAAAGAAAACAAGAACCAATTACGTCTCTAGCTTTCTCTTTGTAGTGGCTCCTAGCGAACTCAGTTGCCAACCCAGTGAGGCCTGATTTATTTCACAAGGTTAATAGAGGTTGTATCTGGGAAGTGGAGGTAGAGACGAGAGGGGGGGAACCTTAATTTCTACTGTTTAAACTTGTGCGTTGTTGGAATTTCTAATTGAGCATTTACTGCTTTGTCATGAGAAATGCCATTTGAAGTGCTTTACACAAGGAAAAACACCCACTCACGGTACGCGCTGTTTCGTTTTCCGTGCTTCCTTCTAGTCATTTTTCCCTCTGAGGCATTTCTTGGTGCAACATTAGAGCCATAATCCAGACTTGACGTCTCCCTCCTACTTTTTATTTCCACCTAGCAGTGTAAGCAGCAGTTTCTTGTGCTATCGAGTCATCTGGGCAAACACAGGACTTCGACAGCCGCGTGACGTCTGTCGTGAGGGTGCCAGCGTTTATGGGCTCGTCTTCTCGTTGGCAAAGGACTGCTCTAAACCTGGGAAGGACACGGAAGCTCACCTGTTCGAGTTTCTCATCTTCCAGATGAGAAAACTGCCGCCCAGGAAGCTAAGCCGCCCGCCTGGGCCTGGCCAGGGGCGGGACCTGGGGCTGCCAAGGCTGTGGCTCTGTCCTGGCAGCTCTGTCCTGGCTGCCCTGGCGGCTGTCGCCCGCTGCCTCCTGGACCACCGAGGGCACTTCCAGCCCCAGCGGTAGGGCACTGCCGACATTCTTTCTGAACTGCATTCTGTAATTAGGGGCTCATTATTCTCCCCTGTCGAGATCATTTTTATCTTTTATCATATAACCATTAGCTAATGAGGGACCCTGCAGCCAACGTCAGAAGTCATGGCCTCTACCTCTCTGAAGGTGTGCTTCTAGATCAGCTCTGAGCCAAGGAAGGGGAAAGACTGTCATAACTTGGATCAGATAATTCGGATAGTCACCAGCCATGACAGGGCAGGGTGCTCATTAGCGGGTTGCAGCCCACGTGTCTCAGGGATCCCGGGTGTCCCACAGGGTGCCGAGGCTCTGCCCAGGGGCCAGTGCTCACAGGACCGGTGGGGAAGGAGAAGGAGCAGGCGTTCGTGGCCCACGTTGGGCTGCTCGGGTACCAGGGCATGGAGGTCAGCATTTCAGGGGGGCGATCTCGGAGGGCAGGACTGGCATGGTCTGAGCAGGAAAGCAGGCAGACAGAGGAACCTCCCTTTTTCTCACGTTAGGGAACTGCACCAGGACATGAATGATTGAAGTCTGATCCGACATGAAGGGACTCACGGTGCTGGAGGAGATCCCTCGTGGAGCACTGGGCCTACTCTGCTGTCTTCCTTCATGCCTCATGAAACTCCTTTCCTCTGAAGCTCACAAACGGGTTTCCAGCACCAGTGTCTGTCGTCCCAGGGCCATGCGTGCTGTGTCCCTCCCAGCAGAGCTGTCCGAGAGACAGTCCTTTCACGGTGTGACTCTAACGATCCATGGCTTGGGGTGATTCTCCATCAGCTTTTTTCATGTATTGTTTTTCAGAAGTTCTCAGTTCGCAGGTACCGGAGAATGTGATGGTTTGTACTCGTGGTGGATGTTTAATCCGGGGCCATGTGGTAGAGTACGTTTCTAGTACATTCTTCCGGCATGATGCCGTCGCTCACTCCTGGACTGCGATAATTGTGTACCTTATCAGTGTGCAACAGGAACTTTGAAATGTCATAGTCCAGAGCTAAGAGGGTGAGCAGCGAGGAATTAAATGTGTCTACAAAGAAGCTGTTTCCACGGAAACCAGATCCTTCGAGAAAGAGCCTTGAATGGCCAGGCTGCAGTGTGAGTCGCACAGCCAGGTGAAGCCACCTGGGCTCCAGGCTTGGCTATGACGTGAAGGCCAGTCCCTGAACCTCTTTGTGACATAGCATTGTTATCTGTGAACTGAAGAAACCAGACTGGTTCTAAGGTTACTAGACTTTAAATATCAGTGGCCAGTGATGTATTCATTTTTTTAAACTTCGGAATAATTTAATAGAAAACTTGCAGAGATAGGCAGCTTCCCCAACGTTACCCTTCACGCAGCTTCTCCGACATCCTACGTAAGCACGATGTATTTGTCCAAGTAAGACGTTAACATAGGTGCATGCCATCTGCTAGACCCCGGACTGCGCCTGGATTCACCAGCTTTATTTTCCTGCTCCAGGATTCAATCTAGGGTTCCACGCACATTCAGTGATCATGTCTCCTCCATCTCCTCCAACCTGGGACTGTTTCTCAAGTCTTTATTTATTATGGCCTCAGTAACTTTTTTTTTAAAAAAAGAATTCTTTAATTTTCTTTATTATTATTATTTTTAAAAATTTGCTATAGGGCACGTACACTCACCAGAGACAGAAAGGGGGGGGGGGGAGGGGGGGGAGAGAAC
>NW_006199134.1:596128-597774 GCF_000334495.1 Tupaia belangeri chinensis
GGGCTGGGCTGCTTGCCCGTTTCACATCCCGACTGAGCTCTCGTTTTCACTCTGACCCAGCCGTCGGCCCGTGCCTCAACCAGAGGGATAGGATAATCCCTCTTCGGCTTTCATGCAGGCTAGGTCGCCCGAGACATGGCCACCATCTTGTAACCATGAGGGGACCAAACTGAGGACTGAGAAGGACATGAGAACCCTGAGGATGAAGACGAGCCTGGGTTTCGGGTGATTTCATTTCGCTGCTGAATTAACCAACCTTGGAACTAGGTTGATCGTGGTAAATAATAAATCTTATTATTGGGTCATCAGAAAAGTCCTGACATATTTTTCTGTTTTTTTTTTTTTTTTTTTTTTTTTTTTTATGCAAAAATGTGTCATGACACTTCCGATGACCCAGCGCATACGCTCCTTTCAGTTGGGTTCCAGACGCCAACGGCACGCTAGGTGACCCTATGGCACTACGGAGGTCCCCTTTGCAGGCGGTCTGTAGTTGATGGCGCAGCAGGAAGTGGAGCTCAGCACGTCCTGGCTCACGGCTGTCATCAGAACTGTTGTTGACAAGTCCCACTTCACGTAGGCATTTTGGCAAAAAGAGGTGGTAGTCTCCTATCTCGCACACTCCAGGCCGTCAAGAGCAGCAGCACTCACGTTCACAGCTGCTGCTTCTCACGGAAGCTGGACAGAAGCCACGGATCAGACCGACGAGGGGTCAGGAAGGACTGTGCAGGGTGGTCCTCACTTGGGACATGTCTGCATTCAGGCTTCGAGTTGATTTGGAACTGACCAGAAAGTGACACTGGGGTCTGGACTTTGTCATGATGAGCATTTGGGCATCCTGACCCGGGATGACCTTTCCCAAGCACCTTCATCTGTCGGCCAGCGTGGCGCGACGTGCTAGTACGGAGGCCAGCAGCCGGGAGGACCCCTCTCCCAGTGCGGGCATCGGCCCATGGTTTCCCATAGAGAAGAAATCATTTTTAAGGACTAAGGAATGGCAATTTCGAAATATGCTGGTATCTTCTCTCTACGCCCTGCACATCCACTTTAAAATGGTGTGTAGGAATCGTTTAGCATGCCCCTCTAGCTTTGAAAAACGAAGCAGCGTCCACTCCTTTCTTCCCTCCCACACGCACTTTCTCACGAGCAGGTACCCATACTCACACGAATACCCAGACCTCGTGGACCCGCATATTCCGGGCATGCACTATGGGTCTAGTCCATGAATCACAGACAGAAGATTCTCATTAGCAGTGGGCACGGCCTCTTTAGGATGGCACCTACAGTGTTTGAAGGTAGGAAACTCAGCGTTTTATGGGAGCCTTACACAGTCACAGCAGAGCCTAAATTCTGATATTCTAAACTCAGATATGGTATTCAGCCCGAGGGGCAATAATTTGATACAACAGCATCATTTTGTTCAGGGTCTGGCATATAAGTTGCCAAAAACCTTTTTTTTTTTTTTTTTTTTGCCTTTGAGTGAATGAATGACATTTTCCCGCTGTGTATTCAGAAAAAGTTACAACGCAGAGTTTTAGGGCAAATCAATTAGTTCAGCATAAACAGCAAGTATTCCTGGACTGCTAAGTGCTGAAGCAATTTTTTTTTTTTTTGAGAGGTTTTTGCTTGAGGGTGCATGAGCTTCACAG
>NW_006199134.1:597806-599042 GCF_000334495.1 Tupaia belangeri chinensis
ACACAGACAGAAAGCGAGAAATCGCCCCCCGGGGGGGATGGCCACACTGCAATCCCTTCTCCTCTATTCTCTTCTCGGGATCTTGGGCACACACACACACAGGCCCAGCGTGAGTTTAAGCCACTGGGTCCGGGACTTGAACCGCAGGCGACTACATGGGAGTCCAGTGACATAGCCATTATGCCAACTGCAGGTCCCACAATTTTCAAATTTCTCTGCAGTTAAATGCAACAGGACTGTGGCAGCTCTGTGCAGGTGTGCTGTTTCCCAGTGAATACAGTTTTGCCTTGAGTGTGAATCTGGCTCCGGTTCTTCAGCCCAGTTTTAGGGGCTGCTGTCTGTTTTCAGCCGCCCACACGAAGCCCTCAGGGCCTGCGCTCGCTCCACTGTGGACAGTCTTACACACTTTCCCTCTTGGTCTCAAATTAGTTTTACTGAAACCCTATCTTTATGTGGGTCAGGACTTCCTTTTTCCTTCAAAACTTTTTTTTTTTACTTTAAAAACAAACAAAACCATCCTCCCTTTTCCAGAAATTCCTGTACTTCTTATTTCCTGTTGGCTTATTTAGTGGCATTTTTTGCTAATGAAGTTTCAAGATGATTTCTTGAAACGGTTATAAACTTATGTAACTTCGCTGATTTAAAACGATCTTAACCACTGAATCCCTTTCTCTTTTCAGAACACGGGCTCCATCTTAACTACCGATATCAGAAAGATGAAACTGGAGTGGATTTTGTAGCACACTGACCTCAGTTTGGGGGAGTGCCACTCCATGTGTTTTCTGCCCAGCTTTCTCGCTCCTCTGTCCCCCCTCAGGGTTCCCACTTCCCATGGTTAGTCCAGTGCCCGAACCGTTCCAACCCTGTGTTTCAGACTGACTGCCGACTCAGGCTGTGAGCATAGGCCATCGGCTTGTTTTGGGGCTCCTGGGACATGTGGTCAGAAAGTACCTTTTGCCAGGCCTCAAGGTTCCAGTCTCCATTCTGTCTTGGTTTCCCCATCTGCGAAGCAATACGCCCACAGAGGATGTTTTTCACAGTTTTCTCAGTCCTAGGCCCTGGTCCCTCTGGCATTTAAACAGATGTTGGCTATTCCATATATATATATTTTTTTTTTTGAGAGGTTTTTGCTATAGGGCATGTGCACTCGTCAAAAAGACAGAGAGAGACAGAAAGTGAGAAATCACCCCACGGAGGGATGGCCACACTGCAATCCCTTCTCCTCCATTCTCCTCT
>NW_006199134.1:599109-601459 GCF_000334495.1 Tupaia belangeri chinensis
GTTGACGACAGGGACATAGCCATTATGCTAACTGCTGGTCCCAAGGCTATTCCACTTTTTAAAAAATAATTATTGAGGGGCTGGCAGGTGGCATAGTGATTAAGGGTGCTAGACTCCTACATGGCTGACTGCGGTTTGAGTCCCAAACCTGGTGGCTTGTTTTCTTACTTATCCTCTCTCACTTTCTATCTCTTACTCTGTCCCTCTCTGGTCAAATTAAAATAGATAAATAAAGTTAAATAGAATAATTTTTTTAAAAACAAGACTTATTGAGCAATCACAATGTACAATGAACTGTGCTAAGTGAGCAGACTTACAGATGCTCAATAATACATATTTTAAAAGAATTGTTTGATTTAACTTATTATTATTATTTAATTGACCAGAGAGGGACAGAGAGTGAGAGAAAGAGAGAGAGAGAGAAAGTGAGAAAGTAAGCTACCTGATCTGAGATTTGAACTGTAGTCAGCCAAGTGGGAGTCCAGCACCCTAACCACCACACCATGCTAACCACCATGCCACCTGATGGCCCCAAGGCTATTCCATTTTTAAAGGCTGCAGAAAAGCAATTCCATAAACCCTGGCTTCTTTTTTTTAAAATTTTTCTGCCTTGTGACACAGAAAAATGCCTCTGTGTCACATAAATCCTTGCCCGTGCAGTCAAGGTTAGCCTTGAAGTGGGGGCCAGGCCTGCTTCTGCAGCCGCAGAGAGTTCTCATATGCACAGTAATCATAAAGTACTTTGCTCCTCTTCTTCTAAATGTGGGCTGCCACAATTATTCCTTTTTTTCTCCCAGAATGAAGACTCCAGGTACCATGGCGTGGTCGAGGAGGCTGGGCTGAGGCTGGGGCAGCCAGCGCCTGGGTTTCTGGGTGGTCTTGGCTCTCTGAATTTCCCTTTCCCAGGCTGTAAGTGGGACCTGGGCACAGGCTGTTGTGAGAGTGAGCTGAGATGACACACTCAAGTCCCCATGGAGAGCGGCTGTCCTTGGATGTACAGTTATACTGCAACCTGCTGGCCCAAAGACAGGGGTCCAACATACTGAGAGCCCTCCGCACAGCCTCAGATCCCATGGAATCCCGGGTGGAATGCAATGGGCTATACATAAATGGGAAAAAAGAGTGAAAATAGAGACTTCTAAAGAATCTGGCTTCCTGTGCCTTGCTTGGGCACTGGGCAGGAGGCTTTATTCAAAGCAGCAGGGCCCTCTTCTTGTGCCTCCTCATTACCCAGGGTTCAAAAAGAGGGGGGGAGGGAGAGAACTTTCCCATTCCTCCATGGCCTGGCTGCAAAAGCTGAAATTCCACTCTGTGTTTGTTGTCACCCACGGGCTCGTTTCCATGGTTACTCGGATTCCAGGAGCTGGCCCAGGGCCCACCAGAACCATCCCTCAAAGTCTCCTTGGCAAGGAAAGGACATTCCTCCGTGGAGGCTGAGCAGGCGGAGCCCAGAGAGGAGCGTCCCGCTCCCCAAACCCCCGCACACCCCTCTCAGGGCCACATGCATGTTCTGGGTGGTTCTGTTCAGCAGCATTTTAGGGGTTCAATGCAGTATCTCAATCCCCTTCATTTCTCTTCTCCTCATTCACATTGAGGAATTACTTCTTGTCCCAAACATTACACCCTTGGAAAACACTCCAGCTGGTTCTCATTAAAATTCCAATTCCTTTTTCAGCAATTGCTTTTTTTTTTTTTTTTTCCTCTCATTTTCCTCAAACTGCCATCCCCAAAATAAACAGCAGGCTGAGGAGCAAGTAAGGGGTTCTGGGTGTACCCACTCAAGGGACAGAGGCCCCTGAGCCCATTAGGAGGTTGCAGGGTGGGGACAGGGAGCTGCCCTACATGCTCTCCCTGCACTGTCCCCAGGGAGAGCCTGAGCCCGTCTGGGGGCATGTTTGCTGGCAAAGGTGCCTTTGGCCGTGGGCTCCGATAGGTCCGTGTTCCCCAGCAGACCCTGACCCTGACGGTGCCCACTCAGTGCACAGGAGGCCTCTGTAGGCCACGACGGCCACTGGCCACCTGGCTGCGGAAGGACCCCAAGAAGCCTGGCCAGGAGGGGTTCCGGAAGCGGTGCCAAGGCCTTCTGGCTGTAATTACAGCTGAGCGAGCCACGGGCTTGCTCCCACATCTGGAGAAATGTGCTTGCACAGGAAAAGTATGTACGTACCCACGGAGGTGTACTCCATGTGTTTTTATTTCCAGCCGTGTGTTACCGAACTTCTTTCTCTGTATTTGAAAAAATACAGAAAGAATGATAAGCATCAATGAGTATCCATCTTCTATCGAGTGTCAACAAGTGGAACATTCTGTCAAATGCACTTTCTCTTTCCAGATAGATAGGTGTCGACGG
>NW_006199134.1:601488-602375 GCF_000334495.1 Tupaia belangeri chinensis
TTTCCCTATGGTGTGATCTTTTAAGTTTTATAGTCATGTAATTATATGAGTAGGTTCTTACTGTAAGATAGACAAACATTCGGAGCACAGTTTGGGGAGGAGAAGTGAAAGCCCCACGTGGGCCTCACTGCATCTTCCACATTCCCGGGCAGCTTGTGTTTTGGTTCCTCCCTGGTCTTTGTGTATCCACAGACAGGCATGTTTAGATGGAAACATATGTTGTTATTGGGCCGGCAGGTGGCGTGGTGGTTAAGGGCGCTGGACTCCCACACGGCCGACTGCATTTGAGTCCTGGATCTAGTGGCTTGCTTTCTCGCTTCCCCTCCTCCGTTCTCTCTCTCTCTTTCTCTCTCTCTGTCCCTATCTGGCCAAATTAAAAGAAGAAAAACAGAAAGAAGGAAAGAGAGAAAGAGAGAAAAAGAAAGATTTTTATTATGTGTTGCTGACTATAAATGAGATCATATTCTACCTGTCCTTTTTTTTTAAGCTTTTTATTTATTTATATATTTATTTTTAGAGGGATTTTTGCTATAGGGCGAGTGTGCTCACTGGAGAGACAGAGAGACAGAAAGCGAGAAATCACCCCTGGGGGGGGATGGGCACACTCAATGCCTTCTCTTCTATTCTCCTCTTAGGACTTTGGGTGCACACGCACACGTGCCCGGTGTGAGTTTCAAGTCACCAGGTCTGGAACTTGAACCGTGGTTGGCCATGTGGGAGCCCAGCGACGTAACCATTTTGCCATCTGCTTTTTTTTTTTTTTTTTTTTTTTTTCAATTTGCTTTTACTTGGAAGTATGTCTGAGCTCTTTGCATAGCAGGACTTGGAATACAGGCCTCACTAGCTACTGGAGGGGATTCCGAAGAACGGCTGTAAGCTTCCTTTCG
>NW_006199134.1:602386-607985 GCF_000334495.1 Tupaia belangeri chinensis
CTCTTTCCCCTCGATGGGCATTTCAGCAATTTCTGATGGTTTCCCCATTACTCACCATGATGCGAGTCAAATCACTGGGACCCGTCTCCTTAAGGACTTGAACTGGTGTCTCCCTGACAGAATCTGCAGTGGAAGGGCTGGCCTGGACGTGACGCACGCTTCCCATTTGGACAGGTCCCACCAAAGTGCTACTGGAAATGGCTGCTCCAACAAACACTCTCTAAGAGAGGACCCATTTTCCCTCACCCTCCAATGCTACATTTCATCAGTCTTTTCTCCCTTTATCATAACAACGCATGTGCATGTGCTTGTGAGAGTGGGCAAGAGGTGGGCACCCTTCACAGGAGCTGGTCACTCCACGGACCCCTTTCTCCGGTCTGCCACCTGTTGGATCCTGGGCACTTGCATGCATGCTTGGCATTTGGGGTGGGCCATGCTGGGGATTTGAACTGCACTCACCATGTGGGATCTGGCTTCCCTTGCGCAGGGCACTATCACTGTGGTACAACTCCGACCCCTTCATCAACCTTTTTAAGTGCTGACATTCTGATGACATTGTGGATTTAATTTGCATTTCCTTAGTAAAGGAAAAGGTGTTGGAATTCAGCTACAGATGGCAAAAGCCACTCTAATTAGTTTGCATAAACAACGATTCAATATAGGGAATTGTGTGGTTAAAACTTTCTAAAAGGAATTATTTATTTAATTTTATTTATTCATTCATTTATTTCTATTTGACCAGACACACACACACACATTCACACACACACACATTCACACACACACACACACACACACACAGAGAGAGAGAGTGAGAGAGAGAGAAAACACTCCCCGGTGGGGCATGGTTATGCCACGGTTGGCCATGTGGAAGTGTCCAGCACCTCAACCACCATGCCACCTGCTGGCACCCAAGTGGTTTAAATTTTTGTCAGAAAAGGTAAATATCAAGTTCTTGGTTGAGTTTTTAGGACTGACTCCCAGAACTCCAGAACCTCTGACCCACCAAGGAAGATTCCCTTTTTGCCATGACCAAGAAGGTGGGGATCTGGGAAACGGAGCTCCTGCTGCTGACTGGGCAATCTGGAAAAAGCAGCCCCAACCATACCAGGTTTCCAGGACCACACTGCCTCAAGCGCATGATGGCTCCCCGCTTGCTGTCATGACACCCACAACCCTGGATCCGGGTACTGAAATCTTTGCTACTGTGGATGCAGAGAAAGCCTAACGAGGAAAAAGCAACGACAAAACCCAAAACCCCAACACAGAAAACCAAACCTCTCAATCCTGTTTGCGAGGAGAGATAGTGTATCTCTTGGGGGTACATTTAACTAGGAGAAGCCACTTCATGGGCAGAAGTTTAGATCTAAGGAAGCCCAACATAGTCTTTAGCAAAGCAAGCAGCAAGGTGGGAAGCACGTAGCTGAGTAAAGCAATCTGAAATGAAAATACCTGCCACTTCCATTCTTTCATCATTTTGTCCTGTGAATTGCCTGATTTCTCTACTATGGTTATATTTCCTTACTCATTTATAGAAGTTCTGGATTATCTGGAAAGTCGTTTTTGTATATAGTATGCTATTATGACTGTTTTCTTTTAACTTTATATCTTCTGTCATATAGAAATTTTAAGTTCATATATCTTATCATTTTTTTCTCTTTTGCCATAGGGTGCATGCACTCACCAGAGAGGCACAGGTAGAGGCGGAGAGGGAAAGGGCGATGGCCACACCACAATCCCTTCTCCTCCTTTTGGGCGCGCAGCACACGTGCCTGGCATTTTTTCAACCCGCCAGGTCTAGGACTCAAACCATGAAGTTGGGCACATGGGACCTAGTTCCTTAACTATCACGCCACCTGGGTTTCATAACTTACTTCAGAGGGCCTCCTCTACCTCAAGCTTCCTAAAGCATTCAACTACATTCTCTCCTAACATCTTTATAAATTTTTAATGTTTAATTCTTGAAATCATTGTTAACATGTGGTGTGAGGTAGGGATCTATTTTAGGTTTTTTTTCTTTTTTCCCCCCAAATGGAAAGCCAATAGTCTCAACATAAATTGTTGAATAAAATAAAAATCATACTTAAAAATTTGTAGACTTTTAAGAGTATAGAAATTTAAGAGTATAGAAGGACCTTTTTCATTTTTCTGAAGCAAAGCCAGGATAGACCTTTTTTAAAATTAACTTGTTAACACTTTAATTTGGTTAAATAAGAGCCAAAACAAAACAAACAAGCAATATAGGGGTTTGGCATTTCCTAGAGTACAGGCATGACAAGATCATTCCCTAATCGAACACCTTGACTGGGTCCCCTGTTCCTCAAGACCAAAGTTGATCAGCCCCTGTCGTCCGCTCAGCTCCCTCTTCTGCCTCTCCCACAGTAGGCCTTAGCAACCTTATTTCCTTGATTTTTTGCCCAGAAAGGAGGTCACATCGTTCAAATTGGCTGACAAAAGCAGAAAACTTGTATAGACATCTATGTCAGCAATTTCCTTATGACACTATAATAATCTATTCAGAATGCTTCTCTCACCTACTGGTATTTCTCAATGTGAGTATTATTTGTATTTGGATAGAACAATTCTTTATTGCTATATATTTAATAGCCCTGGCCAACATCCTACTAAATGTAGTATTCTCAACATACTCTCCTCCCTCATCCCGGTCATTGTGACAGAGAGGAAAAGTGCTCCCACATAAACCCACATAGACCAGCCTTGCTCCTTGGTTGGAAGGGGAGGGAGACATGGAGGACAAAACTGAGATGGAATTATAAATGACAGTGGTATCATCATAACGCACCTTCCCAGCTCCCCTTCTGGTCTCTAGGTGTCCAATTCTACCCGTTCTCCTTTTAATTTTTTCTCGCCTGTATCTCACATGCTATCTTTCTTATAAACTTTTCTCACATTTCCTCACCTGTAAGTGATTTATTCCTCTTCGGAATCCCCTTTCTCATGGTACTATCTGTACATATCCACCCACCCACCCATCCATCCATCTTGTTGTCTGTCCAGGAAGCATTTATTGAGCACTTACCGTGTCCCAGGCACACCGGCCACTTCCTCCTGGTAGCACAACTTTTTGCGTGAGTGCTCCATCTGGTCTAACTCTATAACCTCAGGCCGAACCCTAGACGACCTGCCTCCACAGCTCCCAGAGTTCCACACGAGCTGGTGCTCACTGCGGACAGTCAGTGGGATGGGAGTCCCTGAATGCAGACTCGAGCTTTAGTTTACAAACAAAAACCAAATCTCTATTCAAGGGCAGTGAGAGTATTTTTCTAAAAGAAAATGATTTTCTGAGTTTTGCAATATTCATTTTTTTGCTCTCCAGTTTGGTATAGGGCATGTGTGCTCACGAGACAGAGACAGGAAGAGTGAGAAATCACCTCCTAGGGGGATGGTCATGCTGCAATCCTTTCTCTTCCTTTCTCCTCTTGGAATTTTTGGCACTCATGCACACATGCCATTTTCAAGCTATTGGGTCCAGGACTCAAACCACACAGTTGGCCATATGGGGTCCAGCCACTGAAATCTCCATGCTACCTGCTGGCCCCAATAGCTATGTTTTTATTTGAAGAAATTTTCTGTAACTCCAGCACTTTTTTTTGTTGTTATTGTTGAGTTTTTTGCTATAAGGCGCATGTGCTCGCCAGACAGAAGAGACGGAGAGACAGAAAGAGAGAAATCACCCCCCAGGGGGGATGGTCACACCGCAATCCCTTCTCCTCTATTCTCCTCTTGGGATCTTGGGCATGCACGCACACGCACCTGGCGTGAGTTTTATTTTTAAGCCACTGGGCCAGGGACTCGAACCGCGGTCGACTACACGGGAGTCCAGCGACATAGCCATTATGCTAACTGCTGGTCTCCCCAGCACTTTTTTCAGAAGCATGTAAAGATGTGACTATTTTCTTCCTCAGCCAGTTTTGTCTGTAAAGTTTGTTGTCTTTCCTTCCGGATTTTATAAAACATGTTTATGCAAATTAACATACAGATATGCCCACATGTACGTTTATCGTGGTATTTATGTCATTCATGACAGGGAGAGGCAGATATCCTCACCAGGGTTTTTTCATGCCACTCCCTGCCCTAGTTTCCAGTCGACCAGGACCATGGGCATGTCTGCGAACATACCTAGTAGGTCCAGGTCAACCCAAGACCAAAGCATGGCCTTCCCACACAGCTCCGGTAGGGGGCAGCAGTGCCTCCCCGCTGCACCACCGTGTCTGAGCCAGATCATGTTTTATTTAACACGTGTATTAAGAGCTATGTGAAACACACGTATGAGAACAAAGTGACAAGTTTATGACGTAAATACCTTTTGATGTTGAACTTAAATGTGTGCATCGTATTTTCTTATAACTACAAACAGTTTTGAGTATACTTCTACTTCTGAACCCCGAGAGGCAGGCTTAGAGGAGTGAACAGAGCAGCTCTGGGTCGCCCAGGCGGTCCGCGGTAGAGTGGGAGTTTGAATCCAGGCCTCCTGCCTTCTAAGTCATCACTGTTTCTACTGGGCAGAATAACCTCTGAGGATCACTTGGGAATGATTATCTTTGTAACGAAAATATTCTTCGCTTGACTTCACAGTGACAATGTAGAATTCCTCTGAAATGCTTAAATATTTTATTCTAGTGAAAGCAAACAATAGCTAATATTTGTCAGGTGCTTACCGCGTACCAGAAACTGTTCCACACACTCGACGTGCATCGCCTCATTCAGTCATCCAAGAAGCCTATCGTTTAATTATTATGAACCCCATTTTTGATGGGGAAACTGAGGTTCAGAAAGGTAAATACTGGGGATGGGAAGTGGACGTGCTGCTTGGCTGTTTTGAAGCCAGGCCTTTTTGCCTCTTAGGTATGTACTTTAGCCACTGGATTTTGCGGTAGCCCGTCTATATCTGTGTACACACACACACACACACACACACACACACTATCATGCAAAACAAAATGATAGGAATTTGACATGCATTCTCCTTTACAGGCATTTGCATCATGAAAGAAGAAAGACAAATCTAATGCATAGAGTAGAAAAACTAGAAAATGCTTGAATTAGAGCAAGAGAAAAAAAAAACAAACAAACCAGGAAGCAGGAGAGACATAGGAACATGTCAGCCTGTAGGAACGGACTGAGGGGGTGATGAGCGAGGTCGGAAGCAGAGTTAAGAAAGGTGAGGGGCCCACGCTCCAGCCCGCTCCACTCTGCCCGGAGCTCATTTCGGACGCTCCAGCCCAGCCGGGGCTCCTTTTCTTGAGCTCCTGGAGCCTTACCGCCTGTACTCTGGGAGAGAACTCGGACTTGTGGGAATCTAACCTCCCCAACCAGATGGCAGCCTTGAGGGAGCAGGGGTACGTGGGTAGGACTATCTCAGTACCCAGACAGCCCTGGAGCAGGGGCTGGGGGAGAGTCTGGTGATGCAAGGCCAGGAAGGTGAAACCAGAACTAGCGGCTCACGAGGCAGACCTCTGCCAGTCGATCTGGGCTGCACTGGAGAAGGTGCGGGGCCTCACCCAACGATGGCGTTAGGGCTAACATGCAAAGACGCAGGGGTGCTGTGGCCTTCACCTTCCCCCGCGGTCCAGCCAGC
>NW_006199135.1:0-485 GCF_000334495.1 Tupaia belangeri chinensis
AATGCTATAGATTTTTGGATGTTGTTTTTGTGTCCTGACACTTTATTATATTCATTTATTACTTTGAGAAATTTCTTCATCATGAAAACCTTTGCGTCTTCTAAGTATACCATCATGTAATTTGCAGATAAAGATATTTTTCAACTCTTCTTTGCTTATTTGAATGTCTTCTATATTATTTTCTTTTCTGACTGCATTGGCTAAGACTTCCAGCACTATATTAAAAAGCAGTGGAGAAAGTGGGCTGCCTTATCTAGTACCACTTTTTAGTGGAAAAGCTTTTAGTTTTTCCCCATTAAGTATTATGTTATCTATAGGTTTTTATATACGGCTTTTATTGTGTTGAGAAATAACCCTTCTATGCCAATTTTGCTGAGTGTCTTAATCATGAAGAAATGTAGTATTTTATCAAATGCTTTCTCTGCATCAATTAAAATAAAATCATATGATTTTTATATTTTTATTAACATGGTGATTTTTTTTTT
>NW_006199136.1:0-465 GCF_000334495.1 Tupaia belangeri chinensis
CCATGGCTAAAGCTGAGTAATATTTCACTCTGAGGTTAGACCACATCTTGTTTATTCGGTAATCATTGGATGGACAATTGGGTGGTGTTACCTTCTGCCTGTCATGAATATTGCACTGCCCTGATCCTGTGTCCACAAGGTTTTCTTTGCCCACAAGTACACCAGTTCTTTTGGGTACATACCCAAGAATGGTCATTCTATTTCTAACTTTTTGAAGAACTGTCAAGTCAATTTATTTTTAGGTTTAAGGCATGCACAAGAGACAGACAGAAGTATAGAAAGGGAAATAGAGACAACAACCCCTTGGGAGGATCTCCATAGAACCATACTTTCTCCACATTCTCCTCTCAGGATTTGGGGCACACACACACACACACACACACACACACACACATAATGTTTTCTCAGGAGTTGTGTCAGGGACTAGAATTTGCGTCCTAGCCATGTCAGATCTAGTTCCCAAGT
>NW_006199137.1:0-1176 GCF_000334495.1 Tupaia belangeri chinensis
ATGGTGTGGCATGCTTCACTTAGCATTAAATCTTTAAACAAACTGCAGGGAAAAAAACTTGAGAATACACAAGTACATGGAAACTAAACAACCTACTCCAGAATGACATCACAACCACTGAAGAAATTAAGACTGAAACTAAAAGATTTATTGAAGCTAATAATAATAAATACATAAATTGCAGTCACATGAGGCAAGTTTATTTCAATTGATGTTCACAAGAAAAAATTGGAAGATATTAAATAGACAACCTAACAATACAACTCAGGGAACAAGAAAAAAAAGAAACTATACAAATAGCACAAGAAAAGAAGTAATAAAAATTAGAGTAGAGGGGCCAGCAGGTGTCATGGTGGTTAGGGGTGTTGTACACCCACACCCACAAGGCTGACCATGGTTTGATTCTCAGACCTGGTGACTTTCTCTCACTCTCTGTGTGTGTGTGTCTCACTCTGGTCAAATTGAAAATAACTATAATAATACATGAAACAATTTTTTAAAAATTAGAGCAGGAATAAATGAAATAGAGAATAAACAAATTATAGAGAAAATACATGAAACCAAAAGCCAGTTCTTTGATAAGATAAACAAATTGACACACTATTAGCTTGACTAATTAAGATGAAGAGAGAAAGGAGCCAGATTAATCAAATCAGCAATAAAACAGGCAATATTATAAGAGACATAGCAGATATGCAACAGAACATTACTGAATGTTATAAACAACTATATGCCAACAAACAAGAGAACCTAAATGAGATGGACAAATTTCTAAACGTATATAATCTACTAAGATTGAATCAGAAACACATAGAAAACCTGAATATGCCCATAACAAGAAAAGAGATTGAATTAGTAATAAGTAGTCTCTCAACAAAGAAAAGCCCAGACACTGATGACTTTACACTTGAATTTTACAAAATTTTTAAAGAGCTAACCCTGGAAAAGTAGGTGGCGTCGTGGTTAAAGTGCTGGACATTCCCACTTAGCTGAACACGGTTTGAGTCCCGGACCTGGTGGCTTCCTTCTCACTATCCCTCTCTCTCTCTCTGGTCAAATTAAAATAAATGAATAAATAAAAACCAAATAATTGTAAATAAATAAATATTTTTTTTATGTTAGCATTATACAGTTTAATAATTTCATATACCAGAAGTATTTCAGCAGAAAATTCAC
>NW_006199138.1:0-827 GCF_000334495.1 Tupaia belangeri chinensis
TTCACAAACTAAGTTGGAAACATTGAATCAATTTGCAAACTTACTGAGCACACCCTGCAAATGGCCTTTTCATAAATATCTACAGTGGTCTCACTGAGGAAGCATCCCTGCAGTAGTTGAAAAGTTTACCTTCATCAGAATGAAGAGCCTTTAAAGGGGCCACCTGGCTGTACTCTCTGAAGATAGGGGCTCAGCCCCTCCATCACTCTGTGTAAAGAGCCCTCGTCATTGTTTTCTGTTCCCCAACAGTTGAAGGAGCATTTCTTACACTTAAGTTAGGTGGAAGAACATGCTAACTTATAGACAGAATTAAATTTCTCCCTGAAATTTACATTGTTTAGAGCCACTTGAAATAGACCAGAGTTCCCATCTGTCTTTCTTTCAGTCTGGCGAAAAAACAAGTCATTGCATTTATGTTATGCAAAAAAAACAAATTTTTTGTTTGTATTTTTTAAGGTTTTGCTATAGGGCAGATGCACTCACCAGAGAAAGACAAAAAGAGAGAATGAGAGGGAAAGTTTGAAATCCGCCCCCACACACACACACACATGCACACATACACAGATGGCCATGCTATAATCCCTTCTCCTATAGGCTCCTCTCAGGATTTTGGGCAAGCATGCTCAGATTGTAGTCATGATTTTTAAGCTGCCATATCCTGGACTCAAACCACAAAGTTGGGTATGTAGAATTAAGCTCTCTAACCTCCATACCACCTGCTGGCACTCAGGCAAGTTGTTTTGTTTTGTTTTGTTTTGTTTTGTTTTGTTTTGTTTTGTTTTGAGAGGTGCTTGCTCTCACGAGAAAGACAGAGAGAGACAGAGAGA
>NW_006199139.1:0-577 GCF_000334495.1 Tupaia belangeri chinensis
TATTTGTTCCTCATTTTGTTTTCCATGTTTTTTCACACCTATAGTGGTTTTAATGAGCAGTTTATATAAGTATGTTTTCTCTCCCTTTTTAGTATGTGAATTAAACTTATTTAAACTTTTTTTTTGTTTGTCCTAGAGTTTTCAATACACATTTACACCTACTTCAAGTTTATTTCCAGATGACCCTATGCTGCTTCATGATTATTTCAAGTACCAGAACTAACAACATTCTCTTACCGTAACTAACAAAATTTTCCTAATTACCCCCCTACATGGCTTTGTGATTTAATTCAATTAAGTGTAAGCTATTATATTATCAGATGTATTGTAGCAATGATTTTTTTGAACAAACTGTCATCTGCTATATCGATTAAAAATAGTGTTGACAAGTGGCTTGTTGGTTAAAGCACTGGACTCCCACTGTGGTCTATTACTGTTCTAGTCCTGGACCTGGTGACCTAATCCCACCAGACATGTGTGAGGACATGCCCAAAATCACAGGAAGAGAATGGAGGAGAAAAGATTGTGGCATGGCCATTCCCCCCCACCCCACCCCCCAGCCGGCATGATTTTTGGG
>NW_006199139.1:658-1887 GCF_000334495.1 Tupaia belangeri chinensis
TGTGTGTATGTGTGTGTGTGTCTATGCCCAAAATCCCAGGAGGAGAATAGAGGAGAAGGGATTGCAGTATGGTCATTCCTCTAGGGGTTGGGGTGATTTCTGGGACCACAGGTGGAATGGTGGTTAAGGCACTGGATTCCCACATGGTTGACTGTGATTTGAGCCCCAAACATGGAACCTTGACAAATCACAAGAAATAAATAGAAAAAAAAAAAAAGATTAAAAACGAGGAAGAAAAATGGTATAACTGGTGGCATAGTGGTTGAGGTGCCTGGATCCCTCTTGCCCTACTGTGCAGTTTGAGCCCAGTTCCTTTGGCTTGAAAAACACTGGTGGCATTTGTGTGATGTGCCCAATATTCTGAAAGGAGAAATGGGAGAAGGGACTGCAGCATGGCCATTTCCCACATGGGGGACTTTCTTGATTTTCCTCTCTCTGTCTTTCTTTCCCCTTACAAAAGATTTCCTGTAAGGCAGGACTACTGGCAATGAATTCACTCCATCTTTGTTGATTCAAAAGAGCTTGTTTCTTTCAAATTGACAGAGAATTTCAAGGAATACAGAATTCCAGGTTGATTTTTGTTTTCTTTTAGCACTTAAATAGCTAATTCCACTTTCTTCTTGTCTTCATAGTTTCTAGGAATAACGAATTAAAAAAGAGTAAATCAAATGTAATTTTCTATTTTTAGTCTTTTTTCCCCCATGAGGTGTGTATGCCCTCCAGAGAAAGAGAGAAAGATAAAGTGAGTAATCACCCCTCCGGGGGATGGCCACAATACAGTCCCTCCTCCTCTATTCTCCTTTTGGATTTTGGCCACACATACGCAAGTGCCTGGCATGATTTTTTTTTTTGAGCGGTTTTTGCCATAGGGCGCGTGTGCTCACCAGACAGACAGAGACAGAGAG
Source organism: Tupaia belangeri chinensis (assembly GCF_000334495.1). NCBI lineage: Eukaryota > Metazoa > Chordata > Mammalia > Scandentia > Tupaiidae > Tupaia > Tupaia belangeri. Next base: position 1,564 of record NW_006199139.1, read on the forward strand.
ATAGAAAGGGAGAAATCACCCCCCAGGGGGGATGGTCACGCCACAATCCCTTCTCCTCCATTGTCCTCTCAGGATCTTCGGCACGGTCGCACACACGCCCAGTGTGAGTTTTAAGCCACCAGGTCCGGGATGCGAACTACATGGGAGTCCAGCGACATAGCCATTACGCTAACTGCTGGTCCTTTACATTGCTTTTTTAAAAGGGAAGGCAATGCATGTCAGTCGATACAAAGACATTAAAATCCCCAATTCATTATTCAATATCTTTTAATTGTCTCTATAATACAAGAAGTAAAAATCACCCTTGAAAGTATTAAAAGCAGA
>NW_006199140.1:0-1273 GCF_000334495.1 Tupaia belangeri chinensis
TGTCCACTATGACACTAGATAAAAAGAAAAATTTAATCTTGTTTACTTATTTCCTACATTGAAATGACATAATTTACAAGTTATCGTTTGTACCCTAACTCCAAAGATCCCATTAGGGAAGGGAAGATTCTCTTCATTGGCAGCTGGGTTGGTGCTCTGATCCCACTCTCTCCCTGAGTGTTGAACCTGAAGTGATTAGGGACCAGAGAATGAAGGCTTTATCTTTGTCATTTGTGACTGTCAATATGAAATTGCCAATTTTGAGCTACTGGAAATGATCACTCTTGGAACATGAATCTAAATCAGTGGTCATCGCTATTATAATGTTTCAATCATTTAATCATATGATTTAATATCTGATGTAATCTTTATTATGCAAAGAGGTTATAGAAATGAAAGAGCAAACAATGTTCAGTAATTTTTTTGCCTGAATTACAGGATAAATTTTGGCTATAGATTCTAAGAATATTTTAACTTTCAAAACTAGTTAAATGCTTTTAAAGTTAAATATTAAATTATGATATATTAATTCTACAAGGCTAGCTGAAAGGAAGTTTTATCTGGACTATGCTTTGCTAATAAAGCAAAGACTATGGGGCCAGCAGATGGCATAGTGGTTATGTAGCTGGACTCCTGTATGGCCAACCATGATTTGAGTCCCAGCTGCATGTGGGTTAATGAATGCCCAAGACCCTGGGAAGTGAATGGAGGAGAAAGAATTGCAGTGTGGTCATCTCTCTTGGGGAATGAGTTCTCAATTTCCCTCTTACTCTCTGTCTGTCTGTCTCTGGTGGAGCACATGCATCCTAAGGCAAAAACCTAAAACAAACAGAAAAAAACTACAAAGGCAATGACATTAAATCAGGAATGTAAAAGTAAATCTTTCCATACCTTAGACTGTCTTTTTGCACTCCCATCAAGCCTCTCTTGCTCTTCCATTGGTGTCATTTTTAAGTCTAGTTCTGCTGAGAAATCCATATGTTTAAAGTGAACTACTTAGAACAGTTAGAGAAAATCTATAGTCTTTATAAAAATAACAGAGCATTCAGTTTGTCCAGTTGAGAGTTTAAATTTAATCTTTAGAAGAATGCTTACTTCTTTGAGAAATAATTTTAGGGGCCAGCAGGTGATGTAGTGGTTAAGGCACTGGACTCTCACATGGCTGACCATGTTTTGAGTTCTAGACCCAGTGCTTGAAACTCATACCAATGCATGTGTGCATGCTCAAAATCCTGAGAGGAGAATGGAGAAGGGATGATGGCATGGCCATACC
>NW_006199141.1:0-988 GCF_000334495.1 Tupaia belangeri chinensis
GTGATTGCTCTCTGTCTCTGTCTCTTTTGAGGACTCCAGTGCGTACTCATGTCCTGTAGGAAAAAAAAATCTCTCTCCCAAAAATAAAAATTAACTTTTCATAATACACAGTCCCTTTTTCTTAATTCTCCTCTTGGGATTTTGGGCACACATCTATGCATGCCCAACATGAATTTCAAGCCACCGGTCTAGGACTCAAACTGTGGTTGATCACATAGGAGTCCAGTGCCTTAAACACTATGCCACCTGCTTGCCCTCAATATATGCTCTTATAATATTAAATAGTCATAATATTCTTTAAGTACTTGTAGGTGGGTGGTACCAGCAGATGCCATTATGGTTATTGTAACTGAACTACCACAGGGACAAATACAGTTCAATTCCCAGACCACGAGGCTTCAAACTCCTGCCAGATGCCTGTACACACAGGCATCTGTTGTGTGTGTGCTCAAAATTCCAAGATGAGAATAGAGAAGAAATTGTGGTGTAGCCATCTTTCTTGAAAGATGGTTTCTCACTTTCTGTCTCTCTCGTGAATACACATGCCCCATAGTAAAAATTCTATCTAAAATATTTAAACATAAACAATCTTGAATGTAGAAGTGTTGGTGTAGATGGTAGACCTGGTGTGGGGATTGCCTTGGCTGTGGCCAAGTTGTAGTGCATCAACATCATGATTATCCCACTGGCGTCCAGTGGTAGTGGGGCCCCCATGAGACCCTATTTAGGTTCTTTTCTATCAACAAAGATAGTGGTTACCCCCAGCAATGCCCCCATAGAGGCTCTCAGGCATGATCTGGGATCAACAAAGTGTGCGATGAGGGTGGCAACAGCTGCAGAAAGCTGCCCAAGGTGGCCTCCCAATTGTGGTTGCAGTTGCCCATCATTGCTTTCAGCTGCCTCTTCTATGCTTTCCTTCATCCCACTCCATCTGACCATGCCTTGTACCAGCCTTCTTTACAGAAACCTGTGGCCAGTCACAACTCTG
>NW_006199142.1:0-1951 GCF_000334495.1 Tupaia belangeri chinensis
CATACTCAGTGGACAGGGTCTGAGGTCAGAATGTTGGAGAAATTTTCCAGCAATAGAAGCCACAGGAGGAACATCCTGACTGACCAGCGATGGGGGATGCTTTGGAGGAGGGAATGGAGGGTTGAGCTCAGCAACTGTTTGCATTAACAGATGACGAAGGAAGTGAGAGACTAGTATGTGTGACTTCGTGAGATATTGACAGGGTTCAAGCCCTCCACAGATAGTCTGTCACTGCAGTTAAAGCTCCAGTTGAGACCAGACTGCATGTTCCAGCCCCCAGAGAGGACCAACACAACACAGGTAAGAAGCACCAAAGGGGGTCCAGCAGGTGGTGTAATGGTTATGTTGGCGGACTCCCATGTAGTTGACCATGGTTCAAGTCCCAGGTCCGATGACTTAAACTCATGCCAGGTGTGTGTGCAGGCATGCCCAAGATCCCAAGAGGAGAGCAGAGGAGAAGGGATTGTAGCGTGGCCATTCATCCTGGGGCAGGGGGTGATTACTTGCTTTCGGTCTCTCTGTCTCTCTGTAGGGACGTGTTTGGAGAGAGGCCCTGAGGTGTGGGGACATGCTCTGAGCAAACACTGCCTGTCCCTTCGGACTATGGCAGAACCTTGTAACTTATCCTTTCCTTGACCCTTGCTACAGGCAGAGCAAAGGGTGGAAATTGCTAGGGGTGTTCCAACAGACACATCTGATGGAATTCAGGAAATATCTTGACCCCCAGTTAGCAAAGTCCAATCTTTGCTCGGCCTCTGTGAGATTCTTTAGCTTTGTCTGGGCATGATGGTGCCCAGCTTATGGCAAGATTCTTTAGCTTACGTTTCTTCCACACACCTGCAGCTAGGCTTCTCCATTAAGAAAAAAAAGTTTAATGGAATTTCATATAATTACATTATATTCCCATAATATATTTCTCATCAGGGCATATACCTAGTTTAGTATGTCTAAACTCTTACAGATTTGCTTCTTATTGTCTGTAACCTGGCAACTGATCTATGGAATGATGTAAAATACACATATGTAGTATTGCCTTGCACTGTAAAGACGCCCAGTTTGTCTGGGCAGCACAAGTTGCTTGGGCTACCTAGGCTCAAGCCTTCTATTGATAATGCTAAATACAGGATATATTTCAGCTCAAGGATCTAAGGAAAGTATTTAATATAGCTCCTGATGCTAGAATTAGTCAGCTCCCTCTGGATTTCAAGCTGTGTGTGGAGTTACTGTGTCCTACCACACTGTGGCCTCCCGATGTTGGGGGCAGATTGAGAAAACACTGTCAGGTAACAGTTGAAGTCAGCATGAGTCATAAATCCAATCATGAGGGAACTGGAAACTCCCTGATGCTTTTTCCAGGCAGACTTTGCAAACATCCTAGTGAGCAGCCTTGCTCTGTGGTCAAAGGGGTGTGACCCAATGAGCCCCAGCCTACCCTCTCCCCAGCCTGCCCTCTCCCAGGCCTGGCCCCACACTTTTGCATACCTAGCTGTGTCGCCCTCACTGGACACTCAGCGCATGGAGGTTGAGCAGCAAAATGATGAAGGTAAAAGAAAAAGGAAAAGAAAACAAAGAAGGAGGAAAAGAAAGGAAAACTTTTTAATTTTTATTTTTTTAAAAAAAGAGCAAAAAATGAAAATCACACCACACAAAAGCAATACTTCACAGCTGAAATGCAAGAGTTGTCTCAGAAGGCCTGTGCTTTTGCCTCTCCTAAATGGGAGGGGGAAGGTGAGGATTAGCAAGATCAAGGAAGATCTGAGAGCAAAGAAAATGCTTTACCTTAAAACATATTTTAAATAGTGGGAACCGGCAGTTAGCATAATGGCTATGTCGCTGGACTCCCACGTAGTCGACCGTGGTTCCTGTCCCGGACCCGGTGGCTTAAAACTCACGGCAGGCGCGTGTGCGTGCGTGCCCAAGATCCCGAGAGGAGAACGGAGAAGGGATTGCA
>NW_006199142.1:2319-5592 GCF_000334495.1 Tupaia belangeri chinensis
CTAGAATGCAGGAGTCATCGCCAAAGTCTTTAAGTTTTTTTTTTTTTCTTTGGAGAGGTTTTCGCTATACGGTGCGTGCGCTTGCCAGACAGACAGACAGAGACATAAAGACAGAAAGTGAGAAATCACCCCCCAGGGAGGATGGTCATGCCTCAATCCCTTCTCCTCCATTCTCCTCTCGGGATCTTGGGCACGCACGCACACGCGTCCGGCGTGACTTCTAAGCCACCGGGTCCCGGACGCAAACCGCGGTTGACTGTGTAGGAGTCCAGTGACATAGCCGTTACGCTAACTGCTGGTTCCCCAAAGTCATTAAGTTTTTAATTGATAGGAAGCTACTCTTCTTTGAACCAGCCCCTGATATCAATATATTAAAAAGTTTCAAAGCAACCTTTTCTAAAAGGTGGCATTTCAATCAAATTTGTCTCACTGAAATATTATTAATGTTGATAACTTACTATAATACATTATTCACAGCTTTTGTGAAAGCAAATAATTATGTACCATTAATAATAAATTAAAGATTGTATCACAAGTATGTTTATTTCTCTTACAGTGTCTATTTTTTTTAGAGACAGATTATTACTATAGGCTGTGTGCGCTCACTGGAGAGACAGAGAGAGACAGAGAGACAGAAAGTGAGAAATCACGGCCAATGGGGGATGGCCATGCCACAGTCCCTTCTCCATTCTCTTCTTGGAATTTTGGGCATGCATACATAGGCACCTTGCATGAGTTTTAAGGCAATGGATCTAGGACTCAAACCATGGTTGACTATGTGGGAGTCCAGCAATGTAACCATTATGCCATCTGCTGGTCCCTATAATGTAATTCTTTATTCCTGCGTGAATGTAGAATCAATTAGGAATAAAGACAAAAGATGATCAGAAGGAGAGCCCAAGTGTCCACTTTGTAATTGATGAAGATAAAATTGGAGAATATGGGTAATAATGGGATTTCGATGATCATATTGCAGAATTCAAACTACGTTTTTATTCATGGGCTGCACTGGGTCAGAACAAGCCAGGGCCATCCTCCTCATATGACACCTGCCCCTGTGTAACATTCGGCATGAAGTTGCAGAGTGAATGATAGCTTCCTGTGGAAGACAGGTGATACCTATGCCTCTGACTTCTCTCTAGATAGGCTAAAAATAAATTTCCCAACCTGATGGTGAGAAAAGTAAAGTGGATCAAAAAGGTATGAATTATTAGGAAACAAACACCCCCTCATAGCAACCAAAAGAATGAAGTCAGAGCATTCCTACCTACTACTCCTGTACGTGATGGTCTAATGTCCATTCTACAGGATGATCATGGGTCATCAATGATGACCAATTCAATCACTTTCATCTCTGATGATTCTTCTATTATTAACTGAATGCTGTAATAATTTTATAGCTTTTACTTAATACTATTTTTTTTCCCACAAATGTGTTTAACCAGGTGAGTCAGTTCTAGGATGGCCCAGGAGAGCCCTTTCACAACTAGGGAGTAGCACTAGGTTTGCCTCCATGGAATGTTTGATCCCTGCTGCCCCCAGATGTGGAGACCTTGTGGGAGGTGAGAGACTGTGGCCCACTTCCTCCTGAGGAGTGATGGCTATGCAGGGGTGCAGGGGTGCAGCCACGTGGTGGGTTTTTGTCACTGTGGTTCAGGCATAAGTTCCAGGTCAGCCTTCACTGTCCATGTGACTCCCGCCCTTCCCCACCAGTCCCTAGTAGTTCTGACACACCCGCCCTGGGAATGGAAGACAAAGGGGGCCTCCTTTAGCAACCAGGCCCTGCCCAGGCTCTCTGCTGGCTGGAGGCCATGCTGTTAGCCCACAATCCTCCCTCCAGCCTGCATGGGCAGACCTCTGAGAAAATGAATCTGACCTCTGGCAATGCCTGATGCCTGTCAGCAGAGAGCTCTTTGCCCCCACTCTCTGTTCCCTAAGGAAATGTGTGAGAAAGTGTGAGAGCTTAGTAAATTCTTTCAACATCTCTGGCTGCCTGCCAGAAGTCCTAAAGGACTTCCTGAAGGTGCCACATCGGCACAGAAACCCCATTCCAGCCAGTGACCAAGGCACTCGATGACACCAGTTAAAAAGAGGGGAGTGAAAACAAGCACCTCAGAGGACCAGGAACTTGGGTCTTGTGAGTGACTGTGTAAGGGAAAGCATTTCAGGAGCACCAGTGACACAGGCCAGGTAAGTCAGGAACCGTGTGAGTGACTATATAGGGAAAAGCACCTCAGGAGCACAGGGACGCAGACCTGTGAGTGACTGCATGTATTAAGCGCCTCACCAGAAAAGGGACATTGTCTGCACAGGAGAAGGTGCCTCAGGAGCACAGTGGATGTGGGCTGTGTGAGGGACTACCTAGGGAAAGGCATCTCAGGAGCATGGGGATGTGGGCCATATGAGTGACTGCACAGGTGAAGGCACCTCAGGATCACAGGGACACAGGATATGTGAGTGTACAGGGGAAGGCACCTCTGTAGCACAAGGACGTGGGCCATGTGAGGGACAGCACTGCAGAAGAAACCTAGGAGCACCAAAGAGCAGGCCATATAAGTAACAGCACAAAGAAAGGAACCTCAGTTGAGTAGGGGAAGGTACCTCAGGAACAAAGGGACATGGACCGTTTGAGTGATTGCACAAAGTAAGGCACCTCAGGATTACCAGGGACTCAGGCTATGTGAGTGACTGGCAGCACCCTGGAGCGGGCCATGTGAGTGACCTCGTAGGGGAAGGCACCTCAAGAGCACAGGGACACAGGTCATGTGAGTTACTGTACAGGGAAGGCAGCTCAGGAGCACTGGGGACACAGGACCTGTGAGTGATACTCAGAGAAAGGCACTTCAGGAGCACAGGGTTGTGGGCCATTGGAGTGACTGCACAGGAATAGGCACTTCACAGATCGTGTAAGTTACTGCACAGGAGAAGACACCCTGGAGCACAGGGACAGGGGCCATTTGAGTGACTGCACAGGAATAGGCACCTCATGAGTACCAGAGACTTGGGATATGTGAGTGACTACACAGGAAAAGGCGCCTCAGCAGCACAGGGACTGTTTGTGTGAGTGTCTGCACAAGAGAAGGCACATGGGGCTGCTCTCCTAATGTTTGTGTCTTAGGAAACTGGTTAATGGTCAGCTGGCAGACCGTAATTTGTACAAAAACATAAGGCTTTAGAAACTGTGTCTAAAAAAGCAACTGATCAAAACACTTTTGATACTGAACACAAATACTAAATACAATACTTTTCTTGTGACACATCTGATTAGGCAGT
>NW_006199142.1:5987-9096 GCF_000334495.1 Tupaia belangeri chinensis
CCTTCTCCCCCCCAACCACAACGGCAGCAGCAGCAACAATGGCTGGGGAGGAGGGCTGCCAACCCACTCATACTGCATCCCATGAGCCAACCCCAGCTACTAGGGACCCACGCATGGAGCCTGTTGGGCCACCCCTCCACCCTGATCTTTTCACTCACTCTGCTGGGGTCCACTTCTGAGCAATTGTTGCCTACATATACATATACTGTACGTTATTATAAGCTTTTTCAGAGAAGCAAAACACATTTGCCTACCTGACATTGGATTTTAGTATCTGTGAGCTTTTCTGTTTCTTGTTTTTTAATTCAGGAAGGCAACTGCTAGTGTTGGGCCCGAAGGTACTTGTAGTTTACCCATGAGAAGACCATTGAGTATGCATCCCTGTGCGGAGCACAGGAAATTTCCTCAGTAGCTCAGAGTCCTCTCTGTCTGTTACTTCTGGTTTACGTGTGAGAAGACCACTGAGTGTGCATCCCTGCACGGAGCACAGGCAGTTCTGCAGTGGCTCTGGGTCCTCTCCGTATGTTATCAGCACAGCCCAGCACAAGATCTAGCTCTTTCGACTGCACCCCAAGGAATTCAAACTGTTATCAGGGCAATTAATAGAGAAAATGTGTGTTAGTGACTAGAAGCCTGTTTTACAAGAGCTGATATCTCTGACTTTACTTCTTTACTGTGTGAACCTGCAGATGCACAATACCTGAGAAAATAAACCAACTCCCAGGATAGCAAGGGCGTGTTAACACATTGTCTTTGCCTGCCCAGTGTGCTACTGTCTCAAACTTCCTACCTTTCTCTTTTCTGGATAAATCGGTTCTTGATTCTTCCCAACATAATCAGAAAAGCAATGAGGCAGAAAATATCTCTTTGTCATGCTCACCCTCAGTCCTGAGACTGGTAAAAAAGGATTTAACCAGAATCAGAGCTCTTGAGATAGCTGATGTCAGAATTCTTCAATACCTTGAGCATCTACTTTTTCTACAATGTAGAACAACAACAACCAAAAGTCATGACTCCTAATTATTACAATACAATGTCCTCGACTGGGACCATGTCCACAGTGCACCACAGTGACAAAGTTGTATATCCTGTCAGAATAGGTTGCATTGCCTGAAGTGTTGAACAGATTAATTTGTAAAGGAAAAACTATCCAGTAAAATGTTTTGCATGTCAATGAGGTTGATCTATATATTTAAATCCCTTCAGGTTCAGAGCTAGAATCATGGGTACTTTAAGTTTCATCCATTTGTATGTCTACTGTGACACTTCACAGTAACATTTGCATTCATTGCAGAATGTTTCTGTGTTGCTAACACCCCTTAAACAGTGAGTAATTGATGTGTTTTGTTCCAAAGATCTAAAACATATTCATCTTTACTGCTTACAGTTTCACAAATAAGACATCTGGTTTCATCAGTTAATGTTCCCTGAAAAATCTCATGAACCCACGTTGGGTCTGGTGTGCTGTTGTTTTCACTATCAATGCTACCATTATGTAAACAGCCATGCTGTTTCTCCTGCTTCCTCTCTTTTTGTAAAATATTGGCAATGGTATTTAGTGGGTCATTTAAGAATTCATGGGCATCTTGTCACAAGTAGTTTTCAAAAGCTCATTCTATTTCTGTAACCTGGTGAGGAACTTCTTAGGAGGTACCTCCAACCTTCTCCTTCTGAGTGATGTGCTATGGAAGAGGTCTGATAAGCATACAAGAAGGTTCTTCTTAGGTTGACTTGTATATGCTGAAACTTTTTCCTAAAGTGGACAACAAAAGTAAAGTGCTCAAAGAACTGAATAGCAGTAGCAAGTACTCCCAAAATTGACTAATCCAAAATAGTGCTCGTTGACTGGAAACTGGTCTGGACCAATCTCTTTCTCTAATGCTGAGGCATTGGTACAGATGCAGGTGAATTTGGAGACTGTCATTATGATTTCTATCTGCCAAGTGCCATCTTCCACCCAATCACAGTGGCAGTGGTCAGGGAGGAGGGCCGCACACCTGCTCACACTGCAGCCCGTGGGCTGACCCCAGCTGCCAGGGACCCATGCATGAGGCCTGCTGGGCTGCCCCGCCAGCATGATGTTTTCACTCCCTCTGCTGGTGTCCTATGGTGGAAAATCCTGTACATTGTTATCAATATAAAGTTCGTTGGGCCTTCAGCTGAGAAGGTAGTACCCAGTGTGTACACAAATTCTTACACAGAAGACATTTGCAGTCTGCGACTCACAATGGCTATTGTATGTTGCACTGGGTCTCCCAGCTCTGCAATACCAACCTCTGTTCTCATATAATGAATGATTTATCACAGGTATTCACTGCTGCCTCTTATATTTCTGCCTACGGAAAATGCTACTGAATTGTTGTTTTAAACCCTTGCTATGAGTGTGTTTAATGGAGTTTCTGCCTCAGCACCCAGTTTCAGGTCTGAGGTAGGTTACATGGTACCCAGTCTTACCCATTGTTTTGGCCTAGCTGTACCTTCTCTTCCCATCTCATTGTCTGTGTCACAGCCTGTTTGTCTCTCAGCTCATTGACAACTCCGCAGATGCCATGCTGTGGAATATAAGAGTCCACGGTTAGTTGTAATGCACTGCCTACAAGAGGTTGGTGCCCATGGGGCAACCAGACTCAAGTCTTACTCCAGGTAGCTTGAAACACACTGATACATGTGTGTGTATGCCCACGGTTCACTGGCCTGAAGCTGGAAAAGGGGTCATGGCATGATCAGATCTGGAGGATGCTCTTCTTCCACTGTCAGGCTCATGTTTACTCTCTCTCTCTCTCTCTCTCTTTCTCAGGCACATGCTCTATCATAAATAAAGAAAAACTTAATGGTCAGGAGAGTTCTGTAAATAAGGGTCCTCCTTCCAGTTTTTACATTTTTACCCATAAACTTAACAGGGAGGGACTCCTGAGGGATGAAACCCATAGACCTCAATAGAAAGGTCTAGTCCTATGGCTTCTCTGCCCCCGCTCACCACTTGCTCTCTCAGCTCTTTGCTGCCTCGGTTTTTGTATCCATTTCTTAACCTTTCTGGGTCCCATGAGTAATCTTTTTTTTTTTTTCAATTTTGTTTTGTTTTATGTGATTTGATTTCACCTCCAAGTGT
>NW_006199142.1:9297-10311 GCF_000334495.1 Tupaia belangeri chinensis
CCCCCGGGAGTGATTTCTTGCTTTCTGTCTCTGTCTCTCTTTGTCTTTCTGGCAAGTGCAGGTGCCCTGTAGCAACAACAAAAAAATAAAAATAAAAATAAAAAAATAAACTGTAACAATAGAAATAACACTTCGGCTCTAACAAACTCAAGCAGCCAGTGCAGACTGTTTGCATGGCCTTCTGAACAACACAGGTGCTGCAGAGCAGAAGGCAAAGGCATGAAAAGCAGTGGCTCTACCTCCCAGCAGTCTTTGGCACCCCTGAGGAGTCTGTTGAAGGTGGGGTAGGGAACAAAATCCACAAAAAAGTGATCCTCTACTCCCCTTCTCATCTGAGAATGGTGGGCTGTGATGGGTAGTGACAGTCCTTGGCCACAGAACTTCATGATTTTATAACCCATCTATTATTATTATTTTTTTTTAATTGCCAGAGAGTGTGTGTACTCACCAGAGAGAAAGTGACAGGGGAAAGCCCCCCACAATGGGGTGTGCTCACACTGCAATCCCTGCTCCACTAGGCTACCCTGCCCTTTACGATCCATTTGGAAGGTATCATTTCCTCTGCCAAAACCACAAAAATGAGGCTTTATTTGGCACATCGTAGCAATATGTAAACCCATTTTTTATGACTTTCTAATAACCAGCAAGTCCAAAATAACTGAGAATCTGGTAAGTAAAGTGTTCTCTTTTTCAGATTTTGTTGTGGGAAGGAATTCGACAAACTTGTCCACATGTGTGCTGAGCTGTGTATCCCTAGGAGAATATTCTGTGCACTTCATTGAACAAATGCCTGCAGTTTAATATCTGAGTGTATTCACACTTACTGGGGACCTTCAAACCCGACAGGATTACATATGTGATCCTAACACAGCAACAAAAACTCGCTAGTCAGGAGGTCTATACCTATGACCGAGGTTTCCCTCACCTTCCAGGTGCTCTGGCTGAAAATATATCAGAAACTGCCTGCAGTCAGGGCACAGAACTGCCACTGTTTTTTTTTTGTTTTTTGTTTTT
>NW_006199142.1:10485-11820 GCF_000334495.1 Tupaia belangeri chinensis
CCCAGCAGGGCTGGCCACGCCACAATCCCCTTCTTCTCCTCCATTCTCTTCTTGGAATCTTGGGCATGCATACGTGCTTGGCGTGAGTTTAAGCTGCTGGATCTGGGACTCAAACTGCGGTCGACTATGTGGGAGTCCAGTGACATAGCCATTATGCTAACTGCTGGTCCCCCTGCCGCTGCTTTTTAACTGGTCTAAAAAGAACACTAAAGGATGCTCTGGTCTGTTTACAGTGGCTCTGAAGAGAAAACACATTTCATTCTAGACAATGTAAGATTTAGGGAAATCTAATTCTGTCTATAGGATGGTGAGTTTGGCTGCCCCACTTAGGTATGGAAGAAGCTGCTTCATGGGTTCCAGAACAGCACTCATGATAAGGGCTGTTTACCCAGAGGGAGGGAGGGACCGAAATGCCTGTCCTCTGAGAGCAGCCAGGAGGGTTCTTCAAAGACTCCTCATTCCTGGGAGGTTAAACTGCTCATCTGCTGTGAGGGACACTTTGCTAAGCTTTGTAGCTATTTTTTAAAGGGCCATCTGCAGGATGTGCTCAGGAAGTTTGCACCTTGGTGAGTCAATGTTTCCAGCATAATTCACAAACTCTCTTTCATTATGCAGTTCTCATTTTCAGCTCATTTTCCATTTCAGCATGCCTAGGAGGTCATTGGTTATTCAAAGTTGGACCTGAGACAGAAACACTAACCTGACATTGCCAATAACCACCGCTTAGGGTTTTATACTATAGGAGACACTCACATGCGAGGAGGGACAAGGCCGATGGGGATCCCAGGCACTGGTAGCTTCTACCCCATGTTTGCCCTGCAGTATTTGCACCCAGCTTCCCACTGAGGCCTAAAGTTGCCACCCTCAGCCCTTACCCTGCCCTCACAGTAAGCTAGGGCTTTTAAACAGCATTCCCAGGGGCTACACCCTGGCTGAGAAGGTGTTGCCCTGAGCCCCTGTAGTCCATCTGTTTTAAGAGTGGCCCAAAATGGAGCACAGATTGTTATCCTAAGTGGCTGCAGAATGGAGGAATTGAGAGCAAACTAGATGTTGGTCTTAAATCACTATTATTATTACTATTATTATTTAGGTTTTTGCCATAGGGTGTGTACACTCATTGAAGAGAAACAGAGAAAGGGAAAATGAGAAATCACCCCCCTACCCCGGGGATGGCTGGTCTGCAATCTCTTCTCCTTCATTCTCCTCTTTGGACTCTGGGTTTGTGTGCACATGCGCCTAGTGAGCACATGAGTCTCAAGTGGCTGGGTCCAGGACTCAAACTGCGGATGGCTATGTGGGCATCCAGCACCCTAACCCCCATGCCCCTGCTGGCCC
>NW_006199143.1:0-1429 GCF_000334495.1 Tupaia belangeri chinensis
GAAAGCCAATGACAATGAGGACACGAGATTCTGTAATCTTCAGGACACTGCTAAAGCAGTCATTAGAGGGAAGTTCATAGCAATTAGTGCACATAAGAGAAAGACAGAAAGAAGGCAAATGGATCACCTAACATCATGCCTTAGAGAACTGGAAAAGCAACAAAAAAAAATCCAAAAATCTCCAGGGACCAGCAGTTAGCGTAATGGCTGTGTCATTGAACTACCATGTAGTCGCCTGGGATTCAAGTCTCCGACCCGGTCACGCCAGTCACGTGCATGCATGCCCAAGATCCTGAGAGAAGAGTGGAGGAGAAGAGATTGCCACGTGGCCATCCCCCAGGGGGGTGATTTCTTGCTTTCTATCTCTCTGTCTCTCTCTGTCTTTCTGGTGAGCAAATGCGCCCTATAGCAAAATATAAAATAAAATAAAATAAAAATAAAAATAACTCCAGTAAAAAAGAAATAAACATATGAGCAGAAATAAATGAAATAGAAAATAAGCGAAGTATACAGAAAATAAATGAAAATAAAAGCTGGTTCTTTGAAAAGGTAAACAAAATCGATACATCACTAGTGAGACTTATTAACAAGAGAGAAAGTAACCAGGTGAATCAAATATGCAATGAAGCAAGCAATATAACAACAAAGAAAGTAGAAATACAAAACATTATTAGAGGTATGAACAACTATATGCCAAGAAACAAGACAATCTGCATGAGATGGACAAATTCCTGAAAGCGTATAATCTACCAAGTTTGAGCAGGAGGATATGAAGTGTCTAAATTGGCCAATAACAAGCCAGGATATTGAATCAGTAATAAATAACCTTTTAACAAAGAAAAGCCCTAGCCCTGATGGCTTCATCTCTGAATTCTATAAAACTTTCAAAGATGAGTTAACCCCCCATTCTGCTCGTTATTTCTAAAGATCCAAAAAGGTAAATCTCTCCCTAATTCATTATATGAAGTCTATATCACCTGTATCCTTAAAACAGATAAGGACAGGAGAAGGAAGGAAAACTATAGACCAATATCTCTGATGAACATAGCACAAAGATTCTCAACAAGATACAAGCAAATTGTAACCAACAGCTCATAAAAAGGATTATACACCATGATCAGTTAGACTTTATTCCAGGAATGCAAGGTTGCTTCAACATACGCAAAACCATAAGTGTAATACACCATATTAACAGGAATAAAGATAAAAACAATATGGTCATATAGACTGATGCAGAAAAAGAATTTGATAAGATACAACATCCTTCATGATCAAGGCTCTCAGCAAAATCAGCATAGAAGGGTCATTTCTCAACACAATAAAAGCTATCTATAAAAATCCCATAGCAAACATCATCCTGAATAGAGAGAAGCTGAAAAAAGAAATTGATAATAACTCAAAAGTGGAAGGACATCCAATGTTCCTAGAT
>NW_006199144.1:0-762 GCF_000334495.1 Tupaia belangeri chinensis
GTGTTAGGGAGGAAATCTAGAAGTCATCCCACGGATGTAAAGCCCAGGCCAAGGGAAATAGGAATAGTAGAATGTTAATGTTATAATTCTTTTTTTTTCTTTTTTTTTTTTGAGAGATTTTCACTGTAGGGCGGGGGCGCTCGCCAGACAGACAGAGAGACATAGAGACAGAAAGCGAGAAATCACCCCCCAGGGGGGATGGTCACGCAGCTGGTGACGCCGCAATCCCTTCTCCTCCATTCTCCTCTCGGGATCTTGGGCACGCACGCACACGCGCCCGGCGAGAGTTTTAAGCCACCGGGTCCGGGACATGAACCGCGGTCGACTACGTGGGAGTCCAGCGACATAGCTATTACGCTAACTGCTGGTTCCCTATGTTATAATTCTTATAGAGGCACAACCAGTGCCTTTCTAAAGCATTCAATACCAGCAAATAAAAATCATCTCCCTCTCCTCCCTACTTACAATATATACAAGGTATTTCCAAAGAAGAACAAAATTGAAAATATTAAAGAAACAAGAAATGTGTAGTCTAGATCAGTAGCTCTGCATGTACAATTTCCACACACACACACACCTGCTCACAAAATCAAGCATATAATTTCACTAGTCTCATGGATCTCAGGTAGAACACCCTTGCTCTATAAGAAAGAATGCCAAGTGCATTTATAGTATTTATATACAGATATTATTGCACACATATATAAAACATAAAACTATCAGTTTTCATTTCTAAATTAAAACAGGGGATATAATGTATAT
>NW_006199145.1:0-510 GCF_000334495.1 Tupaia belangeri chinensis
AGGTTTTTGCCATAGGGTGCATATACTCACTGAAGAGAGAGAGGAAGGCAAAGTGAGAAATCATCGCCTGGGGGAACAGCCACATCACAATCTCTTCTCTGTCATTCTCCTCTTGGGATTTTTGGCACACACACACACACACACACACACACACACACACACCTGTGCCCAGTGTGATTTTCAAGCCTCCAAGTCTAGGACTCAAATCACAGTTGGTCATGTGGAAGCCCAGTGCCTTAACCACTACACCACCTGCTAGCCCCAGTGCTTCACTTCTTGGCAGTCAAAATTGAAAAATCCTGAGGCTAAATTGGTGGAGACATGGGCTTCACCAAGAATCAGCACAAACCTCTAGATGTGAAAGTGAAGTCATCTGAAATCAATCAGACTCTCTCGAGGCACCACATGACTAAAGCCTCACTTGCCTCCCAGGGAACCAGAATAGAAACTGCCCAGCTGAACTCACCCCAAAAATGTATATTCAAGGACCCTTGAGCAAATAAATTGTCT
>NW_006199146.1:0-1800 GCF_000334495.1 Tupaia belangeri chinensis
TGTTCAAAATTCTTTGTCTGACATCTTGGTAGTATCATCCATTAGCCCTGAAGATGGAGGGGAGTCACTCTGTACCTTTGATGGAGATGTATTTCCTTGTTTATTCATACCGGAGGCTCTTCTACTTCTAGCCATTGGAAGATGTACTAACTTTTAAGTACCTGTTAGGCAAATGTTTCACTGACTAGGAGTGTCTTTCCCTTTTTTTGGGAATTGACGTCTGCTGAAGTCTCTGTCCTGTTGTTTTTAGTAATGTGGTCTTAAAAAAGATATTATAATCAGGTGTCTGATGAGCAGAATCTCGTTTTTCACAGTTGGTTCTATATAAGGGAGGGAGTAATATAACTATGTAGGGTAAGAAAAAGTCAGATCTCTAATTCTAGACCTAGCTAGTTCCTCTGGCAAGATGGAAGAAGAGAAGATAATATAAAAGAAAGGAGGAGAGAGGGGAATAAAGAAAAAGTCACATGCTGCGTGTCCCCTTGCCCACCAGGTGCCTTCAGATGTAGCAGGCTGCTGCAGCCAAAGGCACAGTATGCCTAAGAGTCTGGGTGGATCCTGGACTGGGGGTCTGGAAGGGAGTCAGTGGGGGCAGCGTGCTCCCTTGCCCACCAGGTGCCTTCAGATGTAGCAGGCTGCTGTAGCCAAAGACAAAATCTGCCTAGGGGTCTGGATGGATCCTGGACTGTGGGTCTGGAAGGGAGTCAGTGGGGGCAGCATGCCCCCTTGCCCACCAGATGCCTTCAGATGTAGCAGGCTGCTGCAGGCAAAGGTGCAGTCTGATTCTTGCAAGATTTAAAAGAGGAAATTCACACTATAAAAAAGAATCAAATGGACCGCTTAGAGATGAAGACTACAAGACAGGAAGTCAAAACCTCCCTTGAAAGTTTTAAAAGCAGACTAGATCATACAGAAAATAGAATCTCAGACGCAGAAAATAGAATCGCTGGCCTAGGAAAATCCACCATGAAGACTGAGAAAATTGTCCAAATAAATGGAAATACTATGCAAGAAATACTAGATACCATCAAACGTCCAGACATCCTCATAATTCATATCCCAGAAAAGGAAGAGACCCATAAAATCATTGACAATCTATTCTATGAAATCCTGGAAGAAAATTTTCCAAACCTACAGAGCCATTCAAAGATCCAGTCCCAAGAAATACAAAGGACCCCTATAGAATCAACTCAAGAAGATCTTCTCCAAGACACATTATAACCAGATTGACCAAAACCACAGACAAAGACAAGATACACAGATTGGCAAGAGAGAAATGTCAAGTTACCTACAAAGAATATTCCATCAGGCTGACAGCGGATCTCTCATTGGAAACAATGCGAGTGAAGAAAGAATGGGAAAATATATTCAAAGTGTTAAGGGAAAAGCAATTGCAACCATGGATACTATACCTGGCAAGACTATCCTTCATATGGGAAGAAAAGACAAGAACATTCTCAGATAAACAAAACCTGAATGAATTTACCAACACCAGACCAGAGCTCCAAGAATTTCTGCAGGGAGTGCTATACCAGGAAAATTAAATACAGTCGCACAGAAATAAGACTTCAAAAATTAAGAAAATGGCCAACTTAATTGTGGGGACAAGTCTGGAGTTGAGTATTATATCCCACAATTTAATTGGGAAAATGGAAACTAAACAAAAGATGAAGTACATGAAACTGAACTGGTAAAATAGAATTTTATGACTTTTAACTAAAACATTTTTTTTCTGGGCTTAGTTTTCTAGTTTTAAGGATTTTTGTCTAGTCTTGAGTTGCCGATAGGTTCATGTACCTA
>NW_006199147.1:0-1296 GCF_000334495.1 Tupaia belangeri chinensis
TTCTCTTCCTGGCATTTCAGACATGCGCCAGGTATGATTTTCAAGCTACAAGGTCGAGGACTCAAACTGCTGTTGGCCATGCGGGAGTCCAGCACCTTAACCAGTATGCTACCTGCTGGCCCTAATAGATTGCTTAAGTAATGGCAATTTCATAGGCTAATAGTTATGGAATATTACTTCATCATAGTGTCATATTCCTTATTAAAGAGGTTAAATTAAATATATCTTCATATATGTATTGACCATGTATGTCTTTCGCCTTTTAAAAATGTCACTCTTTGGAAGATTTTGTTTTTAAATAGTTATATCTAGTTCTTTATTATTTTATTGCATTACTTTTCTATTTGCTGTATAACAAATAACTCCAATAGATTGGCTTGAGACAAGAGTTTATCCTCTCACTGTTTTTGAAAGTCAGAAATCTAGCAAGGCATGACTGAATTCTGTGCTTAGGCTCTCCCAGGCGGAAATCAAGTCTCCGGCAGTTCGGAGCTGAGCCTCGGGTCCTCCTGCAGAGGAGGCTGTAGGCAGGATGCACTGACTTGTGATTCCATGACGAAGGTGCCCATCAGTTCCTTAGCTGTTGTCTGGGGACTGCCTTCAGCTCCTACAGACCCTGCGGTTCCTTGTCATTGGCTCTTCATGGTTGGGTGTTTGCTTCTCCAGGCCAGTGGAGTCTGATCTCCTCCATGAGACCAGCTCAAAGCTCTGCTTTGAAAGTTTATTTAATTGTGGGTCAGACCTGAAGTACGGGAGTCAAACCCTGTCCCTAGAAAGCCATAGCCCACATGGCCAATCACAGTTTGAATTCCAGCACTGACAGCCTGAAAAATGCATCAGGCATACGTGTTTGCATGGACCAAATGTGGACAGGATGGAGAATAGAGAAGGGATTGCAGCAAGAATCTGTGCTTTCCCTCTCTCTCCCCTTGCACATGTGCCTAATGGCAATTTAAAAAACAACAACAAAAAAAGGCTATTTGCTTGAGTAACTGGAGAAGGGGAATGTCTGCCAGGGCCTGGGAAATTGAGACCCACTCTAGATATTTGCCTATAGCAGCGACTGACCCCAATTCTTACTTAAAGGTGTCACGAATATCTTCTATCGGTTTTACATTTGCGTTTTCATTTTCCAAAAGGTTTTTCATTTTTATTTAGATGAAGAGAAGTCTTTTCATTATTCACTGAAATTCATACTTTATTTAGACTTTAGCAGCCCTCCCTCCTCCCCACCAGTGTCCCTTTTCTAGTCCAGGATTCCATGCATTTAGTCGTCCTGTCTCTTTAAGCTTCTCA
>NW_006199148.1:0-1434 GCF_000334495.1 Tupaia belangeri chinensis
TATTTATTTACGTTCACTCACTGTACATCATGACAGCAAACAAAATGAGATTTTCCATTGAGTACACTGTATTTTGGCTCAATCAAGCACATCAGCATACATGTTATCATCAAAAAATAATTTTGTATTTCTTGTTTCCTGTATATTTTGCCTTTTTTTCCCCTCGTCCTTGATTCCCTCTCTCTTACCCTCTGCCATCTCCCACTCTCCTCCCACACTGTCTCTGGTATCTATGTTTGCTTTCTATACTGTTTTCCCCCACATTTTATTGAGTCACTAAAGATCTTAATTAATCTAAATGTCTTCATAGCAAGCACAGCTGATATATACATTTCTATGAACACAAGTCGAACTTCAGGCATAAGCCTCAATGAGTAGAATGAACATCCTATAAAGTAGCACCTAGCTGGGACTATATATCATACTGCAGTCATCAAATAGGTATTTTTTTTCTGAAAACTTTTTTATTCAACTTAATTTACATTCTTTCCCCAAGCATCATCACAGCATACAAAATGTGATTTCCCATCCAGAATATACTGCATAGTGGCTTAATTATGCATATTATTATCACAAATTTTCCATTTCTAGTTTCTAGAAATACTTTTAACCCCTATTTCTGAGCCTCTGTCCTTCCCCACCCTCTTCTCACACTATCTCTGGAGTCTACAATTGTCTTCCATTCCTTTCCCACCCACATTGTATTGATAACACAATCTCTTAAATAATCTAACTACCTTCAATAGCAAGTTCACTTGATACTATTAAGAAAACCAGACCATACTTATTTCCATATGACTTTTGAGGTTTATTATTTCTTGTTCCAAATTTAGTTTACCCGTCTCTAGTTTTACACATTGTTCTGGATTGTTCACATAGATTCAAGCTCCTGCAGAAGAATTTGATTCTTTGCATCTATATGTTCAAGTTCCGCAGATGCAGTTTCCACTCTGGTTGTAAAATCATCCATCTGCACAAATAAAAGAATATACTTTGATAATGGAAAGAAGCAAGCAGAGTACAGTCTGAGAGAAAGCCAATAACAAAGTCAGATGCAGCAACATGAGGTTTATATGGTAGAAAATTCTTAGAATCTAGACCCTTAAATTGTGAAGAAAATCCTGAATAATGTTCAAAATACCAGAAGTCCCCAAAATACATTCTTTACTTTTCTGTCTTTGCCACACATTGGTCTCAACCTTGGACTTTCATATTTCTATATTGTTTCATGTATTTCCTCCTTGAAATGGTTCTAGATTACCTCTTTGAATAAAGTCTCTTACTCCTTTCTCTATCTTCATGCTCCATAATTTTAAAGATGTTTTAAGGACATGCTTTTGATTAGCTAAGCCTGAGTCCATCAATGGCTCCTCAAATAATATTTTAAAAACTAAGACTCAAATTAGTGAATCCTGTAAATATTGACTCTAATGT
>NW_006199149.1:0-788 GCF_000334495.1 Tupaia belangeri chinensis
CTGCCCATAGTCAGCCCCGTGAGAGTCCAGCACATTAACAACTATGCCACCCGCTGGTCCTGGTGCCATGTTTAATAACTCCCTTGTAGCTGGTGGCATGGTGGAGGGTGAGAGAGGTGAGTGGCTAAGAAGTCACACGGTGACTTCATTATTTGAGTTTGGTAACAGCGAGATCTGGGTCAAATAAACAAGGATTACCTTGAGGGCCCGAGTCAAGAGGTGGTGTGAAAGAGCCCGGTATAGACAGGTGTGATAAGAGAAGGAGGCGAGAGGTTCATTTTGAACTCCAGCACGAAGGGATTTTTTTTCCCAATCTGTTGGACTCAGAGCTTCAACTGCTTGTGAGGTACAGAGCCTTCTCATCACTGCCTGTTCTGTTTCTGAGCCAGCTCTATATAAAGATATCTTTAAAAAATTTTTATTTAATTTTATTAGTCATTATTATTATTTTATTTTATTTTTTTGGAGAGGTTTTTTGATATAGGGCACGTGCACTCACCAGAAAGACAGAGACAGAAAGCAAGAAATCACCCCCCAGGGGAGATGGTCACACCTCAATCCCTTCTCCTCCATTCTCCTCTCAGGATCTCTTGAGCACACACACACACGTGCCCAGCATGAGTTTAAGCCACCGGGTCTGGGACGCGAACCGTGGTCGACTACATGGGAGTCCAGCAACACAGCCATTATGCCAACTGCTGGTCTCTAGTCATTATTATTATTTTTAAAGAATTATTTAGCTTTATTTATTTATATATTTATTTTAATCTTCCCAGAAAGGGAGCGAG
>NW_006199150.1:0-801 GCF_000334495.1 Tupaia belangeri chinensis
GTGAGAGTTTACCTGAATGCAAATATCATTTTACTTTGCACAGACTACACTGGCTCTTGCTCTGCAGGAGCTCTCCAGTGCTATTTCTAGTCTCCTGACCAGCAAGGGAAACTGAGGCAGGGACACAACTGTCCCCAGCCCACTTCTAGGCTCCCAAGACCAGGACCCCATCCCTTTGAAGACCAGACCAACACTTGTTCTGCAGGAGCTCTCCAGTTCCATCTCTAGTCTCCTGGCCAGCAAGGGAAACTGAGGCAGGAGCACCACTGCCCCCAGCCCACTTCCAAGCTCTCAAGACCAGGTCCCCACTCCCTTTAAATGCAGGCAGGGTTTTTTTCTTCTTTCTTCTTCCTTTTTGTTTTGTTAATACCCTCCCCTCACTTGTCCCAGAGACCAGACTGGCCCTTGCCCTGCAAGAGCTTTCCAGTTCCATCTGTAGTCTCCTGGCAAAATTTTCCTTTATTCTCCTCTATAATCTTTTCTTTCCTCTTACATTATCCTATCTTCTTCCATTCTCCACCGTGCTGAGGGATTACACAGATCCAAAATCATAGTTCTTAAAATCCATAGTATTCATGTGTTCCCTGGGATCCTGCCATGTACAGAACCACCTGTGGATACATAGATAGTACTCTTTAGACCCTTGAATAGAGTACCCCTCTTGAGACCACATTGCTACAAACAACAGAAGAGAGACTTCCCACACATCAATTTACAGCAAAAGGGAAACACAGTTGCTCCTAGTCGAAGTAACATTCTCCTAAGAGGTTTTCAAAAGTGAATACATCTAGAAGTAGAAAG
>NW_006199151.1:0-418 GCF_000334495.1 Tupaia belangeri chinensis
CAAGGAGAAACATGTTTACTCCATGATTCAAAGAATAGATCATCATGTTTCAGACACTGTCAAGGCCGAGTCTTAGACTATGCAGTTCTTTCTTTCCTTTTTTTAAGAG
The DNA here is from genome assembly GCF_000334495.1 of Tupaia belangeri chinensis. Taxonomy (NCBI): domain Eukaryota; kingdom Metazoa; phylum Chordata; class Mammalia; order Scandentia; family Tupaiidae; genus Tupaia; species Tupaia belangeri. The sequence goes on from NW_006199151.1 coordinate 110, forward strand.
GTTTTTGCCTTAGGGTACATGGGGTTGCCAGAGAAAGACAGAGGAAGTGAAAAATCACCCTACCGGGGGATGGCCACACTGCAATCCCTTCTCCTCCATTCTCCTCCCAGGAGAGTGTGCAGTGAGCCATGTGGGATCTACCACATCGCTGGTCTTTCCAAATCTGCATTCTTACAGCATCACATATTGAAATACTTTCAGTCAACTATGGAAAAACCACAGTTACTTACATGTGAGGGAACTTTAAAAAGTTTGCAGAAAATGTAATAAAAATATGAGTTATTCTGTTGCAAACATTTTTGAAACTTA
>NW_006199152.1:0-463 GCF_000334495.1 Tupaia belangeri chinensis
AGCTCTGTATTTTTTCACAGCTCTCTTTTTATTTTGAGACATCAGTTATGCATGGGTTAGACAATACTGTTTCCCTAGATTATCATGTGAGTGTTGGAGTGGACCAAATTGAATGATTATGGAACAACAGAAGATTGAATAGTGTCAGTTTGGTTCAACAGTTTACCTTTAGCTTAGTCAAATCTATCATTGAATCCATCTTTTGAATTCTTTATTTCAGTTTTAATTCTAGAATGTACTTTTGGCTTTTTTTTTTAAACATGCGATTCATTTAAAAAGAATAATCTTCAGTTACCTGATAAAATTCTCAATCTTGGTTTTTATCTCCTTGCATATTTTAAACATAGCTTTTCTAAGATTTTGATTGATAACGCCAATCTTTGTTCAGCTAGTTAAAGGTTCAGGTTGACTTGTTTCTTGCACTTTATTTTTGTAACATTTTTGTTTTGTAAAATTTTTTTTT
>NW_006199153.1:0-533 GCF_000334495.1 Tupaia belangeri chinensis
GGGTGAATACAGTCAATGCCATGTGGAGCAGTTATACAACTGCGCCTTGCCTGTATCAATAAAGTTCGATGTAATTCCTATATATATGTTCAGAGGCAGCTAGTGAAACAGACATCAGTGCAAATTGAAAAGGCATTCTGGAACCAATAGTGAACAATGAATGAGCCTCAGGGAACTAGAAACCGTGGGGGGAATGTAATGAGTACAAGTCCTCGGTTCAACTCCTTGCCAGTAGGAGCACAGCATGCCTGGATATCCACTGGCCATCTTTAATAGAAGTTACTTTCAAAAACTGGGAGATTTCTGCTACAGTCATGCATTCTTTAACATCTTGTTTATTAGCAAAAATCAGCAATCCAGCTTTCCTTAGGTCTTCATGTGCTAACGTTTTATACAGTTCTTCTCTGGTTACAGAAATCCTTTGTCCATACTGTCCACAACAACTATTATGAACTCTGAGTTAGTATAGTAAGTGTTCCAGGAAGAACAAAGAGAGTCTTGACCACCAATATCCCACATTAGGAAACGTGTAT
>NW_006199154.1:0-814 GCF_000334495.1 Tupaia belangeri chinensis
ATATTATTCTCATTTGGGGGGGGCAATTTTCCTCAGTCTTCATAGTGGCTTTTTCTAGGCCAGCGATTTTTTTCTTCTACCCCTGAGATTCTCTTTTCTGTATAATCTAGTCTGCTTTTAATACCTTCAAGGGAGATTTTGACATCCTGTATTATAGCCTTCATCTCTAAAAGGTCTATTTGATTCTTTTCCAAAGTGTGTAATTCCTCTTTTATATCTTGCAAGAATTTCTTCACCTCCTGGAGCTCATCAGCTCCTTTCTCCTTTCTCTTCTGCAGTTTATTGTTTCTCTTTTCTTCCATCTCTGTTATCTTTGCCATTATGAATATTCTAAATTCTTTATCAGACATTTCCATGATTTCCACTGAACTGTCTGTGGATGAAGAGGAGCTATTTTTTTCCCCTGAGGAGAGGTATTTTCTTGCTTTCCCATATTTCTTGTGATCCTGCTGTGATTTCTAGTCATCTGATGGATGGTGTGTTTCTTCCCAAACTTAAAGTTCAACCTGAGCGTTCAAGAGCGTGCAGAAAGAGGTTATCTGAAATCTCTTTGCCGTTTCATTTTGATACCTTCATGCAGCAGATTCAGTAGATATTGAGGAATATGTTAACTCTAATAGCATTTGAATATTTGGCTATAGTTCCCTTAGGTCTGTCTAGAAACACAGTGAATGGAAATTGAAGAGCAGAGAAATGAAATAAAAGAAAAAGAAACAGAGAAACAACAGCAACAACAACAACCATGAAACAGAGAAAAAAAAGAAGGAAAAATTTTTTAATATATTTTTTATTTAAATTTATGTATTTACATTCA
>NW_006199155.1:0-787 GCF_000334495.1 Tupaia belangeri chinensis
AAAATTAAATAAATATTTTTTTTAAAAAGATATCTTTGTGGGACCAGCAGATGATGTAATAGCTACGTCACTGGACTCCCATGTAGCCAACTGCAGATCAAGCCGTTCAAGTCCTGGACCCGGTGGCTTAAACTCACATCAGGCGCGTGCACGTGCATGTCCAAGATCCTGAAAGGAGAATGGAGGAAAAGGGATTGCAGTGTGGCTATCCCCCCAGGGGGTGGATTCTTGCTGTCTGTCTCTCTGTCTCTCTCTGTCTTTCTGGCAAGCACACGCACCCTATAGCAAAAACCTCTCCAAAAAAAAATGATAACTTTGTAATGAACACATTCAAGTTACACAAGGGCAGGGAAGGTTTTGACAGATGGTCAATTTTTTTTAAAGAATTATTTCTTATTTAGCTTTATTTATTTCAATTTGACCAGAGAGGGGGAGAGAGACAGTGAGAGAGGAAGCCACCACAGTTGGGCATGTGAGAATCCAGCTCCCTTAGCCACCATGCAAACCTGATTCATGGTCTTCCGATGCTGTCGCTGGGGAAAGGAGGAGCCAGTGAAGGCTCTGCAGCCGCCAAACAAGCCAAAGGGCCAGGATCGAGTTGCTGACGAATGTGTTAGAGAAAAACAGGGCAGAACCCACTCAGGTGTACAGCCACACGGCTCTGGGTCTGAGCCTTCCCTGTCTAGGACAGAGACAGAAGAAAGGAGACCAGACCGAGCACAGCAGGGGAAAGAGACAGATCCAAGAGGCGTCTCTTCAACTTTCGCCTCCTCTTCCATGCTGGAAA
>NW_006199156.1:0-417 GCF_000334495.1 Tupaia belangeri chinensis
AAACATTCATTGCAGAAGATAACAATAGTAACCATTTTTTAATGTTATATACATTATTTATGTAGACTATAGGCTACATAAATTGAGTCTTAGGCTCAATTTAAGAAACACAGTTGTAGCAGGTTTTATACAAAAAATGCTTCACTAAAAAAGTAGACAAATTGCACAAAAACAGTATGAGTATATGTGCATAGCAGCTTGGGGCATCTCTGGATGGCTATCTTCAAAATAAAGCTATGAGGGGAATAGGCCCACTCGGGACCTACTGTTACAGTTGACATATATAAACGGTTTCACATCTTTTTTAGACACTTGCCTCACAAGAGTGTTCAATCCCTGAGAAAATGAATTTATCTTAAAAAATATACATCTGAGGGACCAGCAGATGGAATAATGGTGATGGCACTGGACTCCCAC
>NW_006199157.1:0-265 GCF_000334495.1 Tupaia belangeri chinensis
AGAAATAAATAAACTTTCAGAAAACATTTTTAAAAAGAAAATGCATATCCCAGAAAACTGTGCATGGATTTCCAAAATCTTTATGCCAAAATAAACTCATACTTTGATTCCATTTTCCCATAAACTTTTTGAAGCTGTTTTGTATTTACCAGGTTGCTTCCTGGCTGACACTCCTTACAGAGAGAAACATGGGATATACTTATTTGGATGAGAATTAGGAGAGAGGGACCAGCAGTTAGCGTAATGGCTATGTCGCTGGCCTCCC
>NW_006199158.1:0-727 GCF_000334495.1 Tupaia belangeri chinensis
CAAAACAGTATGGTACTGGTACATAAATAGATAGTTGGACCAATGGAACAGAATAGCGTCCCTAGAAATAAACTCTAAGGCATATAGTCAATTGACTTTTGACAAAGGGTACCAGTCAATCCACTTGGAAAAGGAAAACCTCTTCAGCAAACGATGCTCAAAAATTTGGATATCCACCTGCAAAAAGATTAATCCGAACCCTACCTCTCACCATTGACAAAAAAGCAACTCAAGGTGGATCAAAGATCTAAACTTACAACCTGGAACTATAAAACTGCTCCTGGAAAACACTGGGGAAACTCGAGGAGACATTGGGGTAGGCAAAGACTTCTTAAATAAGACCCCCAATGCACAGTCAATAATCCCCAAAATAGACAAGTGGGAATACATTAGACTAAGAAGTTTTTGCATGGCAAAGGACACAGTAATTATTGTGAATTGACAGCCTTCAAGGTGGGGAAATATTTTCGTAAACTATGCGTCAGATAAGGGACTGATAACCAGAATACACAAGGATAAGAACTCAAGCAGCTGTTTCTCAAAAAGATGATCAACCCTATTAAAAGATAGGAGAATAAGCAGAAAAAAACACTCTGTAAGGATGACATATGAATAGCCTAAAGGCATATGAAAAATGTTTGTCATCCCTCATTATAAGGGAAATGAATAACAAAACAACGATGAGCTATCACCTAACCCCAGTCAGAATGACTAAGATTAAAAAAAA
>NW_006199158.1:1078-1762 GCF_000334495.1 Tupaia belangeri chinensis
AAAGTGGATGAATATGGAAAATGTACTGCTGAGTGAAGCAAGCCAGGCTATGAAGGAGAGACATTGGATGTCCTCACTTAATATATATTGAGTGTCCACACTATATGTCTGAAATGGATTGACTAAAGGATATAGAAACACAGTAAATGGTTGTGAATACCAGATATAGTGTGGGAAGAGGGTGGGTGAAAGAGTAGAATCTGAAGAATGATATTTAGAAGAAAAATAGAGAGGTAAAGCATTAATTGGACAAAGAAATGGGGTATTATTTGTCAAAGATATTATATTACTATCAACTGGACTAGGGAGAAATTTACCCTTGTTGAAATATTCACTTTGCAAGCTAAACAACGTGATTGAATGTATAAAAGAACTTGAAATAAAAAATAAAAAATGTAATAATAAATTCATGGAAACTAATGACAATGAGTTCACAAGTTTTCATCATCTATGGGATACTGTAAAAGCAGTTATAAGAGGGAAGTTCATAACAATTAGTTCGCACAAGAAAAAGATGTAAAGGTGGCAAAAGTACAACCTGACATCATGCCTTAGGATATTGGAAAAAGAACAACAACAAAAAAGTTTTAAAAATGCCAGGAGAAAAGAAATAAGAAAGACTCAAGCAGAAATAAATGAAATACAAAGTAAGCGAATTACACAGAAAATAAGTGAAAGCAAAAG
>NW_006199159.1:0-230 GCF_000334495.1 Tupaia belangeri chinensis
ACTGTATCCAGCATCTTCTCTGACCATGAAAGGATTAAACTCAAGATTAATTTCAAGAAAAAACCCTGAAAATACACAAACACATGGAAACTGAACAACCTACTTCTGAATGACTTCTTCACAACTGAAGAAATTAAGTCTGAAATCAAAAAATTTATGCAAACAAATGATAATGAGTACACAAGTGTCCATAATCTATGGGACATGGCAAAAGCAGTCATAAGAGGGAA
>NW_006199159.1:426-1942 GCF_000334495.1 Tupaia belangeri chinensis
AATTAAAGCAAAAGCTGGTTCTTTGAAAAGATTAACAAGATCCACACACCATTGGCTAGACTGGTCAAAAAGAAGAAAGAAAGAAACCAGATAAATCAAATACGTGTTGAAACAGGCAATATTACTACAGACAAAGCAGAAATACAAGATATCATTAGAGGATACTATGAGTGACTATATGCCAACAACCAAGATAACTTGGAGGAGATAGACAAATTCTTGGATGCATATAATCTACCAATATTGAATCAGGAGGACATAGAGAACCTGGATAGACACATAAAAAGCCAAGAGATTGAATCAGTAATAAATAACCTCCCAACAAAGAAAAGCCCAGGTCCAAATGGTTACACTTCTGAATTCTACAAAACATTTAGGGATGTGTTAACACCTATCCTACTAAAATTATTTCTACAGATTCAACAAGAATGAAACCTCCTCAATTCATTTTATGAAGCCTCCATCATCCTCATCTCCAAAACAGATAAGGACATGAGAAAAAAGAAAAACTACAGACCATTATCATTGATGAATATAGATGCAAAAATTTTCAAATCATATCCAACAACATGTAACAAAGATTATTCATCACAACCAGGCAGGCTTTATCCTAGGGATGCAAGGGTGGTTCAACATACGCAAGACCATAAGTGTAACACACCATGTAAACAGAAAGAAAGATAAAAACCCTATGATCATTTCAAGTAATGCAGAGAAAGCAATTGATGAAATACAACATCCTTTTAGGATTAAGAACTTCAGTAAGATTGGTATAGTAAGGTCATTTCTCAGCACAATAAAAATCATCTATGAAAAATATACAGCTAACATTATACTGAATGGGGGAAAGCTGAAAGCTTTTCACTAAAAACTGGTACTAGGAAGGCTGCCCACTTTCTCCACTGTTCTTTAATATAGTACTGGAAGTCTTAGCTAATGCAATCAGAGAAGAGAACTATATAGAAGGCATTCGAGTAATTGAAAGTATCTTTACTCGCAGATGACATGATGGTATACTTAGAAGACCCAAAGGTCTTCATGAAAAAACTTTTTTTTTGAGAGGTTTTTGCTATAGGGCACATGTGCTCGCCAGACAGACAGAGAGAGACATAGAGACAGAAAGCGAGAAATCACCTCCCAGGGGGAATGGTCACGCTGCAATCCCTTCTCCTCCATTCTCCACTCGGGATCTTGGGCATGCATGCACACGTGCCCGGCGTGAGTTTTAAGCCACGGGGTCTGGAACGCGAACCGCGGTCAACTATGTGGGAGTCCAGTGACATAGCCATTACGCTAACTGCTGGTTCCCATGAAAAAACTTCTTGAAGTAATAAATAAATACAGTACATTGGCAGAATACAAAATCAATGTCCAAAAATCTATAGCATTTCTATATATGAACAAGTTGAATGGAGAAGACCTGAAGAATGGAATCTCTTTCACTGTAGTCAGAAGATGCATAAGATAATTAGAGATAAACCTAATTAAGAAAGTCAAAGTCCTTTATAAAGAAAAC
>NW_006199160.1:0-1836 GCF_000334495.1 Tupaia belangeri chinensis
ATAGCTATTATGCCAACTGTTGGTCCCTCCAGTGGTGTATTTCTTCTCCTAGAGGCCAAGTGCGTTGGTGTGGGGTCACAGCAGGAGACATTGTGGGGCAGTTAAGGACCAAGAGAGAGTGTCCAGGAGAGCCCAGGGGCAGCCTTCTGTGGCAGCTGGAGTGTTTACACTTGTGTAAAATGAGGTGTCCCCACTCCCCACTTTGCAGAGAGGAGACGGGAAGTCCCCAGCATCTCCTCACTTCCTGACCCTTTCCTGGCCCTTGGACTCTCCACAGCCTGGGAGAAAACAGCCTCCCTGAGGTCCTGAAATCTCTGAAACTCACTCTGATTCTCCCAGAAAAGAAGGAGTACTTCGTGCACAGAGGAAGTTTTGCTGTCTTGTCTGTAGGTTTTGATTACTGGTTGTTGATTTTTTTAACTTCTGTGAGATGAACATTAAAAGGTAGTTTCATCACAATCACTCATTCAACACATGATACCTTCTCCAACAGTTTCCAATGGAAAAATGTAAGAATAGAACTTGATAGAATGAAGGAATCTAAGAAATACCAGGACGTACTCAGGTCTAGGGATACTCTGTTCTTTTTTTATTCACAGCCATGTGAGTATCCAGCAACTTAAGCATCATGCCACCTAGTGTTCCCCTCCCCCAGCTCTTCTTAAAAAGCAACTTTTTAAGGCTCTACCCCAGGGTGACTGCATCTGGTTATCTGAAGGTGGATGCAGGAATCTGTGTATGGCAAGTGCCCTGGACTCCTGCACACACTGGCACTGGAGGACCCCAGGGTACATGGTGGGAATCTGGGCAGGGGAAACTCAGGGGCTGACAGCAGTTCGAGTCCCAGACCTGGTGGCTTGCTTTCTGACTTTCTCTCTCGTAAAATTTAAAAATAATAGTAACAATAAGTAATGTTTTAAAAAAAGAAGAGCTTACTGTGTTTTGGGGTCACACTTAGAGAAAGATGGTCTCCTTGGTCAGGGCTTCTGAATTTTCATATGTAAGCAAATCCTGAGAAATTGTTAAAATGCAGGCCCTGCCTCCATTGCTCTTGTCCTGGGCCTGAAGTTCTGCAATTCTGACAAACACCCAGATGCCGCTGATGCTGCTGATCTGGCAGCAACACCTTGAAGAGCGAGGACCCAAAGGATTTTCAACCTTTCTCTGGACCTAAGAGAGCAAAACTTCCACACACACACAAGCCTCACCTCCCCCTAACGGTGGAGTAGAATCTCCTCCTCAGCTCCAGTCTGACAGTCCCCATGGATGAGAGGGCACTGCTCCAGCTTGTGCATCCTCAGTTCCTCACTGTGGAGCTCTGTCCTGATCACAAGCCACCACCAACCACACTACTGGAAGTGAAGAATGTTGATCTTCTATGTACATAAAATAGCTGATTAAAAAAAGAGGCAACATACTACACAAGGGTGATAAAATGACAGGAAGATAAACCATGGGCAGTTCAGTTTCCATACATAGGACACAGTAAGGAAGAATATGCAGTTATATAGGACTCAGGAAACAGATCATTTCCAAAGTTCTCTCAAGTTTAGGATCTCAGATTCTTTCAAATGATATCTATTGCCTCACTACTCTTTTTTTTTTTTTTTTCCTTAGAAACCGACCAGCATTTAAATTTTTCTGATAACATTGCAAAGATGAACTATGGACTCTTCCTGTATTCAAAAATTGTCATCTAATGGGTAGAAAGACTCTCCTAGTCTTCTGGGGTCAGCAGGTGGTGTGGAGGTAAATGCACTGGAAAACCCACATGGCCAACTCCACAGTTTGAGTCCTGGACCTGGTAGCCTGAAAATCAAGCTAAGTGCATCATGT
>NW_006199160.1:1912-5013 GCF_000334495.1 Tupaia belangeri chinensis
TTTCTCACTTTCCCTCTCTTTCTGTCTCTCTCCAGTGAGAGTACATAAGCCCTATGGCCAAAATCTAAATAGAAAAAGAAGGTGAGACAGAGAGATTATACATGATGACCTGCTCTATCCCAGGGATTCAATGGTGGTTCAACATAAGCTAACTAGGCCTGCAGCCCTAACAAGGGGTGTTTACACAAAATTAGTCTAAACTAATGTAGCCTACATATGCTAATTACGCTAATTCGGCTTATACTAATTCAGCCTATCGTATGCTAATTCAGCCTAACACAGGCAGGGGGAGTGAGTTTCATGAAATAATTCCCAATCGCTGCTGCCTTAGGGGTCGCATTCTTTCAGAATTAGTAGTTGGTTTTATTGTAAAAGTTACAGTAAGGCTGGGGGTGTTACACTTACAGGGTACTGGGGTACCGTAACAACAGTAAAGCCCATGGCAGAGAGATTGAAAGCAAAAACAGCACAAACCAGCACAGCAAACAGTTGAAAGCTTGAGCTCATAGCTGTTGCCTTGCGTGCAGCTCTTCTCACCCAAGCCTTGCTTAGACATGAGAGGCAGCTCTTTAGGCTCTGCCTGTGTTTGCTGCATGGCCTCCGCCACTCCATCCTGTCAAGATTTGGGCACTAACACACACAGACACACCCAGAGTGTTTTTCAAGCCCCCAGGGGAAAGATTCAAACTATAGTTGAACCACTAGGCTATAGAGCCAGCCCAGAATTTTTCATAGAAATCAATAAGCTGAATCTAAAGTTTATATGGAAAAGCAAAGGAACTAGAATAGGAAATATAATTTTAGAAAGAAAAAAGTGAAAGACTCACTCTATCTAATTTCAAAATATATAGGTGACCAGCAGTTAGCATAATGGCTATGTCGCTGGACTCCCATGTAGTCGACTGCAGTTGAGTCCTGGAACCAGTGGCTTAAACTCATGCTGGGCGTGTGTGCGTGCGTGCCCAAGATCCTGAGAGGAGAATGGAGGAGAAGGGATTGCGGCATGGCCATCCCCCATGGGGGTAATTTCTCACTTTCTATCTCTCTGTCTCTCTCTGTCTTTCTGGCGAGTGCATGCACCCTATAGCAAAAACCTCTCCAAAAAGAAAAAAAAATGTATAAAGCTGCAGTAATCCAGACAGAGTGCTAGAGCAAATGGCAATGGAATGAATGGGGCCTCCAAGAATTACCTAACACACACAGTCAGACGTTTAAGATAAACCACAGTCTTTTGGACACATGGTGCTAAAACAATTGTACATACAAGTCCACAAAAAGAAATAACCTCAACTGTCCCCTCTCCAATATCTCACACTTTACACAATCAACTTACCTAGAATGTAATCTAGACCTACATGCAAATTCAAAATGATTAACATAAACCTTCTAAAACACAGAGGAGATAATCTTTGTAACTGAGGATTAAATAAAGATTTCTTAGATACTACACCAAAATAACTATCTCTAAAAGAAGAAATGATACACTGGATTTCATGGTGTTCTTTACACTATGCTAAAGGATGAAAGGACAAGCCACAACCTGGGGGAAAATGTCTGTAAACATTTATCTCATAAAGAACTCACAAGCAGAACATATAGAGCACTCTCAACACTCAGTAAGAAACAAACAACCTCATTTTTTACTAAAACTAAAGAAACAAACACTCATTAGAGGAGATACATGAATGGTAAATAAGCACAACTATTAAAATGGAAAAATAATAACAACCAAAAAGAAATAAACAGAAAGAAAGCCTGACTACACTAGGTATGGCTCAGGTACAGAACAGCGGGAACTAGCATGCTCAGCTGGTTGGATACAAAATGTATTTCCCATTTCTCCCACCTTGGGGGACAGGTTAGCATTTTCTTACAGAGCTAAATACACACTTAACACAGCTGACAATCCTATTCTGAGGCACTTATTTGAGAGAACTAGAAACTTACATTTGCCCAAAAACCTGAAAGTCACTACTAACAATGGCTTTACCTCTAATGATCCCAAACCGGAAACGACCCAAGTTGCCAGGGTCCAGCCTTGGCGGGGGTGGGTTTGAGACTCGTACACAGGAAGGCAATGCTGGAAAAAAGAAAGACTAAGGCCTTGGTGCCTTTTCATGCACGTCCTCAGTCGGACACCCCTTAGAGATCACTTTCTGAAGAGTGACAACTGCTAGGAATCATCGTGCCTTTTTATTGAAAGTGTGATACATGCAAGTAAATCGGTGAGGGTCTACATGTTCTAATTATCAGCTCACAAAGTTTTAACATAAGTTTCATTCAGGGTTGGATTAAAGGTGGGTCTAATGCAGTTCTGCAATTGTTCGTTTGATGTAGGCGTCTCCATGGAATGCAGTTTCAGGAAAGCAGCTCCAGCAAACAGAGATAATTATCAGCTGATGTGGTGTGGCAGCCATCTTGTGATTATCGAACACAATACTGAGAAAAGAAAATCTCAAGTATAGATTTTAGTTCTTATAGATTTTAATAAAGAATGGAGCTTATATAATTTTATAGGGGTCTAGAGCTTAATTCAAGGAATCCTAATATATTTTAAAGGGGTAAAACTACTGTTTACTAAGTAAGGGCAGGGACATCTTTTTCAACTGGCGGTGAAGTGACTAACAAGTTAATGAAGAACTTTAAGGTGAGTCTGTGGCATACTTAAAATGTTCTATTGTACCTGTGGCACCACTGTTATGTATCTTGTTAGAACATTAGCCATAGTGGGGCTGGAGTGCCCTGGGCCCGTTTTGGCCTAAAAGATTATTTTTAGGCTTATGTTAAATGTATCTTGAAGGGCCTTTCAAAGGTCAAGAAGATTTCTGCCTAGATGTGACTTCAGCACACCTTCTATTGTGACTGTCCGGAGTAAAGCATTGTAATTAACAGTAGGTGGTCAGAGCAAAGGGGAGCGGTCAGGGGACTTCCTGAAAAATTTTATCATATATGGGAACCAGCAGTTAGTGTAATGGCTATGTCGCTGGACTCCCACATAGTCAACCGTGGTTCGTGTCCCGGACCTGGTGGCTTAAAACTCACGCCGGGCGCGTGTGTGTGTGTGCCCAAGATCCCAAGAGGAGAATGGAGGAGAAGGGATT
>NW_006199160.1:5999-9463 GCF_000334495.1 Tupaia belangeri chinensis
CCTCTGCAGAGACCCCTTCCTCCCACCCAGCTCCTGGCACAGGAAGGCAGGCAGACCTCATTTTCCTACCTGAGGGAGACACATAGGGACAGTTGTAAACTTCCCTCTTATCATTCCTCACAAATACAAAAGGACCCAACAAGATGCTTTTGTCAACATCCTGATTCCCACTGGGGCAATAAACTGATTGGGCAGTTCATCCAAATTAGGATGCTGGTACCTAGCAAGTCCACTCTGAGCAGGTGGGATCAGGTCATTGCCTTCCTCACCTGTGAGAGATACTCAAGGCAGGAGAAAGCCTGCAAATTCAAAGACAGATACTATGACAGACCTACCCCTGCTAAATATTCATGATCACCTCTTGGAATCAATGTAACACCTAACCCTAGCCTGGTGCAGTTGTCCTTCCCTGGCAGCTGCCACCTGCCCACCTGCTCCTTTCAGGTATGGAAGTGTACTCCTTCCCTATTAAAAATCTCCATTTTCCTATTAAACTTCCCTTTTTCTACTTTACAATTGTTTGTGGTTTTTCATTTTGTGTCTCATGATGGGTCTCTAATTGCTGAGATCTGGACCAAAGAAGCAAGGATTTTACACAAGGCAGAACAACTCTCCCATCAGATGATGAGACCTGTGAGGAAGATACTGGTTGTACGATATTGTGATCCCAGGAGCAATGCAGGGGACAACTGTGGTCTCAGGTGCTGCTCAAAGGTCTCCAGGGAAGTAGCACATAGGCTGTAGCCCCCTAAGGAGGTGCTGTATATGCTGAGGAGCGGTCCCCAGTGGTTCCCTTGGGAACGGAGGTGCAGGGTGACGTTTGTGTTGGAGAACTATCAGGATAAGCTCAGGAGTGATGTCAGCACCAAGATTCCAAAATCACACTGTGCAGTTGGCCCTGTCTCACCACTGATGCTCTGAAACTCTACCTTTGTTGTGTCCTCCAAATTTGGTCCTAAATTTAGCATCTATATCAGCCTTGGCCTGAATCTCAATACCAAAGTGACCCTGACTCCGGGGTAGGTGTTTTTCTTATTAGTTTCCTTTGATATTCCATAACCTAAAATTTCCTATTGGTCTTGAAGAAGATCACACCCAGGTAGAGACATAGGAGCCTGGGTCCGAGTATGTGAGGCCATGGGCCATGGTGTGGATCCAATTCTGAGAGGACACACTTGCTCCTCTGCTCTGAGATACTGAAGAGATGCTCAGCACCCTGTGGGACCCAGTCTTTACACAGGATAGTGTGTCTTGGCAACTGTATGTAATAAAGGCCTTAGGGACAGGTGTGTCTCAGAGTTGCTGTACAAAGTGACCTGTGGCCACAAGCAATTCAGAAAATGCTTTAGACTCTTTTAATTTCTCCAAGTACAAAGTCTTGAAATTGGATCCTGTTGGGAAGATGTATAATTGAATGGTTAAATGTATGAAGTGCCAATCAGACACAAATACTGTATATACTCAATGTGGATTTCCTTTTTCACTCAAAATCTATTAATAAATCAATAGTACAGTTTAAGGGGACCAGCAGTTAGCGTAATGGCTATGTCACTGGACTCCCATGTAGTTGACCGCGGTTCCCGTCCCGGACCCGGTGGCTTAAAACTCACACCAGGTGTGTGTGCATGCATGCCCAAGAGCCCTAGAGGAGAATGGAGGAGAAGGGATTGTGGCATGACCATTCCCCCTGGGGGGGTGATTTCTCACTTTTTGTCTCTCTGTCTCTCTCTGTTTGGTGAACACACACGCCCTGTAGCAAAAAAACACACACAAAAAAAAACAAAACAACAAAAAAAAACCTCTCCAGTAGTACAGTTTAAGAAAAATTAAAAGAGCTGACATATTTTGAAAATGCTTCCAAATGCTGGTACTTCACATTTCATTCTGTCTCCTAAGCCCTGTTATTGGTTAGAGCTCATTGTACGCCTCAAAGTTTAGGGGAGGATGTTGAGAATTAGGAAGTTAATTTAAACAACATGGCCCAGGCTGCATTTCTAGTAACCATAGCTCAGTGATGGGGAGAACACTGTAATCCTGTAAGCCTGCATTTAAAATGAACAGTATTTGGTTATTGTGGTAGGACTGTTTTCTGTCACAAGTTAGCAGTTTTAACAGAAGAGATTTAACATGGAGTTGACCTGGGTGAGGCTGACTTGTGACATAAATGGATTCAGAGACTCAAACTTGCCATCAGTTCCTTTCCCCTTTTCTCTGTTCCTGGGAAGCCAATCTCAGCTTCATATCCCCTAGCATTACCTTACCCTAAGAATGTCACCCTGGGCTCAGCCCCTGTTGCTGGGGGAATGTGGCATAATATGGGTCACTGATTGGTCAGGCCTAGGTCATGTGATTTCCTCATGCTTTGGTCCATTGTACTATTTCCTAAGCTATTTCAGGTCAGGGTTATTAGTAAATCATGTAACTCTTAAACAAGAAGACAGTTGGTAATTCTCTGGTCCATGAGAGAAATGAGAACGCTTTCTCTCGATTCCCCTCCTTTTGGCATCTACCTAACAAAACTGCCACATTTAATAATTACAAGTTATCTGGAAGACTGGCCACCTTCTGGGATTGTAATCGTCATCTGTATTAGTTGTGATAAGCACCAAATCTTCTGCCTCGTGCTCTGTACCCACCTCTAGTCTCTGCTTCCTGGCCACAGCACGGTGAGAACCCATGCATTCTGGTGGCTCCCAAAGACACCTGTGTGGTAGGCAGACAGGTTCTTAGATGGACCCCTAAGATCCCATCTCCTGGTATCCACACCCTGTGTAGTCCCCATCTTGGAGCATAAGCTGGGCCGACTGACTCTCTGATAATGAATAGACACAGTGACACACTGGGATATGTCTCTGGTGATCACAGGGGAATGCACATGATGGAACTGGGGTCACCTGTCTCAGGTCAGCTGTCCACGCCAGGCTGTGAGCACATACCCTTCAGGGAATACAGGCTACATGACCTTTGAATCTTTTTCCCACCTGAGGGGTTTCTCCTCTAGACCTCACCTCCACAGTCCCTGCTGTGAGCAGGTTCACTAACAGCCACTCTCCAGGGAGAACTGTCAAGGCCTGGGAGAGAACACAGCGATCACTGTGTAGACAGCCGGGGTGGGAGTCGAGACACTGGCCCCTGTCGCACCCTGGTCTGCAGTTCCATGGAGCCCAGCCCCACAGAGCATGCTCACATGGAACAAGAAACACACATGCAGTGAGTTGCATTCCTAAGAGGCACATCTAGTGACTGCCTCAGACAATTTACATGCCCCACACTGGAGAGGCTGTTGAACCCCAGGCCTGAGCTCTTACGGGCAGCTCCGCCCTATCTCAGGAATGTGCATTTCCAGCACTTTCTATAGTTGTTCTTGAGAACTACATGTTCATCCCAATGAGCACACTGTGGGAGACACTGTCGATATCTCTCTTCTTGTCTCCAGAACAGACCACAGCCACCACTCCTGGAAC
>NW_006199161.1:0-1045 GCF_000334495.1 Tupaia belangeri chinensis
CCCACTCGCACTGCTCATAAGGAAGAGATATATTTATTAAGTCAGACTAATCACTCAAAACTCCAAAACCATTTCTCAATTGTTAATGGAAATTGATACCTATTGCCCTTGGTATCCTGAGGCTAGATCTTTGAAATTACCTGATGAAAAAAGGGGGGGTGTTATCTGCTTACATGAAGAGCCGCGTGCTTGTATAAAAATATTATATGCCTGACATCTATCCAGAAATGCCATACTTCAATTTAAAAAACCTAATAACTTTAAATCACCTCTAAAAGAGATATTAACAGCTAATGCAAAGACCAAACCTAATCCAACTGCCCCTCAGGCTCCTTCTACTTCCCCTTGCTCATTCAGGGTTTTATAGAAAAAAAAAAAAAAACTGTAGAAGATACTTGCAAAAATGTCTAAACAGCACTTTAGAGGAAGGGGACACTTCTGCACTTTCTGTCTGTCCTATTATATGCAAAAAGAGACAAGCCACATATGAATGTTTACCCCATAAAATACTTAAAAAATTTATACAAGCTACTATGACCAAATATAAAACCAGCAATCATTATGCTATAGAGATGATAGACAACATAGTGACAAGCTAAGTGCTTACAACCAATGACTAAAAAGTGTTGGTAAAAATAGTAACTATTCCTGTCCAATGTACAGTTTGTAGACAAGAGTTTGATGATGGATGCCATCAGATGGCTGCCAATAATATAATAAAAAACCCAAAAGTGACTAATAAAATGTTGTCAGGACTGGTGATTATGTTACTAATAAACAACAGTCCCGCTATCCCTCTTGCTACCAGAAGTCTTTGGTCAAATAGCCACCATTTCCACTCATGCATTAAAAAACAAACAAACAAACAAAAAAAAACCAACCTGATTCCTCTGAGAAGTACTTTTGTTTTGTTAAGGTGCATCAAGAGCCACAAAAAAACCTATGACTCATTTGTAAGTAGGTTACAAAGATCTTTGTACAGACTAGTAGAAAATGTTGATGACTGAGTAGAAAATATGACTGAGACATTGTTAAAACAACTGGC
>NW_006199162.1:0-1080 GCF_000334495.1 Tupaia belangeri chinensis
AGAAAACAAGTATTGATTAGAACAATATAAATAGCTCTATTTTGTAAAGAGAGAAATTGATAAAGAACTGTTAACAACAAAATAAGAAATGACTTTAGACATCTTGATGCACATAATTTTGTACATTCAAGTTTAATAAATATGACAAAGTGATTTATTTAAGGATGTGGGAGAATGGTCTAGTCCTGTCATTGGGTTTGATTCCCAGGTTGATTTTGTGCAAATCATCTGCAAGATCAGGGCTTGATTCTCCTCTTGGGATCTTGGGCATGCATGCACAGGCACCTGGTGTGAGTTTAAGCTACTGGATCCAGGACCTGAACCACGGTCAACTACATGGGAATTCAGCGACAGAGCCATTACGCTAACTGCTGGTCCCAGGGCTTGATTCTTTAGTCAACTTGTACACACTAGGTGCACACCTGTGATCATGGCTGGATGGGAAAGTCAGAAAAGAAGGACTGTGACAAGAAATGCAATTGAGGGTGCTTATCTTTCTCTAAATTAGTTAATTAATTAAATTTTTTAAAAGAATGTCAGGAAAGAATTAGAATTGAAAAATAGAAAAATGGGTAAAGATCATCATTCCTAGAAAATTTTAATGACAAGCTGAAATACTGAAAATTAGTTTCGATGAGATAGAACAATGCATAAACTATGTATTACTGTTACTACTTCATTATCTATTTTTTTTGAGAACCTTTTGTTTGTTTGTTGTTTGTGAAAGGATATGTGTGTTTGCCAGAGAGAGACAGAGAGAACTGAAAAACCACCTCCCAGAGGAAATGGCCATGTCACAATCCTTTCTCCTCTTAGGATTTTGGGCAGGCGTGTACACAAGCCTACTGTTTTCTAAGGCACCAGTCTGGGACTTGAAACAGTCAGCTCTGTGAGGTCCAACTGACTTAACCACCATGCCCCTAGCTGGTTGTTTTAGTTTTTGTTTTTATTATTTGTTTTGTTTCTTTTTTTTTTAATGTAGAGCTAAGAAATGAGGAATATATTGAAAGTCTCTTTTTTAAAATACATAGCTAAGAAATGAGAAATACATTGAGTCTTCAATCTATGTTTTCTAGATAT
>NW_006199163.1:0-533 GCF_000334495.1 Tupaia belangeri chinensis
GACAATGGCCAACTGAAACGTTGGGACAGATATAGGAACATTGATAATAACATTGAATGTTAATGGATTAAATTCTCCAACCAAGAGACACAGACTGGCAGAATGGAGAAAACAACAACAACAACAAAAAAAGGAAAAAACAAAAAAAACAAAAAAAAAAAAAAAAAACCTCTATCTGTTGCCTGCAGGAAACCCACCTCATGGAGAAAAATATACATAGACTGAAAGTGAAGGGTTGGAAAAAGATTTTCCATGCAAATGGGAACCAAAAAAGAGCTGGAGGTGCAATACTAATCTCTGATGAAATAGGCTTTAAAACAAAAACTGTTTGAAGAGACAAAGAAGGACACTATATTGTAGTAAAAGGGTCAATCGATCAAGAAAATATAAAGCTTATCAATATCTATGCATCTACCACAGGAGCACCAAAATATGTGAAGAAAAGACCGCAAGATCTAAAAAGAAAGATAGACTGCAACACACTAATTGTTGGAGATCTCAACACTGCACTATCCCCTCTGGATAGATCATCT
>NW_006199163.1:1569-1996 GCF_000334495.1 Tupaia belangeri chinensis
CAGTTATTTCTAAAGATCAAAAAGGGTAAATCTCTCCCTAATTCATTCTATGAAGCCTCTATCACCCTTATCCTTAAAACAGATAAGGACAGGACAAGGAAGGAAAACTATAGACCAATATCCCTGATGAATATAGATGCAAAGATTCTCAACAAGATACTAGCAAATCGTATACTACAACTTATAAAAAAGATTATATATCATGTTCAGGCAGACTTTACCCCAAGAGTGCAAGATTGGTTCAACATATGCAAAACCATAAATGTAATACACCGTATTAATAGGAAGAAAGAAAAAAATATGGTCATATCAATTGATGCAGAAAAAGCATTTGATAAGATACAACATCCCTTCATGATCAAGACTCTCAGAAAAATCGACAAAGAAGGGTGATTTCTCAACACAATAAAAGCTATCTATGAAAAAC
>NW_006199163.1:2092-2336 GCF_000334495.1 Tupaia belangeri chinensis
TTCAATATAGTACTGGAAGTCCTGGCCATTGCAATCAGAAAAGAGGAAAAAATAAAAGGCATTTAAATAGGAAAAGAAGAGGTGAAACTCTCTCTATTTGCAGATGACATGATTGTATACCTATAAGACCCAATGGAAACAATACTGGAAGAACATCAAACATCCAAATATCCAGATAATTGGCATTTCAGAAGGTGAAGAGACCCATAAGTCCATTGATAATTTATTCCATGAAATCCTACAA
>NW_006199164.1:0-585 GCF_000334495.1 Tupaia belangeri chinensis
GTAAAAATCCCTGTAATGATTATTTATGGGGCCAGCAGATGATATGCTGGTTAAGGAGCTGGACTCCAGTATGGCCAATTGCAGTTCCAGGCCCAAACTTGGCAATTTGCTTTCTCTCTCTCTCTCTCTCTCTTTCTCTCTCTCTCATGAGTGTACATGCCCTATATAAAATTAAAACACAATAAATAAAATGAAATTTTAAAACAATTCTAAAAATTAGAAAAAAGATGTCTTTGCTTGTGATATCATTGCTTCCTTTTTCTCATCCGTAAGTAGGCAATAATTCCGAAAATAATGGTATTACCTGATGGGTACAAAGGCTACACCAGTTACCATGGCAATAAATGACAGTGTCCACTAGCTATCAGTGAAAAAACTCTGTGGCAATTATTCAGTCTCATTCTTGCCACCTTGGTGGTAAAAAAATAAATAAATAAATAAAAATAAACGGGTCTTTTTGAGGGAACAAATAATGAAACTCAAATGAGAACATTACAGAAGTGTCAGTTATAACCAGTTGAAGTAGGTCTCCTTAAATACAAAAACTTCTGTTTTTTTTCTCATTTTTTAATTAATTAATTTTTC
>NW_006199165.1:0-916 GCF_000334495.1 Tupaia belangeri chinensis
GCCTTGGGGCTAATTGAGTTGTATGGCATTTATGAGGGAAGTAGAGTTGCAACCAGTCAGTATTTTCTTCCTGTTGAAAAGGCCCAGGGACATTTCCTCTTCATTGTGGGAGAAGATGATAAAAATATCAACAGCAAAGAATATGCTAAGGAAGCCATAGAACAGCTGAGGAGGAATGGAAAGAACAATTGGACTCTGCTATCTTACCCTGGAGCAGGTCACCTAATAGAACCTCCCTATTCCCCACTTTGCTGTGGTTGTTATTTACCTGGTTATCACCGCCCCTTCCACTGGGGAGGAGAAGTGATCCCACATGCAGCAGCACAGGAACATTCTTGGCAGGAGATCCAGAAATTTCTTAGAAAGCACCTCATTCCAGTTGTGACAAGTCAACTCTAAGAAGATTAGATATTCTTGAAAAATAAGAAAGTAAATCTCTTTACCAGCATCATCTCTTAATTTTCATGAAGGAATGTCTTTGATCTCTTATTATAAGAAGTTATAGGAGAAGAACAGGAGGATTGAGAATGATAATGTCTTGACATTAAAAGGGGGGAAATGGCTTCCACTTAATATTACATGCTGAGGATCTTATATATTTTTAGAAATAAAATTAAGCCTCTACCTGCCCTAAAATATTCCAGTTTACAATCACAACAATTCCCAAAGGAAAAATATCACCAACCATGAACCTCAGAATCTCCTGGCTTATAAAGCAGACATGAAGAGGCCACCAAATGGCATAGTGGTTAAGGTGCTAGACTCCCACGTGGCCAACTGAAGTTTGAGTCTTGGGCCCAGGGCTTGAAAAGGGATTGTGGTCATCACATCTGGGGAGGGCGAAGGGACAGGAGAAAGATTTCTCACTTTTTCTTTCTCTCTCCTTGGAGAGTAAACATGCCCTTTGTTGCAGAGG
>NW_006199166.1:0-631 GCF_000334495.1 Tupaia belangeri chinensis
TGTTAAGCTAGTTTTTCTGATAATCAGTAGCTAAGAGTTTCATAACTTTCTTACCTTTGAGGGGTTATTTTTATAATACAACACATATGCAATTTACTTAACTGTTTAATTAAATGATGAGGATAGGAATAACGATGCTAAAACTGGAAAAGTTTTACTATATATATATATAAAACTGACATATTTCTATTTTTATTGTTGTGTAGAAGTATTTTATGTTTACTTTAATATAAGCATTAAGATAAGACAGTAAGTATGGCTACCCTTTAGTTTTCTGTTTTCCATGAAGTTAAAAACTGAAATAAGAATGAAATATACTAAAAAATATTCTAAATTTAGATTAGTCAGTATTTCTTTAAAAGAAAAGAAAGACTATAATCATAATCATTGGAGCCAGATTTCTGTTACCACAGACTATATACAAGTAAGAGTCAGCTCTATGATTTGTTGAGAAACAAACAAAAAAGTTATTGTAGTTAAATACTGAAATTTCTAGTTACTAGAGTTAGGTCATGGTGTTATTGTGTCTTTGCTTTATATTGAAACTATAATTTTGAAGTTAAATTGAAAATATATGGCAATTTTGAACTTTAAGATTAATTAATGATTGGTTGGTTCTTCATTGCTCAGT
>NW_006199167.1:0-998 GCF_000334495.1 Tupaia belangeri chinensis
CAAATTTATTTTATGAAGCCTCCATCACCTTCATTTTCAAAACATATAAGAACATGACAAAAAAAGAAAAAACTACAGACAAATATCTCTGATGAACACAGATGCAAAATTTTTAAAGAGGATACTGGTAAACTGTATCCAGCAACATACAAAAAAGATTATTCATCACAACCAGGTTGGGTTTATTCCAGGATATAAAGAAAGTTAAAGAATACAAAACTATAAATGTAATAGACCATATTGACATAAAGAAAGATAAAAACATAAGATTGTTTCAATCAATGCAGAAAAAGCATGCAACAAAATACAGCATCCCTTCACTGTTAAGACTCTCAGCAAAATAGACCTAAAAGGAATATTTCTCAACATAATAAAAGTCCCTATGTAAAAACTATAGCTAACATTATGTTGAATGGGGAAAAACTGAAAACTTTTCCACTAAAATCTGATACAAGACAAGACTGTCCACTTTCTCCACATTTAATACAGTGCTGGAAGTCCTAGCCAATGCAATCAGAAAAAAATAATCAAATAAAAGGCATTCAATAGGTAATGAAGAGTTGAAATTATTTCTGTTTTCAAATGACATGATTATATACATAGAAGACCCACAGGTATAAGTGAAAAAACTTTCAATGTAATAAATGACTATAGTAAAGTGGAAGGATACAAAATCAATTTACAAAAATCTACGGCATTTCCATACACAAAAAACAAACAGACAGAGTAGAACTGAAGAAAGTAATCCTATTTACCATCATCACAGAAAGTATAAGATACCTTAGAATAAATCTAATCAAGGAAGTTAAGAACCTCTACAAGGAAAACTACAAAAATCTTAAAAAAGAAATTGAAGATGACACAAAAAAAGTGGAAGGACATACCATTTAGTGAGTTAGAAGAATTAATATAACCAAAATGGCAATTCTACCCAAATTAATCTACATAGTTAATACAATCTCTGTTGAATTACCAGAGACATTCTTCACACATCTAGA
>NW_006199168.1:0-774 GCF_000334495.1 Tupaia belangeri chinensis
CTGCAGTTGTGCAGAGGCACCAGGCACCACATCTCAGTCCTCCTGCAAACCGAGAGGGAACAATTACAGGCCAAACCACCGTGGGGATACAAGGCCCAGGCTGAACCACTAATAACCATGACGATAGGAGACTAGCCTAGGGCTAGACCCTGAGCTCAGCCCACAAGAATGTGCAGAAAGTGGAGGAAAGAATGCTGGGCATGGCGTGGAAGCCAGAGCAGGGGAACATGACTCTACAAGACTAGGGAGCTACAAAGGACTGAGACTGCACTTCTTGAATATTTATTCCAAAAACCATTCCCGAGCGGGGACACTTGCAGTTGGCACCTTCCTCTTGCTGTTTGTCCTGTGTGTTTACTTCCCAAAGGGAGTTCTGCTTATATTTCCTTATACTAGCAGTAAATAACCCTGAAAATGGCTCTTTTTAGGGACTCGGCTGCATGGGCCAACTAGGAGGATGCAAGGCTTTCAAAGAGACACCGTCAGAAGAAAGGGAAAGTCTTGAATGATAAGAGATGACAAGAAGAAAAAAGACGGAATAGGAGCCTAGAGGAGGTGGGGGAAGAGATTTGATAACCCAAGTGGAGGGATTAACTTTGAGAAAGGGTCAGCTCCAGCAGGTGGCCTGGTGATTAAGGTGCTGAACTCCCACATGGCTCACTACAATTTGAGTCCCAGACTGGGGCTTGCTTTCTCATTTTCTCTCTCTCTCTCTCTTTCTGGTGAGCACACATGCTCTGTCACAAATTTAAAAAATAATCGTAGTGATAAATA
>NW_006199169.1:0-1111 GCF_000334495.1 Tupaia belangeri chinensis
GAACACCTTGATCGATAAAAAGGAACTTTCCTCTCGGTGCACAGCAGAAGCTGCTGCCTGTGACCCTCCCCAAATCCACAAAGACACGGACGGCACCAGTCCTCAGGGCCTTGGTTTTCCAGATCTTAACACTGTACTAAAGTGAGTGTGCTCAAGTCCCAGCTCCATCTCTTACAGTGAATATGGGCACGATTCCTAGTCAGCAAAATGGGGTTACTGACCACATCAGCTCTACGGTGGCTGCGAAGGTTAAACGTGACACCGCCTACCAGGCCCTGGGTGAGGGAAGTGTCCCTGGGAGTGTTCCCTGGTGCTCAGTGCAAACGTTCCTCTGGGCCAGTGCTCCCACCGTCACCTAACGTCACCATTACCTGGAGGCCGCGTTCAAACGCAGGTCAGGGGGCCCCACCCCCAGAGGTCCCGAGTGAGCAGGCCCGGGTGAGGCTTGCAAAGAAACATTCCCCACAAGTTCCAGGTAATGTTGACACTGCTGGTCCCAGGATCGCACTGCCCTGCTCTAAGGCATATACTGAGAAGTACTGAGCGGAGCTGCCAGACCACCCTGCAGAGAGGTCGCACCAGCTCGCACTCTGCCAGCATCTTTTCAGAACACCGTGCTGCTTCTGGCTGACCTTGTCAAAGGGAAGGACGCCAACACATGCCGAATGTCTCCAGCATCTCTAAACCACCTGGTGTGGCCCACGGGTTTCTTTCCTATTCCACACAACAGAGCGCAAGTTGCCTTTATTTGTCAAGTACAGATAGTTTCTGACAAAATTAAGACATACAAGACACTACGAGAAACTTCAAAATACAGTTCTATTAGAAAGCAAAGAAGGAGGACAATGATGTGGACCCCAAGGTATAGTTTTTTCTTCACTTTTCTAATTTGCCACAGGGAAGGTATACAAGCTAAAGACAGCGACAGAGAGGGAGAAAGTACCCGCTTAAGGGGTGTGCTCATGCCACAATCACTTCTTCTCCCTTTCTTTATCCCATCAAGATTTAGGATATGTGGGACCAGCAGTTGGCGTAATGACTATGTGGCTGGACTCCCATGTAGTCGACTGCGGTTCGAGTCCACAGACCCAGTGGCTTAAACTCATGCTGG
>NW_006199170.1:0-704 GCF_000334495.1 Tupaia belangeri chinensis
TATGTGGAGATGGTTCTGGGTTTGTGCCTTTTCTATACAGAAGAGAAGAGGCACCTATTAACACAATAACGGGCCTTGAAAGCCCAGAACATATACTTTATCTTAATTTTTTTTTCTAAATTAAGACTCAGGAAGAAACAGAGAGAAAGAGAGAAATGGAGACAAAGAGACAGGTAACACTGCTCTCTAGAAATAAGTGAGAAAGAAGTCTCAGCAGAAAATCTTCATTTGATGTCTCTGAAACTACTATTTCACAGCTGAAGTTCAGTATCCATGTCCTCTCTGACATTTTTAAAGTGTAATTTTTCAAGATTGTGATTTTCCTTAAACTAATATGTTTGCCAGTAATGTCTCCTGAAACTTTTATTAGACAGCTTCCCTGGAAGAATCTCTGAGGTGGAGAGCTGTTATGTGGAGAGTAACTGGAAGCACCTTCAAGAAATCCACCTGCATGGGTGTGAGGGAGGGTAGAAGGAGCTTGTAAACCTATTATTATAACTGAGCCATACCTAACTTGGAGGATTTCCAGTGCTGAAATGTCCTTTCTTTGTTCGATGTAATGAATGCAAAATTTTTATATCTTTGTATCAAATTGTCAAATAAATATCCCCAGATATTTTCCTCTCTCAAGATAAGGTAATGCCCACTCAGTTCATACTTTTTAGGAGACATTTTTAAATTGGCCATCAATGTTCCCATCAGTG
>NW_006199171.1:0-531 GCF_000334495.1 Tupaia belangeri chinensis
GCTAGAAATTTATTGATTTTATGGTTCTTTACAAAGAACCTGAAAATTGGTTTTGCTGATTTTCTTTTATGCTTATTTGTTTGTTTTGTCTTTCTTTCTTTGTCTTTCTTTCTTTCTCTTTCATTCTCTTTTTCTTCTGTTTCATCCTTTTTCTCTTTTTTCTTCTTTCTTGCTCTTTTTTCTTTTTCTTTTTCTCTCTTTCTCTCTCTTCCTTCTTTCCTTCCTTCCTTTCTTTTTCATTTCACTTCTATTTCAAAGAAAAAAATAGAGTTGAAATAGCCTTGGGGCCAGCAGATGGTGTAGTAATTACATCCCTGGACTCCCACATCATAATTTAAGTCCTGGACCCGGTGGCTCAAAAATCACTCCAGGTATGTGTGCCTGCATGCCCAAGGTCCCAGGAGGAGAATGGAAGAGAAATGATTGTAGCATGGCCATGCCCCTAGCCCATGATTTTCCACTTTCTCTCTTACTGTCTCTTTCTCTCCCTCTCAGGTGTTCTCAGGTAAGCACACATGCTCAAAGGCAAAA
>NW_006199172.1:0-766 GCF_000334495.1 Tupaia belangeri chinensis
TATTTTTTAGAATTATTTTTTATTTAACTTTTATGTATTTGTTTTTCAATTTGATCAGAGAGGGATGAAGTGAGGAAGAGAGGGGGAGAGAAAGAGAGAGAGAAAGAAAGCCACCAGGTCTGGGACCCAAACCACAGTCAGCCATGTGGGAGTCCAGCGTCCTTCATCACCACTCCACCTGCCAGCCCCAGGGGGACAGTAATTCAACCTTAGGAAATCACTGGGTTCTTAGCAGCAATAATATGTTCATTACCTGAAAGGACCATACAATTTTTCCACATACATTGATTCAAATTTTCTTTCCTGGGTCAAAGACACAACTGTCCTAATGTTTTCTATTGCTTCTGTTGCAATCTGTAATATAAAACAGACGTTCATTAGAAGTGGTGCTTTTCCTTCTGATATAATGAAAAATATAAGCCTGAGAGCTCTGTCAAAAATATCCTGAAGGTCATATTAATGGCTTTTCCTTCAATTAAAAATATGAGTCATTTGAAACCATACTGCTTCTGTTGTTATAGAGTTATAAAATTATACGAAATTATAAGACATATCTTGAACATTATCTTTAAAATTCAGTATTTTGAAATTTTGAAAGTTGTAAACTGTCAAGAATTATGGAGTATGAGCTAAAATTTTTTGCTATGTAAAGTAAATGTTTGTGGAAAAATGTAAAAATAAATAAATGAAAGAGAAAAAAACAAAAAAATAAGAGTCATATTTAATTATCGTGCATCTTTTTTATTAATTTAAATTTATTTATTTA
>NW_006199173.1:0-926 GCF_000334495.1 Tupaia belangeri chinensis
ATACATTGTTTTTATGTGGCTCAAATTTTTAAGTACCAGGTATCATATTGTAAAAATGATAAATTTGCCTTTTCTCTCAATATTTTGCTGTATATTTTCTTTATTCACTGTGCAACTGCTATACATCAAGTTATCTACTTCTAATAATGAATATTTAAATTGTTTCTAATTTTATTCTATAATCTTCAATGTTGCATTAAATACTCTTGTGCATATTTTCTTGCTTATATATGCAAGAATTATTTTGAGGTAAATAAAATTTAGAAGCAAAATACTGGATCCTGGTCAACTTAGCTACTTTTTGCCAAATTGTTCCCTAAATTTGTATCAAGTTTTTGCAACTACTTCCAATTTATAAGGTTCCATGTATTTCATATCCTCACAAGCTCATGGTACTGTGAGAACTTTTTAAATGTTTACTGCTCTGGCAAATCTGCCATCAAATAACATTGTTTGTATTTTATTTTCAAAGTCAAAGTTTAAACAAATTTTCAAATGTATGTCTATTAAGCAGTCAATTGCTGGGTTGTGGATTTGAAGTAGCTTACTAAATTTCCGTTTAGCCCATATTATACATATTTGGAATGTAATTATGCGGGATATTATGAGTTGCCCAAAGAATGACAAGCAAAACAGACTTTGTTTCCAAAGCAAAGGAAGAAGGCATTTTCCTCATCCCATTTCAACACATCTAAAAATAACTAGACACGAGAATAAACCAGACCTTTTTAACTTAATTTCCACTTTTGAAAAAGGTAAATTCTTCCACTTCCTCTTTTTTCTTTCTTTGTGTTCTTTTTATGTCTTCTTTTAAAGAACAGTTCATTGAAATATATTCGATTGTAAAGTCAGACTGGGGAGCCACTTCTTGTGCGTGTACGTGTTCTTCTAAAATTCTCCTGTTTATTGTATTATTTAAATAATAC
>NW_006199174.1:0-1541 GCF_000334495.1 Tupaia belangeri chinensis
GAACTGCAGAGGAAAAGGAAAAATAAAAAACTTGTTTTAAAAAATAATGCATGCATGTAAGGGATTTGGGTCTATTGTCAAATTAACTAAGATTGTCATAATTCTTCTGTATATAAAATTAAAAACTCAAGGGAGCAGCAGTTGGCATAATGGCTATGTTACTGGACGCCCATATTAGTCGACCGTGGCCCGAGTCCTGGACCCGGTGGCTTAAACTCACACCAGGCACGTGTGCATGTGTGCCCAAGATCCTGAGAGAAGAATGGAGGAGAAGGGATTGCAACATGGCCATCCACCTTGGGAGGTGATTTCTTGCTTTCTGTCTGTCTCTGTTTCTGGTGAGGGCATGTACCCTATAACAAAAACCTCTCCAAAAAAAAAAAAGAAGAAGAAGGAGAAGAAACTAATACATCGCCGTCTCCCCAGGTTGAGATTTCTTCTTCCTTCTTCCATTCTTTCTTTCTCTCTCTCTTCCTCTCCCTCTCTCTCTCACAAGCACACATGCCCTGTACCAAAAACAAAACAAAACAAAATCTTAATGCATGCCCAGCATGGAGTAAATAGCAAATATAAGTGCAGTCTTGTAAGATATATGGTTGACCATGAATTTGGATCCCCAGGTCAGTCTAAAATCAAGCCTGGGAATAACTGTGCATGCCTAAGATCCTGATGAGCTAGAGAGCTGTGAAGACCCTGTATACACTTCTCTCATTCTGTCAATCTTGAGTGGACATACATGCACTATCATGAATAAAATAAACCAAAAAAAAGAAAAGAAATAAAGAAAATGTTATACAAATAATCTAAGTTTGGAACGTTTTTGTCCACTAGTGCTTCCCTTCTTTTTTTCTTTATTTTTTTGTTTTTGACATAGGGCACATGTGCTTACTAGAGAGAGACAGAGAAAAGGATAGTGAGAAATCACCACCCAGGGAAATAGCCACACCACAATCCCTTCTCTTCTAATCACCTCTTGAGATTTTGGGCACATGCACACACACGTGTCCAGTGATTTTCAAACTGCCAAGTCTAAGACTCAAACCAGAGTTAGCCCTGGTGAGAGACCAGTGCCTTAACCACCACATCACCTGACCACCCCAGTGCTTCACTTCTTGGCAATCATTACTGAAAACTCCTGAGACTAAATTGGTAGATACATGGGCCTAACCAAGTGTCAGCACAAACTGCTAGACAGAAGAGTGAAGCTATCTGAATCCAATCAGACTCTCTCCTGGCACCACATGACTAAAGCCTCAGTTGCCATCCAGGCAACCAGAATAGAAACTACCCAGCTGAATTAACCCCAAATTCCAAAGACCCTTGAGCAAAAAAAATTGGTTGGTTTTTAGAACACTTAGTTGGTTCTTCACACAGAAAATGCTAAACAGTACATTTAAGCCCCCAGCAATGTTTTTTGAACAATATCACATGAGGCAGAAAGTCTTAAATACATGTTAGATACAATCAATAGAACTTCATAGCTATCTGCGAGACTTTTGAAAAACCTACGAAGCAATTATGTGTGCATTAAGAGATGAAGT
>NW_006199175.1:0-369 GCF_000334495.1 Tupaia belangeri chinensis
TACACAATTCTTTTTGACCTTAACTTTAAACCTCAAAAATAAGTCTACAGTTTACAATTATGTAACAGCTTTTATTCTAACATAGTTGAGGGAAGGCAACTTTTTTTTCTTTTTAATTTGCTATGGGTGCAGGTGCTTGACGAGAGAGAGAGAGAGAGAGAGAGAGACCTGAAGAAATGGCTGCACTGCAATCCCTTCTTCTCTATTCTTTGCTTAGGGATCTTGGGCATCCAAGTACATATGCCCAATGTGTTTCTCTAGCTGTGAGATCTGGGACTTGAACCATGTAGTTGAACCTGTGGGATCAAGGCAGCATTCCTAACATGCCTTCAGCTGGCCCAGAAGGCAACTTCTAAACAGAAAACATCT
>NW_006199175.1:389-1974 GCF_000334495.1 Tupaia belangeri chinensis
AAATCCCGAGCCCGATTTGGTATGCCTTCTTTTGCTTGAAAAAAAAAAAAAAGGATTTTTAAAAATAAAGACTTTATGCATAGATCATTTTGGAAATCTGCTCACAATAAACTAGAATTTTTTAAGAATTATTTTATTTAATTTTATTTATTTTAATTTGACCATAGAGGGACAGAGTGAGAATGAGATAGGGAGAGAGGGAAAGCGTGAAAGGAAGCCACTAGGTCTGGGACTCAAACCTTGGTTGGCCATGTGGGAGTCCAGCATCCTTAACCACCATGTTACCTGCAGGCCCTAGAAATTTTTTGTTATAAAAGAAATCTATCAAGATACATGCTTTCGTTCAACTGTTATTTCATATATTCACCAAACTCTTATCAAATTCATAGTATGAATTAATGACATTACTGGTCTGGAAAACCAGTTTTTTTTTATACTTGAGTTAGTAACTGGAGAGTAATAATCTGTGACAGTTTGTCTTTAGTTCACACTTGTATTTCACTTAAATTAAATCCTCTTCACTTCACAAGAGTCTAAATAAACATTTGGCAGATATAACTGATATTTCAGAGTCTCTCAGGGAATCATAGCTATTCACAATGACAATGTCAAAGGAACTGTAATACAGACTCATCAAAGAGGACTCAATTCTATTTGACATAGGGGCCAGCAGGTGTTGGGAAGGTTAAGGCACTGGATTCCCACATGTCAGTGTGTGCACTTCAAGTCGCGGTCTTGGAGCCTTGAAGAACATGCTGGGTACATGTGCGTGCATTCCAATAATTCTGAAAAGAGACTGTAGAAGAAGAAATTGTGGTACAACAAGCATCCCCAAAAGACGTCTTCTCAAACTACCCCTCACAATTCACACTCTTGAGAACACACTCCCTTATAGGGGGGAAAATAAAAAGAAATCTGTTCAGTTGGTTACGTGTTTGTATTTTGTATGCCATAAGTAGGGTAAAACCAACCTGTCTCATGGCAGTCTAAACCCAGCTCACATTCCATATTAGTGGGTGAACAATCCAATGCTTGGTGAATTATTCTTCATATTGTTTGAAAAAAAATCTATACACGGGGATGAGCAGATGGTGTAATGTTTATGCTGGTGGACTACCACATAATCAACTGCAGTTCAAGTTCTGGACCAGTGACTTAACACTGAGCCAGGCACGTGTGTATGTGTTCCCAAGATCCCAAGAGAAGAATGTAAGAGAAGAGATTTCAGTGTGGCCATACCCCCTGAGGAGTGAATTTTCACTTTATACTTCTCTTTCTCTTTGGCAAGTGCATGCACTGTATAGCAAAAAATATCTCTCTCTCTAAAAAAAATTATATATGATCATTTAACTTTTAAGTCATCATTTATGTGTTGGAGTGCTTTAGGATATTCCATTTCTAAGGCAATTTTGAATGAATGCCCTCTTACCATGAAATTACACATGAATAGAAGTTTTAAGAACTAATACTAACAGCTTACTGTAAATATGTAAAAAGATAATGTTTTAAGTCTTCTAATATTTAGACCTTAAAGCAAACTTAAATATGATAAAAGAGTCCCTCTCTATTGGATCATTTCCAATAG
>NW_006199176.1:0-310 GCF_000334495.1 Tupaia belangeri chinensis
TCTTTAGCAGAAAGACTCCACTCGTGGGGCTCCTTTTCATACCTAAAGGTCACTGTGGTAGCTAGAAGTTGAGTTCCAAGCAAACTAAGTGAAAAGCAGGCTTCTTACAATGAAATGCTAAGAACTTTGTGGTCAGGTTAGGGTTAGGCTTAAGGGAGAGAGTTAGGTTTAGGGCTATGGTTTAATGATAGTGCTAGGGTTAGGGTTAGGGTTTTGGGATAGTGTTAGGGTTAGGGTTTAGTGATAGTGTTAGGGTTAGTGTTAGAGTTTAAGGATAATGTTAGGGGTAGGGTTAGGGTTAAGAGATAGT
>NW_006199176.1:388-629 GCF_000334495.1 Tupaia belangeri chinensis
ATGGGAAGCGGTGGGGGCAGTGTCCCCTTGGTCGTCAGGTGCATTTAGATGTACCAGGTTACTGGCTACCTCAACAAAAGTCGCAGTCTCTGCCGAGTGGATTGGGAAGTAGCGTAAGTAATTTTTCAGTCGAAATCTGCCCCTTTTCTTAAAATATCAAAAAGATCTTTGGCAGAAGGACTCCACTCATGGGGCTGTTTTTCATACTTCAAGATCTTTGTAGTAGCTGCAAGTAAAGTTT
>NW_006199177.1:0-345 GCF_000334495.1 Tupaia belangeri chinensis
CAAAAGGTGCCTCTTGCTAAGAAAGAGGGGAGGAAACCAGAGCCGTCTCCTTGCCGTCAGATAATACGTGACATGGAGACCAGACATGCTACGTTGCACAGAACGGCCTGAGAAGTGCTAGTGCTTACCCTTGTCTTTGTTGTCTACTTCAGTAAGCCCCTTAAGAGGCATTACCTAAGCATGGTTTCCTGAAGAAATCTGCAATGTATATCACACAGGGCACCAGTAAAGCAGATTTAATTTCTACATCATTTAAAAAGAAGTCGATACCGGGACCAGCAGTTAGCGTAATGGCTATGTCGCTGGACTCCCATGTAGTCTACCGCGGTTCAAGTCCTGGACCCG
>NW_006199177.1:356-635 GCF_000334495.1 Tupaia belangeri chinensis
GGGCACGTGTGCGTGCGTGCCCAAGATCCCGAGAGGAGAATGGAGGAGAAGGGACTGTGGCATGGCCATCCCCCCTGGGGGGTGATTTCCTGCTTTTTGTCTCTATGTCTCTCTCTGTCTTTCTAGTGAGCGCACACACTCTATAGTAAAAAGCCTCTTCCAAAAAAAAAGAGAAGTCGATACCAAAATATATAAAATTTTGGTTCCTTATAAGGAAATAAATTAAAAGAAACTTTGAAGACTGTAATAAATTAAAAGAAACTTTCAAAACTACACTAC
>NW_006199178.1:0-783 GCF_000334495.1 Tupaia belangeri chinensis
AAATAAATAGCCATGGAGTAACCCATCTATCAGGAGGAAAGACTCTGGCTAAATTGCTAATAACACCCACAAGAAACGAATCTGCTTAAATTACAACAAAGCTCAGCAATAGGTTACATACTAGAGACTAAAGAAAAAATTCCAAACGGTAACAAATTAAAAGCCAAGATGGGAAAATGGCATCAGAAACTGTAAACAATAATAACAAAGCAGGAGTTGGAAACTTAATGCACACAAACTTGTACATTAGGATATTAATTAAGATTTAAAACCAGAAACTTGTTTTATTAATTTATATTTAATCACTGTCCATCTTTACAGCATACAAAATGGTTTTTCTCAGTGTGAATACAGTGCATATTAATCTCAAATCTAAACAAAGAATGTTTTGAAATCCAGGAAAGAAAGAGGATTAATATATATAGAATCTTCAATATCAAGTCATAGTCATTGATAATACCAGTTATATTATCATCAACAGGTAACTTTTCATTTTTATACCTGTTAAATGTTTTTCCCCTGATCCCTCCACCCTCACCCTGTTATCTGCCCTCCCTTTCTACACTGTTTATAGTATCTTCAATTCTCCTGCCTACTAGTAGACCTTCAGTACCTTCCCATCTTTCAATTTCTGCCACAGAGTGCAAGCATTCAGTACATATTAAGTGTGGACATACAATGCCTGTCTTTCAGTCTGACTTGCTTCACTGAACATTAAAACTTCCAAACTTCTCTACTTTGTATCAAATGTCCAGGGCTGCATTGCTTTTTATGGCTGAGTAG
>NW_006199179.1:0-546 GCF_000334495.1 Tupaia belangeri chinensis
AATCTAGTTCAGTGTAGCCATGTGGAACCTTCTTTTGGATGCTGGTGGCTTCTTCTGCCTGGATGATAGGAGCAGAGAGAAAATGAACAAGAATAAAGGTGGAGCTAAGAGCCAGAGAAAAACTGTGCCTTTTTAAAAAAAGGGTAAAAAGGAAAAATTATGAAAAAAAGGGAAGACAGAAGCAGGGAGAGACAGGAACTGAGAGACATAGAGAGAAGGCTGGGGGTGCAGGGGGGTGGCTCCCTACAGCTAGTATGTTGGGTGGAGGCTGAATTATTAGTAGAAAATCTTCATTCCCTTAAAAATCTAGTTCAGTGTAGCCATGTGGAACCTTCTTTTGGATGCTGGTGGCTTCTTCTGCCTGGATGATAGGAGCAGAGAGAAAATGAACAAGAATAAAGGTGGAGCTAAGAGCCAGAGAAAAACTGTGCCTTTTTAAAAAAAGGGAAAAAAGAAAAATTATTCAAAAAAAAAGGGAAGACAGAAGTAGGGAGAGGCAGGAACCGAGAGACAGAGAGAGAAGGCTGGGGGTGCAGGGGGGGCTCC
>NW_006199179.1:652-889 GCF_000334495.1 Tupaia belangeri chinensis
AGGCTGAATTATTAGTAGAAAATCTTCATTCCCTTAAAAATCTAGTTCACTGTAGCCATGTGGAACCTTCTCCTGAAGGTCCGTGGATTCTTCTGCCGCTAGCTCGTTTGTTGGAGGCTGAATTATTAGTAGAAAATCTTCATTCCCTTAAAAATCTAGTTCACTGTAGCCATGTGGAACCTTCTCCTGAAGGCTTGTGGCTTCTTCTCTCTATGCTGATTTTGCTGAGAGTCTTGA
>NW_006199180.1:0-947 GCF_000334495.1 Tupaia belangeri chinensis
ATGGAGGGTGACCTGCCCCCTGGGTATTGCCACCACATTGCAGTTCCTCTTTAGGCCACTGGGGGCAGCCTGGGGGCATGCCTAAATCATAGGAATTTGCAGTGTGGTTTTCCCTCCTTGTAGGGCCCCTGCTGGTAGCCCTGGGGAACTTCTGCTTCCAGCCTGCACCCTGGGCCTCCTCAGAATCTCCTCTCCTTTGAGCTTTATGCATTCAGGTCCTCTTAGATCTCTTTATTTTCCTGCACTGGTATAGCTTGTAGGTATTTTTATTTTTCTTTGTTCCAGAGAAGTTTTTTGCTTTTTTGCTATAGGGCATGCACATTCACTGGAGAGAAAGAAAGTGACAAATCACCCCCCAGGGGCGATGGCCACACTGCAATCCCTTCTCTTCCATTCTCCTCTCAGGATTTCGGACATGCATGCACACATGCCAGCATTTTTAAGCCACCAGGTCTGGGACTTGAACTGCAGTCAACTACATGAGAGCCCAGTGACATAACCATCACGCCAGCTGCTGGTCCTGGTATTTTTTGAGATTTTTTAATGTCTAAGGATTTGGGGCAGAAGACAGTGGCGACAGCCCAGGCTCAGTCTGTTATTTTAATGTCGTCTTCCAGTGTCTACTGGGTGTTTCTGAGGTGCGCAGTTTGCGGGAAATGCCGAATGACACACAAGAGAGGTGGGCGTGGAAGTCAGAAGGAACTGAGTTCAAATCTCCATCCTTCCACACCCTAATCCTTATCTGTAACACAGGCCTGGCCAGAATCTATGGAAGGTTTGGTACCATGTTAAGTGTGCTAATCCCAAATCTGATGATCACAATCAAATCGTTTCTATTAAAGCTGCTTAATTGACGCTGGCAGTGAAAATGTTTCGATAAAAGCCCTAACCTTTCCTCGTCTCATCATGAAAATGCTTTCTTCTCTTGGGAACCAGCAGTTAGCGTA
>NW_006199181.1:0-469 GCF_000334495.1 Tupaia belangeri chinensis
ATTTATAGGTCTTTGAGGAATCTCCAAATTGCTCATCAGAGTGTCTGGACCAATTTACATTCCCACCAGCAGTGTAGGAGGGTTCCCCTTTCACCACACTTTCATCAGTACTTACCATTTTTATTTTTTAGAATCATAGTCATTCTGATTTTGGTTAGGTGGTATATCATTGTGGTTTTATCTGCATCTCTCTTACAATGAGGGATGATGAGCATTTTTTCATATCCCTTTGGCTATTTGTATGTGTTCCTTAGAGAGTGTTTTTTTCAACTCATTCATCCATCTTTTAATAGCCGTTACCATCTTTTTTGGGGACAGCTGCTTGAGTTCTTTGAGTAGTCTGTTTATCAGTCCCTTATCTGACACAGAGTTTACAAAAATATTTACTCATTCTGAGTGCTGTCAATTCACATTAATTACTTTGTCTTTTGCAGTGCTGAAACTTCTTAATCCAATGTAATCCCACTTG
>NW_006199182.1:0-1887 GCF_000334495.1 Tupaia belangeri chinensis
TACAAGCCTCTGGCCAGCAAGGGATATTGAGTAAGGGTCACCTTTGTCCCCCACCCCACTTCCAGACTCTCCAGCCCAAGACTCCACCTCCTACACTTTCCTTCCATGACAGCAGACACAAGGTCCACATACAAGCCTCAGGCCAGAAAGGGATATTGAAGGAGGGTCACCTCTGACCCTCACACAACTTCCAGACTCCCCAGCCCAAGACTCCACCTCCTAGGTAGGTAGACAGGATCTCCCCACAGGGGCTTTTTTTCTTGAAACCCCTATATTCTCTTGTTAATACCTAGCTCTGCCTCTCTCCACAGACTTTCCTTGCCTGCCAGCAGACACAAGGTCCACCTACAAGCCTCTAGCAAAATCTCGACTTGTTCTTTACTTTTCTCTGTTGTCTTTCATTTCATTTCATATTATCCTCTCCTCCTCGTTTTTTACCCTGCCAGAGGGACTAGACAGGTCTAGAAACATATATCTGAAATTTCCTCATAAGGTAAGTGTCTCTGGGGTCCGCCATCATACTGATCCACCTGTGAAAACAGAGATACTGCTTTTTAGACACAGCAGTAGAGTTCCCCTCTTGTGAGCACATTGGTAAAAACAACAGAAGAGAGACTGCAGCAAACATCTATTCCCATCCAAAAGGAAACACTCGAACTCCTAGTGGGAGAAACGTTCCCCCAAGAGGTTTTCAAAAGGGAATTAATCTTCCAAGGACTAGAAGTAGAAAAAGAGCCTCAGGTCTGAATAAACAAGGAAATATGTCTCCAACAAAGGAAAAGGTCCCTCCATGTTTTGTAAAAATGGAGGACATTACCAAAATGATAGACACAGAATTTGGAACATACATGGTGACCAAATTCTGTGAATTGGAACAGAAAAGAGACAACGAACTGCAGGAAATTAGGAAGTCCTTCCAGGATATGAAAGAAGAAATGGATACTCTGAGAAAGAATCAGGTGGAACTATTAGACATAAAGTCTATAACAAAAGAAATCAAAAACTATCTGGAAAGTATTAAGAGCTGATTAGACCATGCTGAAGATCGAATCTCCAATGTAGAAGATAAAACCTCTGATCTAGAAAAAAACACCAAAAAGATCAAGAAAATAACTAAAAAACAAGAGAATAATGTACGAGACATACTAGACTCTATTAGACGCCCAAACATCAGAATCATTGGCATCCCAGAAAGTGAAGAAACTAATAGCGGATTGGAAAATCTATTCCATGAAATCCTGGAAGAAAATTTCCCAAGTCTAGAGAGGCACCGAACCATTCAGACCCAAGAAATACAAAGGACACCAAATAAAATCAACCCCAGAAGATCTTCCCTAAGGCACCCCTTAGCCAGGCTGTCTAATACCACAGATAAACACATGATACTAAAACTGGCAAGAGAGAAACGGGAAGTAACTTACAAAATCCATCCCATAAGGCTAACACCAGACCTCTCATCAGAAACAATGCAAGCAAAGAAAGAATGGGAAGACATATTGAAAGTGTTAAGAGAGAAACAATTTCAGCCAAGACTATTATACCCTGGAAGACTATCATTCATTTGGGAGAGAAAGATTAAAATCTTCTCAGACAAACAAAACCTGAAAGAATTGGTCAACACCAGACCAGCTCTTCAAGAAACCCAGAAGAAAGTTCAGTTCCAGGAAAACTAAAGAATCAACAGCCAGAAACAAAGAAATAAAAGGCAACTAAGACAATGGTTAACTTAAATGTTGGTACAGATCCTGTAACATCGATAATAACATTGAATGTTAATGGTTTAAATTCTCCAACCAAGAGATGCAGACTGACTGAATGGATAAAAAAAACCAGAAAACTTCTATCTGTTCCCTACGGGAAACCCACCTCATGGAGAAAGACATACAT
>NW_006199183.1:0-1566 GCF_000334495.1 Tupaia belangeri chinensis
CCACTTCCTAACAAAACTCTTTCACAGTAACTGCTTTAAAGTTTGCTTAATGGGGAATTCAACCTGCAAGAAGCCTTTAGCAAGAGAGTGACCTGATCAAACATGTATTTCTTCAACACAAGCTTTGAGCATTAAACTTTGAGCATTTGAAAATAACTAGTTCTTAAACAAAAATGCACATCGATTAATTTATTTCATCTGAAATTATTCCTGTAGGGCTGAAAAAGCTGAAATGGCAGCTGCAAAGGCATGTAATGTTTTTATTTTTCAATGATGGATGATTTTTCTTTATTATTGACATGATATTCATCTTTTCTAGGATATTTTTACATTAGAATTTACTAAAATTTGTCTCAGAACCAAGGAATAATAACTCAATAATCAGGAAATTATCCTGAGTAAGAAATAAAATATATTCCTTATTTTTAGAACATTGTCTAGATATACAATGGATAAACAAGAAATTTTCCACAACATTTACATTGGTTTTTAATATTCTTTGGCTTTATAATGGAAAAATCAATATATAAATTCTGCAAGATGGGATAATTTTGTCCCACCATCAGATAATTGAAAAAACGTACCCTTTTTTTTTTTTTTTGGGAGGTTTTCATTATAGGGTGCATGCGCTCGCCAGACAGAGAGAGACAGACAGACAGAAAGCGAGAAATCACCCCCCAGGGGGGATGGGCATGCTTCACGCTGCAATCCCTTCTCCTCCATTCTCCTCTTGGGATCTTGGGCACGCACGCACACGCGCCTGGCATGAGTTTTAAGCCACCATGGGACACGAACCATGGTCGACTACATGGGACTCTAGCAACATAGCCATTACGCTAACTGCTGGTCCCAAAAAATGTATCCTTTTAATTCTGTCTTTCGAATATTCAAATCCTAAAGACAGATTAGGTAAATCAATGGAGAATTGCATCAAATAAAAGCTGCAGTTGACCATTTATAGTCCCAGGTTTTTCTTCCATCTCTATTGAAAACTGTCAGATCACTTTTATATCATTCATTCAATCAGCAATTATCAAGAACCTATAAAGAAGGCACCAGAGTGGTCAGAAATAAAACCTTACACAAATCTGCTGATGAAAGACCCAGCTCTGAACTTTTCCTCCTAATGTATTATGGAAAGTGGCTCACATGAGTTTCCCAAAATCCAAACACCGTAGGTCAGCTGCCATGTGACGCTACTCTTTCTTTTCTCTTCTGCTCCGGCTTCCTAAAGCTGAACACCACCATTCATACTTCTATGGGATTTTTTCACACCCGGAAAGCCCAACAGCCTCCTCCAGGTACCAGTGCAGTTACTTAAGACCTAAAGAGTCTGCAGAGAACATTCTCTCATGCCACTCTCTGTAGACTCTCCTCAAACCCAAAGTAAAGCACTGGCAACCTACAGGTGTCAAAACTCTACAATGTTTAGTTCAAGAAGAGGAAACCCCTCCCCATTCTATTATTATAGGTTTCTTTTTGACTCCTTCAGATATTATCTCTCATCTCATTAGAGGACATGAATTGGATGTCATGCTAAATGCAGACTTGTCCTTCCCTTTAGTG
>NW_006199184.1:0-1189 GCF_000334495.1 Tupaia belangeri chinensis
GATATTTACTAATGTACTTTCTCTTTAAAAATTTGCCAAATGGCACATATCAGAGACAGAGAAAAAAAAAACTTTCATGGAGAATGACCATGCTGCAATTCCTTCTCCTTCATTGACAAATGTGTGTTCAGGGATACACACATTTCTGGTGTGTTTCTCAAGCACTGAGTCTAGAACTTGAGCCATAAAGTTGGTTATGTGGGATATGAATAAGTTAACCACTAGGCTATGGAGGCAGCCCAAAGTTTTAAAATCTAAGTCTTTAATAGCAGAAGTCTCTAAGTAAAAATAACAGTTACCCATATGTCTTGGGTGAAAACAACAAAAAACATAAAACTTTTCAAAATTTTCTAAATTTGCTGATTTTGAAAAGAAAACTTAGGTGTTCTTTTATTTTTTTTAATTTTTTTTTGAAATATCTCAGCAGTGACCAGTGGATGGCCTAATGGTTACAACACTTGGACTTTCATATAGTCGACCGTGGTTCAAGTCCCAGACCCGGGTGCTTAAACCTCACATCAGCCACGTGTGTGTGCATGCCCAAGATGCCAAGAGGAGAATGGAAAAGAAAGTATTGAAATGTGGCCATCCCCCTTGGGAGATAAGTTCTCACTTTCTGTCTCTCTCTCTTTGCTGAGGGCATGCATCCTATAGCAAATCTCTCTCTGTAAAAATAAATAACTCAACAGGTGGTATGATGTTTAGGGTGGCTGGGTATTCACATGACCTACTGCAATTCGAGCCCTGGATCCAGTGACTTGAAAATCATGCTGGGCACGTGTGTGAATGCCCAAAATCTCAAGAGGAGAAAGGACACTAGCACGGCCAGACCCCCTAGAGATTGATTTTTTTACATTTTCTCTTTATTTTTCTGGTGAGCACACACACTCCATGGCAAAAAGCTACACACACACACACACACACACACACACACATCTTCTCCAGGGTTTAGCAGGTGGTATTATAGTTAAGGTAGGCTCCCATGTGACTGGCCAGTATGAGTCCCAGAACTGGAAGCTTGAAAATCAGATCAATCATGTGTACAAGTGTGCCTAGCATCACAGGAGGAGAATGAAAGAAAATGGACTGTGGTGTGGCCATACTCTCGGTGGGGTCATATCTCACTTTGCCTTTAACTGGCTCCCTGATGAGTGCACTTGTCCTATGACAGAAATCTTAATAATAATAA
>NW_006199185.1:0-373 GCF_000334495.1 Tupaia belangeri chinensis
TTTTTTTTTTCTTTATGGAAATGATCACTCACTAGAGACAGAGGAGGAAAGTAGAAAGCATCCCCCATAACCAGCTTCAAATAACCCTTTTCTATTCTTCCTGGGTGGCATTATGTTTGACCCCTAATACATCATAGGAACTGATTTCTTTTACCCCTTCATACTGCTAGTGGGTAGGCTGAAGCTAGCATAGGAAGACTTAGCTTTTTTTCTTGTTGAGAGATTTTTTGCTATAGGGCACGTGCACTCACCAGAAAGACAAGAGAGAGACAGAGAGATAGAAAGCAAGAAATCACCCCCAAGGAGGATGGCCACACCACAATTCCTTCTCCTCCATTTTCCTCTTGGGATCTTGGTCATGCATGCACATGCG
>NW_006199185.1:584-853 GCF_000334495.1 Tupaia belangeri chinensis
TTTACTGCCAACAGTCCTCATTTGTAACATTTGTATATCTCCTTTAAGTCCATAAATTTATTTCTGTGTAGTTTATCTTTCTTCTCTGCTCCTTGAAATGCCTGTATTATTTGAGTTGAGTGACTTCTGAAATAGGGGTCATATTTTGCTTTTATTTTACTGAATATCAATTCTAAATGCTACCCTATATATTATAAGTTATACATTATAGAGTTTGTGAATACTGTTACATATCTCTAAAGATTAATTTTTATTCTACACATTGGTTA
>NW_006199186.1:0-1217 GCF_000334495.1 Tupaia belangeri chinensis
ACCAATGCAGTCAGACAAGATAATTAAATAAAAGGCATTGTAGGGACCAGCGGTTGGTGTAATGACTGTGTCATTGAACTCCCACGTAGTTGACTGCAATTCGAATCGCAGACCCCATGGCTTAAACTGGCTTAAACTCATACCGGGCTCATGTGTGTGCATGCCCAAGATTCTGAGAGGAGAATGGAGGAGAAGGGATTGCGGTGTGACCATTCTCCCTGGGGGGTGATTTCTCATTTTCTGTCTCTCTGTCTCTCTCTGTCTTTCTGGTGAGCACACATACCCTATGACAAAAACCTCTCAAAGAAAAAAAAAGAAAAAAGAAAGAAAGATATTCAAAGAGAGAAAATAGAAGTGAAATTATCTCTATTTGCAGATGATGCGATTATTTACACAGAAACCCCCAACAGATCCCCTTAAATCTCCAGGAAGTGATAAATGCATGCAGGAAAGTGGCAGGATACAACATCAACGTACAAAAATCTATAGCATTTCCATAAACTGGCAATGGACAGACTGTGGTAACTTGAAAAAAGCAATCCTATTTACAATAGCCACTAGAAAGATAAGCTCTCCAGACATAAACCTAACCAAAGAAGTCAAAGACCTCTACAAGGAAACCCATGAATAACTCAACAAAGAAACTGACAATGATATAATAAAAAAGTGAAAGGGCATCCCAAATTCCTGGATCAAAAGAATATAATCAAAATGTCAATTTTACCCAAATTAATTTATAAATTTAATGCAATCTTAATCAAATTACAAGAGATTTTCCTCACAGAATTAGAAAAAAGCAATCATAAATTTGTCTGGAATCATAAAAGGCCCCACAGTTCCAAAGCAATACTGTATAAAAAGAATAAAGTAGGAAACATCTTAGTGATTATATATATATATATATGTATACAGTCAACCAATTTTTGACAAGGGACACGAGACAATTCAGTGGGGAAAGAAAATCTCTTCAGCAATTTGTGCTGAAAAAACTGGATATCCACTTGCAGAAAAATGAAACTGGACCCCATCTCTGATCATAAACAAAAATCAACTCAGAATTGATCAAAGATCTAAACAAAACACCTCCAACTGTGAAACTGCTGGTGGAAAACACAGTGGAAACTCTTGAACATTGGAGTAGGCAAAAACTTTTAAAATAAGACCGCCAAAGCACAAAATAAGACCGCCAAAGCACAGGGAATTTTACTGAAAATAGG
>NW_006199187.1:0-1115 GCF_000334495.1 Tupaia belangeri chinensis
CCGTGGTCGAGCTCAAGCCCGAGGACATCGACCTCGGTCGGCGCCGCAACCGCAAGGCCATCGACCTGTACGCCCAATGCGTCGCCAATGACCACTGGCCCGGCTACGGCGACCACGTGCACTCGGTATCACTCCCCAGTTACGCCACCTACCAGCAAGAAGGAGAACTCGATCAGTGACCGTCACCCCCTACCAGCCCATATCACCCGCACCGCGCACAGCAGTCAGCCAGGCCACCTCAGTCGAACAGTCCCGTGCCGTCGCCGAGGTCCAATCCGCCGTCATCGTGGCCCAGCAGATCCCGCGCGACATGCAGCGGGCCGAAGCGGAGATGCGCGATACGTGCAATCGATCCGCGATGGCGAAACAGGCCTTCTACCAAGTGCCGAACCGAGGCAACGGCGCATCGGTGCACCTCATGCGCGAACTCGCGCGAGTCTGGGGCAACGTGCAGTACGGCGTCAACGAGCTGCACCGCGAC
Source organism: Tupaia belangeri chinensis (assembly GCF_000334495.1). Classification (NCBI taxonomy): domain Eukaryota; kingdom Metazoa; phylum Chordata; class Mammalia; order Scandentia; family Tupaiidae; genus Tupaia; species Tupaia belangeri. The sequence continues at coordinate 482 of NW_006199187.1, forward strand.
GACTCCCGGGGCGAATCCGAGGTTCAGGCGTGGGCGTGGGATGTGCAGACCAACACCCGCTCTACGCGCACCTTCATCGTCCCCCATGCCCGCATGTCAAAGGGGCGCCGCCAAGAACTCACCGACCTCGGTGACATCACGAACAACAACAACAATGCGGCCGCTCGCGCTGTCCGTGAGTGCATCAACGCCATCTTGCCCAAGTGGTTCACCGAAGCGGCACAGGACATCTGCAAGGCCACGCTGGAGAACGGCGAGGGCGTGCCCTTGCCCAAGCGCATCGAGGACATGATCGCCGGATTTCGCGCCATCGGCGTCTCCCAGGCGCAATTGGAGACCAAGATCGGCAAGAAACGCGGCGCCTGGGATGCGGGCGATGTCGCGCAGATGGGCATCACCTACACCTCGATCACCCGCGACGGCTACGACAAAGCCGAGATGTTCCCGCCGGTCGCAGGAGTGACAACCGACGAGATCAAGGCCGAGGGACAAACCGAAGGCCGAAGCGACACCAGCTCCCGAGAAGGCACCAAGCCCGGAGAAGGTCGAGGAAGCACCTGAGGCCAGCCCTGCTGAATACAACTCGCGCGGTGAGTTTCTGGCCACCAAAAAGACCATCGGCACCATCCGCGGC
>NW_006199188.1:0-814 GCF_000334495.1 Tupaia belangeri chinensis
AGTTTCTTGCACAGAGATACAGAAATTTTTTAAGTCTTAAAAATGAGGTGTAATATCTTTCCTTGAGTCTTAATTCTTGCTAAATATTCAGTTTGCACTAAACACCATAACGTTCAATGTTGGGGCTCTATGAACTTTTATCAAGAGACCTTTCAGTTGTAGGTGTTTTTGGGGTGTGCCTAGTGTCACTGTTTTGTCCTCAGGGATACAGAGTTTTGTACTGTGAAGAAAATGAGGTGTGATATGTTTTCCTGAGGCTTTATTCTGGCTTAACATTCAGTGTGTACTTAACCGCATAACTTTCAGCGGTGAGTCTCTATGAATTTTTCTCAAGGTATCTTTCAGTTTTGGGTGTCAGTTGGGTGTGCCTATTGTCACAGGTTTTTGGTCAGGGATATGTAGTTTTGTACTGTGGGAAAGATGAGGTGTGATATGGGTCCTTGAGGCTTTATTCCAGGTAAATGTGCAGTGTGCACTAAACAGCAGTACTTTCAATGGTAGGTCTCTATGAATTTTTCTCAAGGGACCTTTCAGTTGTCGAGTTTCCAAAGTTAGGTTGTATCTACTTTTCTTGAACAAAGTCATGAGTATGTCTTCTGTTGTTCTCATCCTGTCCTTCATGAAAACATGCTGTGTGGTGTAGTACATTGCTTCACAATGAGCTACTTCTCGTATACCATCAAAACTAGTTGGATTCTGATAGCCACAGCTATACTACTAGGAGCATCAGTGACTCAGTTTATTTACTTTTTTTTTTTTGAGTGTTTTTTTTTCAATAGGGCATGTGCCCCAGCCGAGAAGGGCAGCAGGGGGC
>NW_006199189.1:0-803 GCF_000334495.1 Tupaia belangeri chinensis
TTTGTTTTGTTTTTGTTTATTTTTTGTTTTTATTTTTTGTTTTTATTTTTGTTTTTGTATTGTTGCTACTGTTTCCCTCTTTCTCTTTCCTTTTCTACACACTCCTCAGCCCTCAGATTGAACTTCCAAGTTTGGGAAGAAACTGATCATCCACCAGATGACTAGAAATCGCTGCAGGACCATAAGAAATATGGGGAGCCAGGAAAATACCTCTCCTCCAAGGGAAAAGGATAACTCCTCTTCATCCACACACAGTTCAATGGAAATCATGGAAATGTTGGATAAAGACTTCAGAACATTCATAAGGGCAAAGCTTACAGAGATGGAAGAGAAGAGAGACAAGGAACTGCTGAAGAGAAAGGAGAAAGGAGTTGAAGAGTTCCAGAAGGTGAGGAAATTCATGCAAGATCTAAAAGAGGAATTTCACACTTTACAAAAGAATCAGATGGAACTGTTAGAGATGAAGGCTCTAATACAAGAAGTCAAAATCTCCCTTGAAAGTATTAAAAGCAGACTAGATCATACAGAAAATAGAATCTCAAATGTAGAAGAGAAAATTGCTGGCCTAGAAAAATCCACCATGAAGATTGAGAAAATGGCCCAAAAATTTGAGAATAATATACGAGAAATACTAGATACAATTAAAAGTCCAAACATCCGGATAATAGGCATCCCAGAGGTGAAGAGATTCATAAGGGCATTGATAATCTATTCCATGAAATCCTACAAGAAAACTTTCCAAACCTGGACTGGAGAGGCAAGAACTTCTCTCTTTTAGTAGTGTCCCAAAGATTATGGAAACT
>NW_006199190.1:0-7836 GCF_000334495.1 Tupaia belangeri chinensis
GCTAGAGGGCATGAGCACTCACTGGACAGGCAGAGAGAGAGAGAGGTGGAAAGTAAGAAAATGCCTCCTACAGGGGATGGTTATGCCATTTCTCCTTTTGGGATTTTGGGCATGTGCCTATCGTGTTTTTCAAGGTATAAGGTTCAGAATTTAGCCATATGGGATCCAACTGCCCTAACCACCGGCTGGCCCAAAGGTTTGTTTAAATGATAGAATCTACAGGACACCATGGCTGATAGCCCTGCCAGCTTTTGCTTCTGTTCTATTTACCAGTACCTACCTCCCTAGAAATGTTCATTAGATGTCTGTTGTATGAACGAAAGGAAAAAACACGGAGCTAAACCAGAACTCTCTGTACCTGAAATCAGAGGAAAACTGAGTAACGTTTACAGAGAACAAATAAATGTGACTCATATAATCCGTGGATAAATGGTCAGCAGATTTTACTGAAATATTTTCAGTTTTATCCAGATACCCTTTCTAAACAAAAAAATACCAAACTATTTTATGCAGTTTATGCAAATAAAAATATTTCAGAATACAAGTATTTTGAGTGGTAACCTCAGAGCTTTATGTTATTATGTTATTGTAAATGTTGACCTTGGATTAATACACAAAAGTACAATTTATCCTAAGGAAATATTCAGTGATGAGCATGATATTAAAAAATTAAAATAATAACCTTATAATCAAGGGTAGACTCATGTAATAGATTAACATGGAGTCATTAAAATTATATTTTCAAAGTCTCTTTGGTGGCATGAAAAAGTCATAGTATGATGTTAAATAAAATAAGAGGATTAAAAGGAATTAGGTGAGTTTTGTTTTCAGATCCTGCACAGTCTGCAAAATATTTTTTTGAGACTTTTTTTTTGCTATAGGACGCGTGCGCTCACCAGACAGACAGAGAGAGACAGAGAGATAGAAATCGAGAAATCACCCCCCAGAGGGGATGGCCATGCCGCAATCCCTTCTCCTCCATTCTCCTCTCGGGATCTTGGGCACGCATGCGCCCGGCGTGAATTTAAGCCACCGGGTCCGGGACCTGAACCGCAGTCGACTACATGGGAGTCCAGCGATATAGCCATTACGCTAACTGCTGGTCCCTGGTCTGCAAATTATTAACAATGCTGTATCACATTTCCATAGTTCCAAAGTATTCAGCTACTCACATGTTAACACCCTGTAAGAGGCATCCATTTTACAGATGATGGCATTTTATACTCATTTAAACAGTAATTTATTGATGACAAATTGAAAATCATGAACTTTGTTTATTTAAAGTCATAGTTAAATTATTAACAATGCTGTATCACATTTCCATAGTTCCAAAGTATTCAGCTACTCACATGTTAACACCCTGTAAGAGGCATCCATTTTACAGATGATGGCATTTTATACTCATTTAAACAGTAATTTATTGATGACAAATTGAAAATCATGAACTTTGTTTATTTAAAGTCATAGTTTTCATATCTTATTAATATATTTTATTTTTTCTCCACGCATTCCTAATTAAATGTCATGAAATTTCTTGCACTCAATACGTAATATTATCGCGTCAAGACTGAAATAATTGTGATTAAACATACTATTACTGAGATAAAGCTCCATTAAGGAAACCTTGCAGGGGCCACAAGTGGCATGATGGTTGAGGTGTTGGATTTCCACATGGCCGATCATGGTTAGAGTCTGGGACCTGGTGGCTTGCTTTCTCAAGTTCTCTCTCTCTCTCTCTTTCAAGTACATATGCCCTGGAGCAAATTAATAATATTAATAATAATAATAAATAAAATAATTCTTAAAAAGAAAGAAGAAAATACCATGCAGTGTTGTAGAAACCTATAACCATTTTTAGCTGCAATTGTTTGTGGGATACGTGGAATCAAGAACTCAAAACCATAGTACCAGCTAAAGCCAGAGGAGTCCCCTCATCACAATAAAGTGCCAGTGAAAAAGAAGGTGCTAGAAGCTAATGCTAAGGAAGAGTATCTGAGCATGCTCTAGGAGTCTCTGAGTATAAATTGTGCAGTGTGCAAACCATGCTGAATACAGAAGTAGCAGGGCTTCAGTCATTACAAAAACAGCAATTGGACTCCCATTTGGAAAAAGGGTGCTTTTGGAAACTAATTCCTCTTTCTCCATTGTTGTACAATGAATAAAGTCTTGCTCTTTCATACTGAACCTGGCAAAACTGGCACTGGACACAACAGGACCTCTTAGGCCCTACCCCTAAGGGTCAAGTTGGTAAAAAATAGCACCAACAATGTCATACATAAAGAAATGAGAAATTCTCTTCAATGGCTTACTATATTTTTTATAAAACTTATGTCAAAAATTTGAAAACATAAAGGAAACAAAATGAAATTATTTTCTAATGAGCATGTGAGACTCAATTAAAAAAAAAAAGATTCAGTGCTTTGAAAAAATGTATCAGTGTTGAGGCCAGCAGATGAGGTGGTGGTGAGGGCTCTGAATTCTCACATGGTGGACCATGGTTTGAGTCCTGGACTGTGCAGCTTGAAAATCATGCCAAGCATGTGTGGGTGGGTGCCCAAAATCTAGAATGGAGATGAGACTGCAGTGCGGTTGGGGAACAGTAATTCTGATCATTCCTTGGAAGGTGATTTCTCACATCCCTTTCTCTCTGTCTCTGGCAAGCACACATGTCCTATGTCAAAAATCTAAAAAAAAAAAAAAAAAAAAAAAAAAACCCGTGTCCCGAAAAAAAAAAAAAAAAAAAAAAAAATCCGTGTCCTGCAGAATTATTTTCTCCATCTATAACTCCAAATTTGCACTGATTTTGTATGAAGTTGGAAATATGGACCCATCTGCTTCAGAAAACCATCAATATTATTACTTCTCATGTTTCTTTTTAACTACTGACTTCTTCTGCACTGTGATACGTTTACAGGTATTGATTAGTAGAATTATAGAAGATTAAAAAGAATTTTTAAGACCTATATCTTATGGTTTTTTGAAGAGATTTCATTAGGTCTTTGAAGTTTAAAAAAGTTCTAATGCAAAGTAATATCTTCTGATAAAAAAACATTCTTTTACTATGACTTAAAAACTGGAAGCAATGTCAAAGTCAAATACTTTAGAATATGTTATAGTCTATCTAATCAGAGGAGGGAAAAAGTATCTTCAACTGTGAAAACATGTGTATTTGTAATCAACATTCTGTATGGAAATACATAGAGCTATATTTGCTCTAACTGACCAGAAAGATGGTTACCTCTTTAAAAAAAAAAAAAAAATTGGGACCAGTAGTTGGTGTAATGACTATGTCTCTGGACTCCCATGTAGTTGACCATGGTTCAAGTCATCGCTTAAACTCATGCCAGGCACATGTGCCTGCATCCTCAAGATCCTAAGAGGAGAATGGAGGAGAAAGGACTGTGATGTAGCCATCCTCCCAAAGGGGCAATTTCTCACTTTCTGTCTCTCTATCTCTCTGTCTTTCTGGTGAGCACACACGCCCTATAGCAAAAATCTCTCCTCCCCCCAAAAAAGTCAATATTAAGATCTTGATATTTAAGCATTGACATGTCAAATTAAATAGAATTTAGAGTAAAACATATTGATTTAGATGGGTCATTCAGTGTTTATATAGAAGGATATTATTTTCACCCATCTCCTTAAAATATCTGTATATTAATTTTGAGATGTAGTGCATAGTTTCTTTTTTTTTTTTTTTGGAGAGGTTTTTGCTATAGGGTGTGTGCATTCACCAGAAAGGAAGAGAGAGACAGAGAGACAGAAAGTGAGAAATCACCCCCCCAGAAGGGATGGCTGAACCACAGTCCCATTCTCCTCTTGGGATCTTGGGCACACATGCACATGTGCCTGAAGTGAGTTTAAGCATCCAGGTCCAGGATTCAAACTGTGGTTGACTACTTCGGTAGTCCATGACCATAGCCATTATGCCAACTGCTGGTCCCAAGATGTAGTGCATAGTTTCTTTTAAGATACAGTGTGCAGGTACTTTTTCACATGTGTTCACAAACTTATTCAAGGTAAGAGTATCAAATTAAAGCCTCCTATATTTCATGGAATTGTTTTCATATTGAAGACACATGAAGCTATTTAAATGGTGGACTTAATTAACTCTTTTGGCCCAGATATGCCAATATGATTTGCATATGAAAGGCATCTTGATGGAACAAAAGTAGTAAGAGTTTTATATTTTGTCAGTCATGAGTAATGTTACCTTGGGGAAATTATGTGTTCATTCTCAATCTTAATTTCTTCAGTTAAAGACTAGTAGCAATTATACAGTCTCATATATAAGGGCCAAAAATTAAATAAAACCACATATGGAAAGCACCTTATAACATGGTAGGCATATATTACATGATCAAGCACTTAAGATTTCTTCTTTTTGTGAGTACAGAGAAATTGAATGTTGAAATAAAATTTCCTTAAATTATGGTCTTTAGGAAATAGTTGGTATTTTAGCTGGATTTTGAAGAGAGCACTGCATATTCAAATATAATATGTTCAATGAACACAAACATCCTAGAAAGCTGTTTTAATTAACAGGCTTTCCTGCAGTTATTAAATTGTTTCACAAAATGGATGTCTTATTGCTCTACAAATGAACATTTAAATTAGAAATGGCCTTTGCCATGTCTATAAAGCTATCCTTTGTCTTTAGTTTGAAAAGTTCTGTTGGACTAGCTATTTTTTCTAGATCCTTTAACATCCATAATTGGGCCCCCATATGATCATCTTTTGTGATGTCCTAGCCTTCTGTATTGGCAGTTCAGGAACATGTCACCACATAAGAACAGTAACTCTGATCTATGTTTCAGTTTTGATAAATGGACTTTAGTGTGGATCTCTCTTTCTGAGAATTGTTTGTGCAGCTTGCCTGGTTCCTCAGAATTCTCTGAGAAAGGGAGAACTACCTGGCTTTTACCAGCCCTGTCCCTGAACCTACCTAGTGGATGCTTTGGTGCTGAAACCTACTGATAGAAATCATCAATCTTAGTTAACAAACTAAGTTTTTGTCACTGTCTAGATTCCAGGTTAACTGTCATAAAAGTTTGCAAAATAGGGAGGATACCTTGGGACTGGATTATCAACAGCTGGTCTGTGTTGTGTGTTGTGTCGTTGTGGCATAACTGAGGCCCTTTCTCATGGCTGTTGGGAAACCTTAATTCATGAGTTAATGCAAAATCTTTTCTACTATCTTTATAAAAAAAACTAGGAAAATAACTTTTCAATGAACCTCATTAAATGAGTTTTGAGAAAGACATACTCAGAGGAGAAATTTATATAGTGAGGAATAATGGAAGCCCTAAATATTGATAGACTAACTTGGGAAATTATATTATAATTGTATGTCAAAATATTGTCTAATTTTACATTTGGAAAAAGAAACATCTTTAAAAACTTGATAGAGAAATAGTGAATGAATTACTAAAATGAGTTAAAATCTTACATGTGGTTGAATGAAAGATGAAAATCCTTTAAACATGTCTAGAAAAAATATATGCATAATAAAAGGAACTGTTTTCAAAGGGAAGACTTAATATATTGCTACCAAGGTATTACCAAAAAGAAAAGGAATTTAAAAAGTATCAGTTCAACAGAAGCAAAAGAAAGACTGAAATACAACCAAGGGAAAGGATGATAAATGAGGTAAAATGGTAGAGTTAAAGCTAAACGCATCTGCCATTAAAACACATGTACTCATTACATTACCTATCCTATTTGCCCAAAGAAATGTCTAGATATATGAGCTTTAAAAGAGGTATATTTAACACAAAAACACTGAGAAAATTTGCAAATAAATAGATAGAATACATTGACTTGATAATTAAAATCTTATGTTTTGAGAGACCCAGGCGTAGCTGATACTGCTATACTCTAAGCTTTTCTACAGAATCACCATTTCTGAGGTAGATGAGAATGAGTAGGTGGGCAGGTATGAAGCAAATGGAACTATGCTCTTTTAACAGATTATTTTTAAGAGAGATTTTTGCTATAGGATGTGTGCACTCACCAGAGACACAGAGAGACAGAAAGCAAGAAATCACCCCCCTGATGGGATGGCCACATAGCAATCCCTCCTCCTCCATTCTCCTCTCAGGATTTTAGCCATGCACACACACGTGCCCAGAGTGAGTTTCAAGCCACTGGATCCAGGTCTCGCTTCTACTGCAGCGGACTACATGGGAATCCAGTGACATAACCATTACATCATCTACTTGTTCCATTTGTAATAAACATTTTAATATGCTTCATTCTTATATGTTTATGCTGAATTTCAGCACCACTGCTATTAACAAAGTAATACAGTAGTATACAGTTTGTAAAATATTAGAAAACCAAATACAGCCTAGAAGCAGCTCTGGAAAAGGCCTGGTTAGGTGGACTCTTTGGAGTTCAGTGGTGCAGCAGTAACATCCTGTTCAATCAAGAATGGATCCATATGGAATACAGATTTAGTCCCTCAACACACCTATACAAGCTTGACACTCATGCCTATGACCCTGGCAGGCAAGGAAAGTCAGAAGTTGGGGAGGAATTGTGGCATTAGATCCTGTGGAGGATCCATGACCTTTTCTTGCTTCTTCTTTTCTTTCTGTTCCTAATTCTATGGAAGAAATTAATAATCTTTAAAAAAAGAAGGAAAATAAAACACCCAGAAGAATACATATAAAAATGATTTTAGAAATTATTATCTCTGGCTAGTACTTGGGGAATTTTCAAAGAACTTCAAGAAAATCTCCATGGTTTCCTTGGGGTATAATATTTATATAACTTCTATTGTAATTATTTGTCAGTCCTAAGTTGAAATTCGGAAAATACATTTTATACTACATCTTATTGTAATAATATTGATTGTAACTAAATTCTAAATGTCTAACATAAACTGAAACAAGCATTCTTGCATCTCAACAGAGTGTGGTTATATTAGGGGAGAAAAATAATCAGCATTTTGTGGACTTTAAAATATGCCAGATATGATTCTTTTCATTCTCATTTTGTAGAATGAGAATCAATAGTGATCTATGTAAATTGAATTAAGTCATTTTCTATGGCAAAGGAATAACCAAAATGACATTTAAATGCTTCTTATACTTCCAAGTTTAAAAACTTTCCATTATAGTTAAGGTTTCACCAGCAACTAAGAAATCGGTATGTATTATTGATTGGATTGTATTATTTCATAATGAAAAGAAACATTTTACACTTTCAAATGCTATGAAGTACCTTGAAGTAACTATGCTGACTATTTCCCTGATCAATAATAATTTCAGATTCTGTTTCATGTGTCTCCAAGGCAGGTGTTATGTTCTGATTTGCTTGTATTCCTTGATGACTCAGACAGTGGCTTAAGCTGTTATAAGAATTGATAATGTTCTGTAACTGCAGTCTGCCACTTCTACAGCTGGGCAAGCCAAGATAGCTAAAATTGCACTCCCTTCACTTATGATCCCATGATTATTTGCTAATTTAGCAGCATATTTTATTGAAATATTTATTTATTTTGCTAATAGACTTGCATATAGTCCCTCCCCTTCCTAGTACATTCTAGTAAATATACATTTTATTGCCCACTGAGTGACTAAAGTCACTGAAGATAACCCAGTTAGTAAGTTGTCATCTTTATAATAAGGATTGGAGAAGCTTGCAATTAGGGGTGGGAAGAGATCTAATTGCTCTAAATTCACAAAGAAATTTAGAGGATTACAAACGGTATGGGGAAAACAGCTGGCAGTATCATTTTGACTAGACACATAGACACATTGCTTGCTAGGATCACAATTTCTTTCTTTCTTTTTTTTTTTTTTTTTGGAGAGATTTTTGCTATAGGGTACA
>NW_006199190.1:7886-8670 GCF_000334495.1 Tupaia belangeri chinensis
CCAGGGGGGATGGCCATACCACAATCCCTTCTCCTCCATTCTCCTCTTGGGATCGTGGGCACACACGCACAAGCACCCAGCGTCAGTTTAAGCCACCTGGTCAGGGACTCCAACTGCAGTCAACTAAATGGGAGTCCAGTGACATAGCCATTATGCTAACTGCTGGTTCCAGGATCACAATTTCTTGTAAGAACGATTAGGAAGGCAACTATAAATAAGAAAGTGAGGGCATTAGGGTTGCAAGCGCAAAAAGATTATAATGACAGAGGAAGAATAGGGATTGCTTCGAGAAACCAAAAGAGACAGATTCCTCTATTTCAGGAAGACATAGCAGGTACCAGAGAGCTGAGTTTGACATGCCAAGTCGGATTGCTCCACAATTTCTTGTAAGAACGATTAGGAAGGCAACTATAAATAAGAAAGTGAGGGCATTAGGGTTGCAAGCGCAAAAAGATTATAATGACAGAGGAAGAATAGGGATTGCTTCGAGAAACCAAAAGAGACAGATTCCTCTATTTCAGGAAGACATAGCAGGTACCAGAGAGCTGAGTTTGACATGCCAAGTCGGATTGCTCTAGAGGGCATGACTTGGTATTATCTTTATGAGCAGAGATAAGGTTATATCATCCTATATACTGGTGAGTTATAGAGTCTCCTGAGTATATATGAGTATATATGACTTCTCCATGATTACACTGGGTTGAGTAAGTTTCTTTGTGTAATTCTCTGACTTCCTTCTCTCAAATATTCAATGCGGAATTCATTTAAACAAACATGATACCAC
>NW_006199191.1:0-1067 GCF_000334495.1 Tupaia belangeri chinensis
GACATTGATGGGAAAATGTCACTACACAAACCTCATCGTGTAGTGAAAGCCCAGCATAACAGTTTTGATCATGTTCTGGGTGTGACTACAGATAGTGCGAAATGTAGCCAGTTCCTTTCTGTTTCTCCAGTATTTGTCAACCCACAGCCTCTTCTTTTTCTTTCCAAAGAGACAGTTCAACATTGATGTGATTGAAGTCCCTCTGCAGGCTTCCTCTGGGTCCCTTCACAACAGTCCCTTTACAATAACTGTGCATCCCTATAGGGTGATGTCAACATTCTCAGGAATGTTGAAGTTCTGATTGCTGAGCGTAGTCGTATTCTCGTAATAGACTCAGCAAAGAACTAGTATTAATATTTTTTTAATTTGACTAGAGAAACAGAGAGAGATAGAAAATGAGAAACAAGCTGCCAGGTACCGGATTTGAACCATGCTCAGCCATCTGGGAGTCCAGTGTCTTTAACCATCAGGCATCCACTGCCACCAAAATGCTCATCCTGATTTATCAGGGTTAATGTTAGACTGGAGACCTAAAATGAGGGGATGGTGTGAAAAGTGGGTGAAGATTGGGAGGGTAGGAGATGTGATCTGGTTCAACAACCATATCTGTTGTTTGTTTTTGGGTTTTGGGGTTTTTTTTCCTGTTACATGTTCTGCCAAGTTCAAATTCCGGTATCCTCTCTGATGCTGTAAGTGTCTTTCACTGACTCTGTTCTATATAAACAAAGAACTCAGTCTTGATATCCTCAATACTTTCTCACCTTCTAGTCATGAATCCCTGGCCACCCTTCCTCCCACCCTTGGATACCTTGTCTCTCTTAAACACATATTGGTATGTTATGAGGGAGGAATATTTACATAAAAAATGATTGGGGGAGCGAGTGGGGGAATCAACCCTGACATTACTACCTCAAATATACAGTGTAGTTTTCTCTTTTTGTGGGCGTCAGTTCTCTGTATTTTAAAATGGAGACAATAGGGGCCGGCAAGTAGTGTCGTTAAGGCGTTGGACTCCCACATGCCTAAACATGGTTTGAGTCCTGAACCTGGCAGGTTGCTCTCTCACT
>NW_006199191.1:1892-2898 GCF_000334495.1 Tupaia belangeri chinensis
AAGAAAAGTGTGCCCTTTGGGGGTGGCAGGGGCCATAGGCTTCTTCTCACACTCCCTACTGTGTGCACACATGTCCCAGCCATACCACTTAGTCTAAATGGGTATACATTCTCTAGCTACTGTGTCCATGTGCTGGGCTGCTCATGACACCTCAGAGATGTACAGATCCAAGTACTGTTGGGTGTCAGGGTAGAATCTATTTGGCAGTGGATCTGCTTTGAGTGTGGCAACATATTGCAGCTGACTGGGGCACAGATGGTGAAGTGACCCTGTGCATGTTTCTTCTTTGGAGTAGTGCAGTTTTGTGGGCTTTGGACATATCCTACATTGGATGATAAGAGAATGAAGGGCTCTTCTGCAGCTAGAAATGTGGCCCCTGGTGGCAATGGGAACCACTGGGGACATCTCACTTACTCTGTCCCAGTACAGGGGTACCTCTAGCATCTCAAACTAGGCCAGAGGGCAGACACTAGAACAAATACCAGTTTTCCAATGTACAAAAATCAACATACATGCAAGCATGAAGAATAATCAGGAGAATGTGATGCTACCCATGGACAAAGTGAAATGCAGAGACTGACACTGAAGGGAAGGTGCAGGTTCTGCTTGACAGAAATTTCACAGTCATGGTTTTAAGGAAGCACAACACACTTAAAAGAAAATATACAGAAACATTTCAACACAGTTGATGCACATGTACCAAGGTTCTAGAAGAGCTTTTGGGGTGGGAAATATTATTGTTAGTGTCTTTGAAATATACAATCTTCTGATGTGGCAGTTTTACTTTTTATTTTTTGAATTTTACTTGTAGTTGTATCCTTATTTAGTCATTTTTTCAGCTAGTGATTGTTCAGCAACTCACTGCCTAAGGAATAGTTTCAGTACCTGAATACCTATTGGTGAATACAGAAATTTAGAAATGGCTGTGGTCCAATAAAGGGGCAACAGTCATCTTAAGTATACAGAATACACCTTAGCTCTAACTGTGGGAAAGTCTATAAAGAAA
>NW_006199192.1:0-1334 GCF_000334495.1 Tupaia belangeri chinensis
TCAGGGAGGTCCCAGGATATGAACCCAGGACTCTTCCCAACACCACTGCACTACCACCTGGCCCCTAATATATGAAAAGTTAGTAAATTCGGGACTGGCAGGTGGCATGGTGGTTAAGATGGCTGTACTCCCACATGGCTGAGCACGGTTTGAGATCTGGACCTGGCAACTTGCTTTCTCACTTTCCTTCTCTCTCTTTGCCTCTCTGGTCAACTTCAAAAAGAAGTACAATAAAATAATGACAATGAATAAAATTAAATAAAATAATTTAAAAATTTTTAAATAAAAAGTTAGTACATTCAATTAAATAAAAATTAAACCTATATGGAAAAATAACAATAAAAACCATAAGCAAACTCAAAAGTAAAAATGGCAAACTGAAGAAAAATATTGCAACTCATATCATACCCAAAGGACAAGCTTCTTTAATATATGAAGAACTTCTATAAATCAAAAATAAAACTGATCTGGACTTGTGGCCTAGTGATTAAAGGAGCTGGGTACCACATGTTTGGCCATGCAATTCAAATCCTGGCCTCAGTGGCTTGAAAAATTGTACTGATCATGTGTACTTGTGTGCCCCAAACCCAAGATGGAGAAATGACGGAGAAAGGATTGCATCACTGGAGGGTGCTGTCTCCTTTTATCTCTCTCTGTCTCTCTATCTCTGGTGAGTGCACGTACTCTCTGGCAGGAAAAAAAAAAAAAAAAAAAAAAAATAAAACCCACAACCAGAAAAATGGATAAAGATTGGACATTCCAAAGAATAAAGTTCAAGGGCTTTTTACTACTTGAAAGGATATTCAGTCCTATTCATAAAATAGAAATGGAGATTAAAACTACCTTGAGATATCATTTTTCAGCCCGTCTGCAGTAGTGTGACAGGAATGCAGCACTCTGCGGTGCTTGAGACCACTTGGTGGATCAGGGTTGGGTTTTCGAGTTGACCCATTGAGCCAATGATCCTGGCTCTCTGAAGGGGAGACTGTGGTGTGAAACCCTACTGAGGTGCTTTATCCCTCTGTCTCTGTCTCTCTCTTTATCTCTGAATTTTATCAAAAATAAAAGAATGAAACTTATCCTTTCACTCATCTGTTCTACACCTTTGCTTCCTTAGAGTGTCCAGGAAATACAACACTGGCTTAAGTAGATTATTTAAACGAGTAAATAGAGATCTGTGTTTCTACACAACTGTATAATGTATTTTTAAATATTTATTTATTTATTTATTCCATAGCAGAGAGTTACACACCAAAGCTCTTTAAGCTGCAATCCATCCCCAGTCTCAGCAAACTCTGACAGTACCCAGCATGCTCAGGGAGGTCCCAGGATAT
>NW_006199193.1:0-786 GCF_000334495.1 Tupaia belangeri chinensis
CATCTGCTCCCCGGTGCATGGACCTGAGAGGTTCCCTGTGGCGCTCAGCAATTCTTTGGAGCCCACGAACCCTCCAGGGGAGCTCACACCCTTGCTCAGCACAGACTCGGGGGCTGAATTGCCATCACTCCCCTGACACTTTAAGGCTGAGGTACCCACAAAGCCCGGCCCCACCCCTGTCCCTGAGCCCTCCCTGTTGCTCCTCCTGAGGTCGCAGACCCTGTGGGAAGAGCCTCTGAGATGAGTCCTGACGACCCGGCAGCCCTGACCTCTCTCTGGATGCAGCCTCCTGGGGTGTGGGTGTGAGGACGTCCTGTCATACCTGTGCTCAGGAAGCAGAAGAAGCTGACCGTGGGCCAGTCACAGTGGTCTCTGCTGCCAGGATGCTGTGCTGAGGGCCGGGACACATGGGAGGCTCAGGTTTGATTCTTGGTCCAACTTGAAAGCTGGATGCAGTGGTCCTTGTCCATAATCCCAGAGACTTGGGATTTTGAGACAGAAAGATGGTGTCGGTGAGACCCTGTCTTAAAAAAAGTTTGATTGCTTTTGAATTGTTTTGGGGCAGTCTGAATTTAACTATGGGAAGTTATTATTCCTTTTGTATTAAAGACTATTTGATGACATTTTTATATTGTTTGCATATGAAAGGGTCTGAGGACCGAATTATTCTGCATAACAAAGGGAGGTCCTTTCTATACAAATTTATAGTGTGATTTTGTGTAGACAGAGGGACCCAGAGGTTGAGGGTGGCCCCCAGGTCTATCATGGGGAGTCTGGACTATCTAA
>NW_006199194.1:0-902 GCF_000334495.1 Tupaia belangeri chinensis
ACAAAAAATGTCTACATAATGGTCCTCTCCAATGGCTATTTAGCCTATGGAAACTCTGTCAACCTCACACATTCCTAATTAGTCTTTTTTTTTATGTGATAGACGGCATGTATGCTCACTGGGGACCTAAGGGGGTGGGGGTGGGGGAGAAAGAGAGAGAAAGAACCTCTCAGGGGAAATGACCATGCCACATCCCTTCTCCATTTTTCTCCCTGGATTTTGGGCGTGCACACGTACCCAGTGTGTCTCTCCATCCACCGGGTCTGGGACCTGAACCACGAAGTAACCATGAAGTCAATCATGTGGGATCCAGCCACTTTAACTACCACACCACCAGTTGGCTATACTAGTAGTCTTTGAACTCTTGCTTTTTAATATTAAAAAAGGCTTATAGTAATCTTGTTATTTGCCCAAACCAAGACCCAGAAATGATAATTTTGCCAAATCATCCTGATTCTATCAATAAATAATTATAGCAGAAATAAAAATATGGGCACGAAGGTGCTCATTATTATCAGAAAGAAATTCTTTTAGGCTTCTTTAAGGAATAGAAATAGGAAATATATTTTAAATTGAGTTGTCATAAAAGTCGTGACATATTTTTTCTTTTTTATTTTAAGAGGTGTGTGAATTTTTCTTTTTTTTTGTGCCTTAGGATGTGTGCACTTGCTGGAGAGAGATATAGAGACAGAGACAGTGAGAGAGAAAGTGAGAAACCACCCCCCAGGGGAGTGGTCATGCCACAATCCCTTCTCCATTCTCCTCCTGGGATCTTAGGCATACATATGCACGCACGGCAGTATTTTGAAGCCATCAGACCAAGGACTGGAACCACAGTTGGCCATGTGGAAATCCAGCTACGCAACCGTTACACCTTCTGGTCCCTGTGACATATAGCTCTC
>NW_006199195.1:0-1195 GCF_000334495.1 Tupaia belangeri chinensis
AAATATGTGATTCAATGTAATGTAAAAAAGACTATGATAATAAATTTTAAAAAAAGTCATGCCAAGGCTGATCCGAGTGCAGTGATGTTTACAACTAATTGATCACAGCCAGTTACAGATTCCTTTGTTCCTTCTCTACTCCCACTGCTTCACTTGACTAGCCTTAAAAAAAAAAAAATCACCCCAGGTGCCCGAGATCCTGGGACAAGAATGAAAAGAAGAAATTGCAGCATGGCCATTCCCCCGGGGAATGATTTCTCACTTTCTCTCTCCTTGTCTGTCTCTCTATCTCTCAGCAAGGGCATACACCCTTGGGTAAAAATCTCTAAAAAAAAGAAAAAAGATGTTTTAATAGTGTTATTATAAAACCTGTATGATACATCACATAAAATATCTCAGAAAGACATAATTTCTATGTCTAGTCAAAAGCACTGAAAAGAAATGCAATGCTTTAATGACTGTAGATGGATTAAGTGCTTATACCTGGGACGTAGTGAGAAGGTTAGAGTAGAATGGAATCCCAAGGGAACTTCAAAGTGCACGTCAGACCTCTTAAAATTAGATGGTGATTCCTTTGGGCTGGAACTGCAATCTTTCAATAATTAACCAGTGACGAACACAAAGAGGAAGAGGAGAGGCACCCAATATATGTTCTCTAGGCCTTTAAGAAAACACAGTTTATTTGTCAACATACATGGAAATCTACAAGATGGGTGATATTGTAGACATCAAGGGAATGGGCACCATTCAAAAAGGAATGCCTCACAAATGTTACCATGGTAATACTGGAAGTGTGTGTGTTACCCAGCATGCTCTTGGCATTGTAAATAAACAAGTTAAGGGAAAGATTCTTACCAAGAGAATTAATGTGCGTATTAAGCATATTAAACATTCTAGGAGCAGAGATAGCTTCCTAAAACATGTGAAGGAAAACGATCAGAAAAAGAAGGAAGCCAAAGAGAAAGGTACCTGGGTTCAACTGAAGTGCCAGCCTGCTCCACCCAGAGAAGCACACTTTGTGAGAACAAATGGAAAGGAGCCTGAGCTTCTGGAACCTATTCCCTATGAATTGGTAGTCTATGATATGTTTTTTAAAAATTGATGGTAATTCCTTTCTTCTTCTTTAAATTAAAAAATGTCTTCTATGCCTTTATATGCATATATGTATGTGTTATGTTTCATATTTTAAATTATT
>NW_006199196.1:0-429 GCF_000334495.1 Tupaia belangeri chinensis
GTAGCACCTAGCTGAAGCTATATAGCTTACTCCAGTCATTAAATGGGTACTAATAGATGTTTTTAACATGTTTTTTAATTTCAAGGAAAACAGTTTTAGTTTTAATAGATCAAAATAAAAACGTGTTAAGAGAAATTTACATAAAACTCAAAGCCAGAAAAAGGTTATAATTCAGTTCAAATAGAAGGTAGATGAACTTATCAACCTTAAAGAGAAGACAGAATTCCTTAAATGCAGAAATCAAAGCCTCAAAGAAAATCAGTAGTAAAGAAAATCAGTTGTTTTTTAGTCCAAAGTAAAAAAAATACTATGTTACTTATTCAGTTTCATGTAATTAATCTCTCTTCTATTGAATTTGCAGTGTTTTATGTTTTGATCTTTTCATTTAAACTCTGAACGTTAACATTTAACTCCAGACTTGTCCCTACC
>NW_006199197.1:0-814 GCF_000334495.1 Tupaia belangeri chinensis
CCTCAGCCCTACAGACACCGCACTCCCATCTCTCTACTCCTGGATCAGAAACTGTGACGGAGTACTGTCCTCCAAAGCTCCAGTCCCAGGACCCCCAAGCCAGACACCTCTCTATCAGCCAGGAAGGCCCCCAGCCCTACAGACACCCCACTGCCATCTCTCGACCCCTGGGTCAGAAACTGCGAGAGAGTACTGTCCTCCAAAGCTTCAGTCCGAGGACCCCCAAGCCAGACACCTCTCTATCAGTCAGGAAGGTCCCCAGCCCTACAGACAGACACCCCACTCCCATCTCTTAATCCTGGCGAGGGAGGACTGTCCCCTGAAAGTACAGTCCCAGGACCCCCAAGCCAGAATCTCCTCTATCAGCCAGGTATACCTTTTTTTTATCCTTCTCCTCTTCTTTCATTTGTAAATTTCTCTCTCCTCATTACCACATAGGAAGGCCCTCAGCCCTAAAGACAGACACCCCACTCCCATCTCTCAACCCCTGGGCCAGGAACTGTGAGGGAGGACTGTCCCCCAAAGCTCCAGTGCCAGGACCCCCAAGCCAGAAAACCCTCTATCAGCCAGGAAGGCCCTCAGCCCTACAAACACCCCACTCCCATCTCTTGACCCCTGGGCCAAGAACTGCGAGAGAAGACTGTCCCCCAAAGCTCTAGTTTCTGGACTCCCAAGCCAGACACCCCTCTATCAGCCAGGCACACTTTTTTTTCTCCTTCTCCTCTTCTTTCATTTGTAAATTTCTCTCTTTTCATTACCACATAGGAAGGTCCTCAGCCCTATAGACAGACACCCCACTCCCATCTCTCGACCC
>NW_006199198.1:0-929 GCF_000334495.1 Tupaia belangeri chinensis
GTTGCCTCTGATTTTCAGGTCTTCTTCAAATTATCTGTGCCCATATTAATACCTGAGGCATTTTCCCCATTTTTTCTTCTGTATTCCTATATTGTGTCTTACATTTAAGTTTTTGGCCACAATCTCCAGCACCATTTATTAAGTACTATTCTGTGCTCAGACTATGTTCTTGGCATTATGTTTTAATTTCCATAACCAGAAGGTGGCATAACAGTTGAGAGCCCTGGACTCCCACATGATGGACTACACTTTGAGTCCTAGACCTCATGGCTTGCTTTGTCACTGTCCCTGACTCTCTGGTCAAATTAAAATAAATCAATTAAGAAGGCTGCGACCGGTGGCGGGACCTGCGCGGGCCCTCTCGCCACCGCTGCCGCCGCCACCCCCTTCTCCGGGGCTGTCCTGTGGCCTCCTGGAAGTAAAGACATTATTCCTGACTATATAGAAGTGAAAAACTTTCTAGGAGATCATAATACATACTAAAAAGTTAATGTAATTTTTCCATTAATCAATAGCCACAGTGAAAGAAACACTCAATATTCTAAGATACCAATCACAGTTGAAAGTATAATAACTGTCAATGAGTAGATGCATACAATGATCATTTTAAAAATGAATTTAAGAAGTCAGTCATTTTCAGTTACTTTAAAACATGAGAATATAAAATCAGTACAATTTTTGTTTCAAAACCCTAAAATTAAGATACAGCCTTATGCTATAAACCTTAGACTTTTTTAGAAACTCTTCTGTTTTTTAATACTTTCCAGGAATTCTTATCAGGCCTTATCAGAATAATGTAGCACTTGGGGGCAAAGATGCAGCCTAGGAGCCCTGCAAAGATGCAGCCTAGGGCCAAGATGGAGAAGACCTCCACAGCCACCATGAGCTTACCCTTGGCGCTGTGATAGACAGGAACAAATGTGACCCAG
>NW_006199199.1:0-2358 GCF_000334495.1 Tupaia belangeri chinensis
TTGGCGTGAGGTTTAGGGTTTGCGGCTAGGGATAGAGTTACGTTTCGGGTAAGGGTAGGGTGAGTGTTATGGATAGATTCATGGTTAGGGCGAGGCTAAGTGGTGGGGGTAGTTTTTGGGTTATGTAGACGTTTTTGGTTAGCATTATGTTTACGGTTAGGTGTAAGTGGTCGATTTCAACCTGAGACTTATGGTTAGGCCTAGGCTAGCAGTTGCGGTAAGATTAGGGTTTGATTTAGTTTTAGGAGCAGGGTCAGTTGTGAATTTTAGGCTTAGAGGTCCTTTTTGGATGACTTTTTTGGTTAGTATTACGTTTATGGCCCAGACTTAGATTTAGGTTGTGTGGTTAGGGCTTGGGTTAGGGTTTGGGTTCTGGTGACAGGAGGTTGAATGTTAGGGTCAAATTTAGTTCAGGGCCAGGTGTAGGGGCGAGGTTTAGGGTTAGGGTCCTGGTCCGGGCTAGGCTTAATTCAGGGCCAAGGGTGAACCTTAGTTTTAGGGTCAGTGTTAGGGTTGGCTATAGGGTCAGGTTTAGGATGAGGGTTACGGTATATTTAGAGTGATGGTTAGATTCAGCGTTGGAGTTACAAGTGAGTATAACTGTCTGAGTTGGGCCTTGGGTGAGGTTTTGGCTCAGGGTCAGGTTCAGGATCAGGATATTGGGTGAGGTTTAAGGTTAGTGGCTAGGGTTAGGGTTACTTTTTGGGTAAAGGTAGGGTGAGTGTTATGGTTAGAATTATGGTCAGGGCGAGGGTAAGTGTTGAGGGTTAGGGTTAGTTTTTGTGTTAGGTTGTCAGTTTTGGTTAGCGTTACAGTTAGGGTTAGGCGCAAGTGTTCGGTTTCATCATGAGGCTAATGGTTAGAGTTAGACTAACAGTAGGGTTAAGGTTAGGGTTTGATTTTGCTTCAGAAGCAGGGTCAGGTGTGAATTATAGGCTTAGGGTTCAGATTTGTATGACATTTTTGGTTAGTGTTACAGTTATATCCCGGTCTTATGGTTAGGTTGAGTGGTTAGGGCTAGGGTTAGAGTTTGGGTTCTGGTGACAAGAGGTTGAATGTTAGGGTTAAATTTAGTTTAGGGTGAGATGTAGGGGTGAGGGTTAGGGTTAGGGTTCGGGTCCGGGCTAGGCCTCAGTCAGGGCCAAGGGTGAACCTTTGGTTTAGGGGTCAGGGTTAAGGTTGGCTATAGGGTCAGAGTTAGAATGAGATTTCCAGTAATTTTAGGGTGATGGTTAGATTCAGCGTTAGAGTTAGGGGTAAGTATTACTGTCTGAGTTGAGACTTGTGTGAGATTTTGGCTTAAGGTCAGGTTCAGAGTCAGGTTTCGGCATGAGGTTTAGGGTTAGCGGCTAGGGTTAGGGTTACGTTTCGGGTAACAGTAGGGTGAGTGTTCTGGTTAGATTTACGGTAAGGGCGAGGGTAAGTAGTTAGGGTTAGGGTTAGTTTTTGGGTTAGGTTGATAGTTTTTGTTAGCGTTATGTTTAGGTTTAGGAGTAAGTGGTTTCGTCCTGAGGCTTGTGGTTAGGGTTAGGCTAGCAGTTGCGTTAAGGTTAGGGTTTGATTTATGTTCAGGAGCAGGGTCAGTTGTGAATTTTAGGCTTAGTGGTTGGGTTTGGAAGACTTTTCGGTTAGCATTACGGTTATGGCCCGGACTTAGGGTTAGGTTGAGTGGTTAGGGCTAGGGTTAGGGTTTGGGTTCTGGTGACAGGAGGTTGAATGTTAGGGTCAAATTTAGTTCAGGGCCAGGTGTAGGGGCGAGGTTTAGGGTTAGGGTCCTGGTCCGGGCTAGGCTTAATTCAGGGCCAAGGGTGAACCTTAGTTTTAGGGTCAGTGTTAGGGTTGGCTATAGGGTCAGGTTTAGGATGAGGGTTACGGTATATTTAGAGTGATGGTTAGATTCAGCGTTGGAGTTACAAGTGAGTATAACTGTCTGAGTTGAGTTGGGCCTTGGGCGAGATTTTGGCTTAGGGTCAGGTTCAGGATCAGGTTTCGGCGTGAAGTTTAAGTTTAGCAGCTAGGGTTAGGGTTACGTTTCTGGTAAGTGTAGGGTGAGTGTTATGGTTAGATTTATGGTCAGGGTGAGTCTAACTGGTGAGGGTTAGGGTTAGTGTTTGGGTTAGGTTGACGGTTTTGGTTAGCGTTAAGGTTAGGGTTTGGCATAAGTGGTTGTTTTTGTCCTGAGGCTTATGGTTAGGCTTATGCTAGCGGTTGCGTTAAGGCTAGGGTTTGATTTAGGTTCAGGAGCAGGGTCTGTTTTGAATTTTAGGCTTTAGGGTTGGGTTTGGACGACTTTTTCGGTTAGTGTTACGGTTATAGCTCGGTCTTATGGTTAGGTTGAGTTGTTAGGGCTAGGGTTAG
>NW_006199200.1:0-317 GCF_000334495.1 Tupaia belangeri chinensis
TACACCAGTTCCATATAACAACACAGGAAAATATCTGAATGGCAGACAAAGTGTAGCCTTTGGTTGAGCATTTACTGTGAATCACATGACTGGACCCTCTTCCCTAATGCTGTTCTCTTTGTTTAGGTTGATCTGGAGGAACTACCATGTATTGGCATTTCTCTTTGCCATTGAGGAGATCATAAGAATGTCTATTTACCTCACATCCTTTCCTTGGGTTATAATTCTAAAATGCACTTCTCGGTCACTTAAGGACCTTGAAGAGTGGCCTCCTTTTGCTCTCTGCAGGGAATCAATCTCTGCCTAACTACAACTGC
>NW_006199201.1:0-8270 GCF_000334495.1 Tupaia belangeri chinensis
TTTTCAAAATGTAATGCTGGAAAAATTCACTGTTATTTCAGTCCACTACTGGCTTTCTAAACCCAGTACCTGAGGCTGCTATTCTATAAACATAGAGATTTATTTGGCTCATAATTCTGGTGTCTAGAAAATCTAAAAGCAAGGGTCTGGCATCTGTTCCTGCATCACAACATGGTCAACAGAATCAGAAAGGAAAATAACTGGGATCAAGTTGGTAAAGAGAGTGTGAGCAACTTATGAGTGTCCATCCTACTTTTATGTTCAGTTTATTTATTTACTCTCTATGGAGTAAAATGAGGCACCCTTAACAGGTCTTCACACCACAGTTCTCTCCCCAGTATGGCAGGATCAAAGGCACACACACAGGCATGTTCAAGTGAACCCAAATCCTTCCCACTTGGTGTTCACAACATTCAGTAGCACTGCCTGTACCACTGCAATTAGGACTCCATTTTCTAATAATGCACATTCTGAGGGACTAGCTTGTTTCTTGAGAGAGAGAGAACTCCCTCATGACATCCTAATAGGCATCTTTGATCTATTCATGAGGGTGCTATTCCAATGAACCAAACAGTGCGTACTGGTCCCCATCTCTGAATGGGTTTGCTAACTCTTAGTACTATTCATGGTGACCAAGTTTCTATCACATGAAATTTTGGGAGACAAATCATATTCAAACAATAGCAACTACTGATGTGCAAAATGATCACCACAATCCATGTCCCACACGAAATACAAAACTTAAACAAGTCACAGATACATAAATTAATATAAAAGCATAAAATCTCCAGAAAAAATAAAATAAAAAGAGAAAACACATGTGATCTTGGGCAAAGTAAAAGCATGACCAGGCAAGAAAAATAACTGATACATTTAAATGACCAAAATTAGGAACATCTGTTCTTCAAGAGATGAGCAGATCTCTACTGTAAATAAAGACAAGCCATAGGCAGAAAATATTCAGAAATCACATATCAAAAAAGAAGCACTTGTATTTATAATACAAAAAGAATATGTAATAATAATACTAATGAGCAAACATTTAAGCAGCAAATTTACTGAAAATATAGACAAATGTCATATAGGCATAAAAAGAGATGATTAACATTTTTAGTCACAAGAAAAATTAAAATCACTGTGGGACGCAACTATACATTACATGGAATGGATAAAAATTAAATATATACATATGTGTGTGTATGTATATATGGTTGTTGGAAAAATCATGACATATTTTTTCTGTCTTTCTATGCAAAAATGTGTCATGGCTTTTCTGACAATCAAATATTTACTTGAACAAACTATGACAAAGAGTGGAGCAAAGGAAGCTCTCATATACTCCGGTAGGAATGCAGAATCATACAATTATTTTAGAAAACAGTTTGGCATTTTCTTAAAAATTTACCATACAGCCACTACATAACTCAGTCTTTAGACTCCTAGCTATTTATCCAAGAGAAACGAGGCATATCACCACACAAAGGTCTGTAATAAATGTTTATAGTATTTTTAGTTATAAAACCACCAGCCACAGTGTATCCTGAATGGAAAATCTCACTTAGTAAAAGTAATATTGTACAGAGAATAAATGTAAATAAATACGTTTAAAATAAACAAAAAGAAATTATAGCAAACCAAAAGGATGAACTTAAAAAAAAAAAAAAAACTAAGCCAAACACTAATGGCTCCCAGAAAGTAAATGGATAACAATTTGTAGTCTAGCAATGCCACTGATACTACTGAGCAATAAGAAATCATCTATACAGGCAATAGCATGAATAATTCTCAAAATACTATTTTTTTCCTCAATTCTGGTTTATTTTCTACCTAGCAAATTTATGTTAAACAATTCTGGCCCAGGGAAATATTCAGACTCCTCTCCTTTGGTAACACTAGTGTGGACATACACTCTGAATAATTCAGCAAACTTCCAACTAGGACAAATATTTTTGTGCAGGTAATTGACCTATTAACTTCAATTCAGGAAGGTGATAAAATGACATTTTTTTCTCTCTCCTACTCCTTTTGTTTGTGCTTAAGGTCTATACTTTCATCCCTTTGTAAATCTTATATAAAGATATCTGGTCTCAGTAGTTGCTATTGACATAACATACCTTATCTTTTATACCTTTATAGCTATGCAAGGATAACATGAAATTATCATATGATATAATATTCAAATCTATAAAGTTTTTTGCTACTAAAATAGTGATCGCTATTATTATCATTGAATGATTCTGAGATGCTTCTTGCACTGAAAATTTTCCAATCCCAGGAAAAATTGAAGTATGCCTTGAATTTCTTATATGGCTAATATCACTTGTAAGCTTTAAGGAAAATAAAGTAATATAAGCAATAACAACCAAAGCTAGGAGCTAAAGTAATTCTATCCAGTTCAACAATTGATCATATTTCCTGTAACACAATCTTAATTATTATAACTCTCAAGATGAAACAGATTCAGTAGTTTCTCAATTCCTATGCATATTTTACATATCTGATTGATTGTAGCACATTGAGGCTTTTTCCTTTTAATTCTTCAACATCCATCACAAGTGATGTTTCTTCTTGGAAGGTTTCTTTGATTTCTAAAATTAATCATTTTTCCTACCTCCTATGTATCTGGTATCACAACATACATTATATAATATAATAATTAGCAGGTTCTCTGTATTTGACAGCTTCAGCAATGCAAAATGTTCAGCAGCAAATGCAGTGCACAGCAATGAACCTGTTTGTATTGAAATAACTAGATATATCTATTTCCATAAAAATTGTTTAAGGTCTACATCTACAAATCATTATGGAAAGAAATGCTCATATTTAAGAACTGGCATTTTTAGATAAAGATGGAATTTTATAAAGAATTAAGGTAGCATTTCACTAATAGAGAATAGGAAGACCTACTTGGAAAGAACCCAGAAGGATTCAGAGAGAAAATACACTTTTTAAACTTAACATGATATAAATACTCAAGAAAAGGAATGGCATAGGACTAAATTAATGTAATTAAAAATTAAATTAAATTTTCAAACCCATGTTCCAATAGCGTGTTACTCCTATCCAAATTTTGTCTCATTTTTCTGAAAATAACAAAATCTTTTAAGCATATCCTTGAGGGCTTCTTTCACCTGCTGGTTCCTTAAGGTGTAGATGAAGGGGTTGAGTAAAGGGGCAACAGAGGTGTTGAGTACAGCTACACCTTTCGATAAACTCACCCTTTCCTTTGCTGAGGGTTTCATATAAATGAAGACACAGCTGCCATAAGTAATAGAGACAACTACCATGTGGGAGGAGCAGGTAGAAAAGGCCTTTGTTCTTTGTTGAATGGAAGGAAATTTTAGAATGGTTTTGATGATGTATGTGTAAGAGAGGACCACTAACAACAATGTGACAACAAGTGTTACCACCGCTAAAACAAAAGACATCAATTCTATCACGTGTGTATCTGTGCAAGAGAGCTGCAGGATGGGTGAACTGTCACAAAGGAAATGATCAATAGTTTTGGAAGCACAGAAATCCAACTTGAACCCCATGACCAATGGGGGGAAGATGATTAGAAATCCAGTTACCCAAGAGCTGAGTACAAGTCGATAGCACACTTTGCTGTTCATAACGATTGGGTAATGCAGTGGTTTGCAGATGGCAACATAGCGATCATAGGACATGGCAGCCAGGAGGTAAAATTCTGTAACTCCTAATAAAAGGAAAAAGAATAATTGTGTTGCACAGCTACTGTAGGAAATTGTTCTGTCTCCTGTTAGAATGCTTATTAAGAATCGTGGGATGCAGACGGTTGTGAATGAAATTTCTAAGACTGAGAAATTTTGGAGGAAGAAATACATTGGTGTCTTGAGACGGGAATCCAGAAGGGTGAGGAGGATGATAATTAAGTTTCCCATCATGCTCAAGATGTAGTTGAAAAATAAAAACAGGAAAATCACAATTTGTAGTAGAGGGTCATCTGTCAATCCAAGCAGAATAAACTCTATCTCCATTGATTGGTTCTTCATTTCTATATTGCCCTATAAAACTTACAGAAAACAGGGAACCAGCAGTTAGCGTAATGGCTATGTCGCTGGACTGCCATGTAGTCCACCGCAGTTCGCCTCCCGGACC
This sequence comes from Tupaia belangeri chinensis, assembly GCF_000334495.1. Classification (NCBI taxonomy): domain Eukaryota; kingdom Metazoa; phylum Chordata; class Mammalia; order Scandentia; family Tupaiidae; genus Tupaia; species Tupaia belangeri. The sequence goes on from NW_006199201.1 coordinate 4,120, forward strand.
CGGTTGCTTAAAACTCATGCCGGGCATGTGTGTGTGCATGCCCAAGATCCCGAGAGGAGAATGGAGGAGAAGGGATTGCAGTGTGACCATCCCCCCAATGGGTGATTTCTCGCTTTCTGTCTCTATGTCTCTCTCTGTCTGGCGAGCGTACGCACCCTATAGTGAAAATCTCTCCAAAAAAAAAAAAAATTACAGAAAACAAAAACTAGTATCATGAATAAGATATTCCTTCATTCTGAGTTGTTAAATGTTCTTTTTCCACAAATATTTTTACAAGTCAGCTTCGAGTTTGTCAAAATCAGCATATCTTCCAGGTCATCTTTCATATCTTTGAAAATGTTGATTTGTCAAAGCTGAGAAAGTCCTAGTTACCACTTTACAGAAGACTTATCAAATATAGTTCCACAATTTAGTTAGCATTAATCTATTTATTTTAATTTTCAAACATTTTGTCCTCATAAGCTCTTTATATATTTAATATTCTCAAATTTCTGATTTTAGCTAGTTCATGAGTAATTTTTAAGATATTTGTTCATTTATATTTATTTCCACTTCATATTTAATCAATCATATCTGTTTAGTTATCATCAGAGACCTAATAGTTCCAGGTGGAACTATGTGTGTGTGTGTGTGTGTGTGTGTGTGTGTGTGTGTGTATGTACACACACACGTATGTATATGTGTATATTTTATATACACATGTATATGCACATGTGTATATATGTATACACATGTGCATATACATGCACATGTGTATATATGTATATATATATACACATGTGCATATACATGTGCATGGGGGGTTCCATTTCATATTTCTTTTCCTTTTTTCTTACTTTCTGGTTTTTCTAGACCCATTTGCATTCCTAGTCATATGCTTTATTAATGGCCTTTAGTTTTAACGTTTTTGTAGTTTTTCAATAAATTATTTACAATTCTTCAATTCTATATAATAGAAATAAAGCAAACTAAAAACTAAAGTTGGTGTTTTATGTTTTATCTTCTTTTTTCTTTATTTCATTTATCATGGTTTCATATATCATTTTGTTCATAGGATGAGATCTTCTAAAAGTTTATGGAAAATGTGTATCTCCCAAAAGAAATCTATGTATGGATTAAAAATTTTTAAGAACCAAAACAACTCAATATTTTTCATAAATTTCTTTAAGCCCCCTTGTATCTTTTTACTTTTAATGTGAAAAAAATTAAGATTTTTGCCATGGGGCACATACACTTGCAGTAGAGTAGCAGAGACAGTAAGAGGGAAAGTGAAGAATCATCACACAGGCGAATGATAACTCCACAATCCCTTCTTCTCCATTCTCCACTGGGATTTTGAACATGCACACACACGTGTCCTGCGTGATCTTCAAGCTGCCAGGTCTGGGATTCCAATCATGGTTGGGTATGAGGAAGTTCAGAGTCTTAACAGCCATACTATCATTTTAAAATGTTTGAAAGTGTGGGACCAGCAGTTGCCATAATGGCTATGTTGTTGGACTCCCATGTAGTCGACTCTGGTTCAAGTTCCAGACCCGATGGCTTAATCTCACACTGGGCGTGTGTGCATGCATACCCAAGATCCTGAGAGGAGAATGGAGGAGAAGGGGTTGGGGCATGGCCATTCCCCGGGGGGGTGATTTCTTGCTTTCTGTCTCTGTCTTTCTGACAAGCCCACACGCCTTATAGCAAAAACCTCTCAAAGTTGGAAAGTTTAAATCTTGTCATTGATGGAAATTACAGTTGTATTTTATAGTTACTAATCATACTTTTTTGTGTGTAAAAAATAAAAATATACTTCTTGGGATCAGTGGGTGGTATGTTTCTTAAGGCACTGGACACCCCCACATGGTCTACTACAGTTTGAAACCCAGGTTTGGGGGTTTGCTTTCTTACTTTTTTTTTTTTTCTCTCTATGTCTCTCTCTGGTCAACTTAAAAAACCACAATTGAACAAATAGAGTTAAATAAATAATTCTCGAAAAAGAAGGAATACTCTTCTTTACTTTAAAATAAAAAATTTTGATAGAGGGCATGAGATCTTGCCAGAAGGAGAAATTGAGAGAGAGAAAGTGGGAATGCAGCTCCCATAGGGGATGGTCATACCACAATCCTTTTTCTATTTTTTCTTTCAGAATATTTAATACTTAGACACATACACTGAAATGTTTTTCAATCTTCCTGGTCAGGGACTATAACAGTATAATTAGCCAAGTGGGATCTAACCTCCATAATCACTAAGCCACCAGCTGGATTTTTTTTTTTTGGTAGAATATGTTCATATAATTAAATTCTAATATTTATGATGTCAAAACTATTTTATAGAGTGGATATGATCAGTCAGTGTAGAAATTCCCAATATAGATTAAATTAAACATTAGGGTCCATTCAAAATGGTCACAAAATGGGAAAGGATAAGAGAAAGAAAAGGGAAAAAGAAGAAAGAAGCAAAGCATTTAAGGGACACAAAAATGGAAAATTATCTGTTGATGATGACATGTATGATAATACCTTTAACTGGACTAATAGACAGTGTATTAATGCTGGAAAAAATTTATTTTATAAGCTGTAATGATATACAGTGGTTGAATGTATAATTAATAAATAAGCAAACTATTAAAAAACAAAATGGTCTCAAAAGAAACAGGAAATTCAAAGCTTTTGTGGTTTGTTCAAAATATTTTAAAATGCTTGAAAAAATAACGTTATTTACTGAGGTATCAACTTGTTCTTTCATGCTAAGAACAGTGTTCTTGAAAGGTTGAGAAATCCCCTTGACAAGTTCACTGGTGAGAGCAAATGTATATATTACTTTTATTCTTGTTCTTTGAGCTGAGGTCTAGCAGAAGACCACAGAAAAATGGTCACAGGGTTCACAGAAACTCATAATCCAGATATGAGTTCCCAGTTGAGCCCTGAGCTCAGGTCTCTTTGTATGGATCGATGCCATTTTCTTAAATACCTTAAGTAGAAGGAAGACTCGTCTGATTCTCTGGGCATCCATGGTATCAGCCAAGCCTTTCTGGCATTAAGATGTAGGCTGCTACCCAGCTATACACTTCATCACCTTTATTTTTTTTCCACATTTTTAAATTTCATTTTCTTTTATACATTCAATCACATTATTTAGCTTACTGGGACTCAAACCGTGATTGGCCATATATGGGAGTCCAGAACCCTACCCCCATCACCTGATGGCCCCTCTATTTCTATCATTTTATTTCTTTATTTTTCTGTTAATTACTCCAAAATTGTAGTAAGTTTACTCTTAATGTATATGCATATATATGTCTATCATCCAAGTATACGATACAAATACATTTCAATAATACATGTATATTACATACAGTATAATAAACTAATCTGTAGATTAAACATAATTAGTAAATACTTTACCTTTTTAATTTATCACTGTGTTCTACTAATGATAATCTTCTGAGTTTTTCTAAATGCAATAATTATATTTAATGTTAAAATGAATGTAAGTATCTATGCTACATTTACTCAAAGTGTAAGGAATTGTTGCTCTCTAATTTTCCATCCATAATTCATCCAATGCTCTTAAAGACAGATTTAAAAATAGATACTCATTTATATATTAAAAATAACTGCTTATATATGTGTGTGTATCATATATATATTTGCATAATCATAGACATGGTATATTTCTAAAATATAGAATATTTTACTTCATTCAATAAAATGATTGAACAATACAGTTTAAGGACACATTTTCTTCCCTGATTTATATTTCCAATATTTTGCCCCAATTTCGGTCTAGAAAGAAGACAAGTTAAAATTTATCTTACCTTGCATAGGGTGTATCGGATTTGTTTTTCTGTTATGATACATGGAGGAATAAAAAGGCTAATAAAATAAGGATGACTATCATGCATATCATTTCAAGATATAGTTAAACTATTAAAGAGATATTAAATGTCAAATTTTCTTCAGAAAGATTTAAATGAAGTGAAATGTGATTGCTACATGTTTCAAAATATTTCCTACTTTCTCTTAAGTTCACATTCACTACACATTGAGGACTCAGACAATAGCAGATAGTACACATCTATATTCTTTCCATTCTGGTTAAAATTCCTGAAAGTTTTAATTTGCATTTGTTTACATATGTTATATCAGGATTAAAAAGTA
>NW_006199201.1:8403-15577 GCF_000334495.1 Tupaia belangeri chinensis
AAAAATAATTCCCTAGAGACTCCTGTTCAGAAAGTATTATTTATATAGGAAAAGAAATACATACTACTTTTTTAAAATCTAGAGAATATGCAACAAAAACATCCATTTTTTTCACAGTTTGAGGCAATGTGAGAAAATCTGCTGGGCTAGTTTCCTCCAATAAGACACATTTTGTTACTTTCACCAAATTAGCATAAATAAATAAAGTGAACATTCAAAAAAATGTTAAAAGAATATTGGAAATAGATTCAAACTTAATATGAGAATTTCAGTCATGTACTTGTAGGACACTGACTACTCAAATGTAATGGGTTTGATTGTTTTTACAGTTCTCTTTTTTAAATTTTTAAAAATAAACCTATTATGGTACTTTTGATTTGTGACGTGTATGGATATGCAAAGGTAAGAACTGTGCTGATTTAAAAGAATTACTCGAAAGAGGTTGGCCAGTTACTGGTTGTTTTTTAAATCACTTGCATTCATTGTAAATAGGTCTTATCTCTAAAAACAGAATGTCTAGGGCTATTTCATTTTGTTTTATCTTTGTTTCAAAAGTGAAATTGAGATGTTTCTAATCTCTGTTTTTTTGTTATATGTATTTTACTTATTAAGGGTCATCAAAAGCTTATGGAAAATGTTCATTATGAGAAAACTGCATTAACTGAAAACTCTTTTGGGGCAAAATAATTTTAAAAATAACAAAAAGCAGCGAGAGGAAGATTTTTCATGTATATTGTCTTTCAATCAACCTCTTAAGTATTATTAAACTAAGTCTTCTAAAAGGGAATACTATGTCATGACCCAAAATAAGTGTCATCAAAAACAAATCTAAAACTTGTTATTAGTATTGGAACATGAAGAAAAATTGTTTATTGCCATCCATTCATAAGAATGATTCAGGTTTACTATGGAAATTCATAGAATCATGTAAGAGCCCATGCACCCAAAGGCAAAAACCTCTTGGAGGGAACCAGCAGTTAGTGTAATGGCTATGTCGCTGGACTCCCACGTAGTCAAATGCGGTTCAGGTCCCGGACCCGGTGGCATAAAACTCACGCCGGGCGCGTGTGCGTGTGTTCCCAAGATCCCGAGAGGAGAATGGAGGAGATGGTATTACAGCATGACCATCCCCGCTGGGGGATGATTTTGCGCTTTCTGTCTCTGTGTCTCTCTCTGTCTGTCTGGCGAGTGCACGTGCCCTATAGCGAAAAACCTTTCCAAAAAAAAAAAAAAAAACTTCTTGAAAAAAAAAAAGGCTTAGAGTTACTCAGCTAGGTTTAGCAAAAGCTTTAGCACATGTTCTCTGAGACTCTTCATGGTTTATGCAAACTTCTTATGCCTCAGTTTGTCCATATGTACAGGAGAAGATGCAACCTATACTTCAATGTTCAGTAAATATTTGCTATTAGAACATATTTTACTCAGTAAATGATGAATATAATTTTCTAAAATTTCAAAAATGTCATACAGCTGATACTTGATATACTGTTGAAAATCGAGCTAATAATGAGTCCAAAGAAGCTGAAGCATCAAAACATCAAAGAACCTACTCACATAAATAGTATTTGGGCTTAAATCCATTATCTTAGTAATTTTTGAAGGTTTTGTTCATAAGAATCACCTAAACAGTTTTGTAAGTATAATTTCAAGTTATCAACCTGGGCTTTTAAGTCAATATGTCTGAAGTATAGGTGATATGTCCTATTTCATATATACCCCAGACTATTTTTAGGTATAGTCTTTACTTGATACTTACCATTGGAAAAGTCCTTGAAAGTGTATTTAAAATGAAATTTGAGGGGACCAGCAGTAGGCCTAATGGTCACATTACTGGACTCCCATGTAGTCAACAATGGTTCAAGTCCCGGACCTGGTGGCATAAATTCATGGCAGGCACGTGTGTGTGTGTGTGTGTGTGTGTGTGTGTGTGTGTGTGCCCAAGATCCTAAGAGGAGAATGGAGGAGAAGGGATTGCAACGTGGCCATCCCCCCTAGAGGGTGATTTCTCGCTTCCTGTCTTTGTGTCTCTCTCTGTCTTTATGGACAGCGCATGTACCCTATAGAAAAACCTCACAAGAAGAAAAAGAAAAAATAAACATTGGTGTTCAAATCTTATTTTAGAGAGATTACTCAGAAATATTATATACAACCTGTCCTAGAATTGGGACACAATGAGGGAACCATGGTTTTAAACAACTTATAAATTGTGAAGATGCTTATATAAATGTGACAAGTGTGTGAGTCTAGAATATGAATAATAGAGTCAGAGATATTTAGAACTAAGAATTAGAGATTTTATGAAACTTTACTTTGTGAGAATAATTAAATTTATTTCTCCATTTTTACACCCCACATATAAATATTAAATGAGTTTAAGGCATTGTTTTATAATCATCTTGTAAAAGTTTTCATATACACAGAAATTACTAAAACAAACACATATTCAAAGAACCACATTTGTTAAGGAAGGAGTAGAGATGAACCAAGAACCATATGCTTAAAATGTTTTATTGTGATTATAATTTGCTTCATTTCTGCTTTATAAATAAGGTATGACTTAGGCTTCCATCCTTCCACCTTTCTTTTCTTCCTTTTTTCCTTTATTTCTCTCTCTCTTTTTCTTCTTTCCAGGGAGAAAGGGTGCCCACAGCACCTGTAACTGGGTTCAGGCCTCATTTTAACCATTTGCTTCATGGTAGTCACCAAACGGGATGTTATGGATTCTGCTTCTCCTGGTGTTGGACAGTCTATGGTTCAGTTTCAATCATAGAACCAAATATGTGCCTTGAAAGTTAAAGAGAGAAAAACTGAGTTGCAATCCTCATGATACAAGAATAATTTTTTATATGTATTCATAACTAGCTGTGAGAAGGAGCAGTCATTGTGTAGTATCATAATTGCTGGACAGGAATGAGGTAATAGCAGATGTGTAGCTCTTTTGTTCTATCCCTGGCGATGACTAAAGTAGTTTTAATTATATCATACCTCCTTTTAGATGCTTGGATGATACCTACTGCTTGTCATTGAGCAAGACTCTAGGGTCTACAGGCCGGCAGGTGTTGTGGTGGTTGGGATTCTGGGATGCTGGACTTCCACACATAGCTGACTGTGGGTCAAGTCTCAGACCTGGTGGCTTGCTTTCTCAATCTTTTTGTCTCTCTCTATCTTTCTCTGGTCAGTGTCCTATAGTGAATTAAAAATAAAAATAATAATAAATTTTAAAAACATTTAAAGAAATATAGGAACTTTAGTTAAATCCATTAAAATTATTTTGTGAAACAAAAAGACTAGTCTGTGTAGTTTAAAGTTTCTTAATTAACATTTGAGACCATTAATTTTTTGTTTTGTGTATTGTTCAACCAATGATGTTGGAAGAAATGACTATTGTTCCAGTCCATTACTGGGCTACTAAATCCAATATTTGAGACTTGTAATCTATAAAAATAGAGATTTATTTGGCTCATGATTCTGGTGTCTAGGAAGCCTAAGAGCAAGAGTCTGGCATCTGTTCCTGCATCACAACATTGTCAACAGAAGCAGGAAGGAAAGCAACTGGGATAAAGTTGGTACAGGAGATGAGAGTGACTTATGAGCGTCCATCCTACTTCTATATTAAGTTTATTTATTAACTTTCTATGGAGGAGTCTGAGACACCCTTCACAGGTCTTCACACCACAGTTCTCTGCCCACTATGCAGGATCAAAGCACACACACAGCCGCGTTCAAACAAACCCAAAACCTTCCCACTTGGTGTTCATAACAGTCAGTAGCACCCTTCTATCTTTGCCACTGCAGTTAGGACCCAGTTTTCTTTTATAATAACCCACTTTCTGAGGGACTAGCCTGGTCCTCGAGAGAGAGAGAGAGAGAGAGAGAGAACTCCTTCATGTAATAATAATAGGCAGCATTAATCTATTCATGAGGGTGGTATCCCAATGAACCAAACAGAACTTACTGGTACCGTCTCTTAAAGGTGTTGCTAATTCTTAATACTATTACATTGTGACCAAGTTTCTATCACATGAATCTTTGGGGGACAAATTATATCCAACAATAGCAACTACTGATGTGTTAAATGATCAGCCACAATCCATGTCCCACACTAAACACAAAACTTAAACAAGTCACAGGTACAAACATAAATATAAAAGCATAAAATTATCAGAAAAAAATTTAAAAAGAGAAAATGCATGTGTCCTTGGGCTAAGTAAAAGCATAATCAGGCAGTACAAATAACTGATACATTTAAATGCCTAAAATTAGGAACATCTGCTCAAGAGATGAGCAGATCTCTACTGTAAATAAAGACAAGCCACAGGCAGAAAAATGTATTTGAAAATCACGTATCAATAAAAGCATTTTATCTATCATACATAAAGAATATCTAATAATAATAATAACGAGCAAACAACTAAGTAGCAAACTTACTAAAGAAAATACACAAATGAGAAATAGGCACAAAAAGAGATGATTAACATTACATAAAATGAAAATCATAATGGAAGACAACTATGCACTACATGGCATAGTTAAAAATGAAAAGATATATTAGGTTGTCGGAAAGAAGGAAGACATAATTTTCTGTTTTTCTATGCAAAAATACTGTAACAAACAATGGCAAAGAGTGTATGAAAGTAAAGCTTTCATACACTCCTGTAGGAATTTAGAATCATACAACTATTTTAGAAACAGTTTGACACTTTCTTAAAAGGTTCAGCATACAGCCACTACATAAGTCAGCCTTTATATTCCCAGTTATTCATCCAAGAGAAATGAGAACCTATGATCACACAAAGGTCTATAGTAAATGTTCATAGCAATTTATTTATAGAAAGCAATAACTGAAGCCAATCATAATACCTATCACCATGTAAATGGATAAACAAATGATAGTATAGCGTGCAACCGAGTACTAGTCACCAATAGGAAATCATCTATACAGGCAATAGCGTGAATAAGTATCAAAATACTGACATTTCCCTCAGTTCTAGTTTCTTTCATACCTAGGAAATTTATGTTAAACAATTCTGGCCACGGAAATTCAAAAAACTCTTCTCTTTTGGTAACACTAGTATGGACATACACACTGAATAATTCAGCAAGCTTCCAGCTAGGAGAAATATTTTCTTGCAGGTAATTGACCATTAACTTCACTTCAGGAAGGTGATAAAATGACATCTTTTCTCTCCTACTCCTTTTGTTTGTGGTTAAGGTTTATACTTCCATCTCTTTGTAAATTCTGTATAAATATGTCTGGTTTCAATTGTTAGTATTTGACATAACTACCTTGTCTTTTAGACATTTATACCTATGCAAGGATAACATGAAATTATCATTTAACATTGAAATCTACAAGCTTTTATTTACTAATAAAATTGTAATTACTATTAATTTAGTGAATGATTCTGAGATGCTTCTAAGACTACTAACGATTTGTTTTTCCAGTAGTCTATTTCCAGAATTTATTTCTGCTTTTTCTGAATGTTTCATCTCTTTATATTTCAATACCTCAGAAAACAAAATTATTGTTTAAGATAGTAAAAGTAATGCTGAGCCAGTCTGTGGTGGGATGCTTAGGGTGACCAGATCCCACATCACTGACCGGTTGAGTCAAGTTCTGTACCTGGTTTCTTGAGAAATAGTCTGGGCACATGTTCACGGGTGACCAAAATCAAAAAAGGAGGGAGAAATAGAAGGCATTATGTTGGGACCAGCAGTTAGCGCAATGGCTGTGTTGCTGGACTCCCATGTAGTCGACCACGGTTCGCATCTCGGACCCGGTGGTTTAAAACTCAAGTTGGGTGCATGTGTGTGTGTGCCCAAGATCCTGAGAGGAGAATGGAGGAGAAGGGACTGCGGCGTAGCCATCCCCCCGGGGGGTGATTTCTCGCTTTCTGTCTCTCATTCTCTGTCTGTCTGGCAAGCACACGCACCCTATAGCAAAAAACTCTAAAAAAAAAAGAAGGGATTGTGGCATGATCATTCCCTATGAAAGGTGCTCTTTTTGTTTTACCTCAGTCTCTATGTCTGCCACTCTACAGCAAGGGAACACACCTTCTACCAAAAAATATCAATGCATTGAAATAAGGGAGGGGACAGTGTTGATGACAGGGGGATATTAGATATTACACTCAATCACATCACCAAAAAGAAATGAACTAAGAATAGCCTGGAGAAATCTCAAGAAATGAACTAAGAATAGCTTGGAGAAATCGCAAACACATGCCAATCTAAAGACTCAAGACATTAAATATGCACGTCATGTTTTCTTTTGTAAGAAATTCAGGAACAGGCAAAAAGCATCTATAGAGACTGAAAGACCATCAGTGGATACCTTACTCTACAGCAAGGGAACACACCTTCTACCAAAAAATATCAATGCATTGAAATAAGGGAGGGGACAGTGTTGATGACAGGGGGATATTAGATATTACACTCAATCACATCACCAAAAAGAAATGAACTAAGAATAGCCTGGAGAAATCTCAAGAAATGAACTAAGAATAGCTTGGAGAAATCGCAAACACATGCCAATCTAAAGACTCAAGACATTAAATATGCACGTCATGTTTTCTTTTGTAAGAAATTCAGGAACAGGCAAAAAGCATCTATAGAGACTGAAAGACCATCAGTGGATACCTTGTTACACTGGCAGATGGGATTGGATCGAAAAATGACTAAGAAGAGGCGAAGGGTACTAATTAGTGCAATGAAAATTGTCTCTGTCTTTATTGTTACAGGGATAGGAATATTTGTCCAAATGCAGTGGGTTAAAAATTTTTCTATGCTATTGTGCATATGAGTGTACATTTGGTGAAAATTAAAACAAGCAGAATCGATTAGGAAATTTTTAAATTTTTAAATTACAGAAACATACACTGAAAATTACCCAAACCCAGATAAAAGTATATTATACTTTGAGAATCTTACATGGCTTAATATCACTTGTAAGCCTTAAGGAACATAAAGCAGTATTAACAATTACAACCAAAGCTAGGAAATCTAGTAATTGTATTCAGCTCAACAACTGATCATGTTTTCTTGTACCACAGTCTTAATTATTGTAACTCTCCAGGTGAAACAGATTCAGTAGGTTGTCAATTCTTTTGCGTATTTTGTATATCTGATTATAGTATATTGAGACTTTTTCCTATTAGTTTTTCAACATCCATCA
>NW_006199202.1:0-757 GCF_000334495.1 Tupaia belangeri chinensis
CTGCTAAGTTTAAGTTTTAATTAAAAAAATCTGCCCTCACGGTCCCGCCCCTGGGAAGGGTTGGTTTATGGCCGGCGCTGCGCACGCCTTCAACACCCTGTAGGCATGGCGGAGGGAGGTAAGGTAAATTAAGATTTTATTTTCAAGATGGAAAGTCCTTCAGACCCACCTGTGATTTTACCTGGCATACCACAGGCCCATGTGGATCCACCCTCACCCCATACAAATAGTTCACGATAACAACCTATGAGTGCCTTAGAGAAAATTTAAGGAAAACAAGGTCTTCATTTAATTCCCACTGCAGTGTGGTAAAGCATCTTAAAGTAGAGAATGAAGAAAGTGGTCAAACCTTTTCAGAGAAACCAGCATCTTCAATGGAAGAAAATTGTTTGGAATTTCAAGAAAGTTTTAAACACATAGATAGTGAATTTGAAGAAAATGCACATTTGAAAAATGCCTTCAAGATTATCAGTACATGTGAATCAAAATCACTTGATACAGATGCATTCCAAAATAATATTTTGAAGGAGAGTTGTTCTAAACAAGCATTAGATGAAGAAAAAGCAAAATTGGTGAAGCACATTCAGGAGAAAGAAGACCTTCTTCAGAGGCTAAAACTAGTCAAAATGTATAGATCAAAGGATGACCTGTCTCAATTACAGTTGTTAATAAAGAAGTGGAGAAGCTGTAGCCAGCTGTTGCTTTATGAGCTGCAGTCAGCTATTATCTGAAGAGAACAAGAAACTAAGCCTGATTC
>NW_006199203.1:0-961 GCF_000334495.1 Tupaia belangeri chinensis
TATCACAAGGCTTCTAATAAATACAACAGTCCCTTAGCTTTACCTATTCCACCTTGGTTCATTTTCACGAGGTCATGATCAGCAATGATTTTAATGATTTTAATGGGACGTTTCTCTCTAGATTAGTGAAATACTTACAGGGCCAAATATTAATCTGTCCATTAATCACATAAGCTATGTTGGCAAAGAGAATAAATTGACATCCTCCTAATCCCCAGAACCTGTGAACATGTCACCTTGCATGGCAGAAAAGACTTTGCAAGGGTGATTCAAATATGGTTCTTGGGATGGGGAGATTGTCTTCGCTTATCCAGGCTGATTCAGTAAAACCTAAGCACCTATTATTAGAGAAAATTAGACCTAAGCACATGTTATTAGAGGCACGTGGATGAAGGCCCTAACTCTAGATCAAATTAATTTTTCTACTTTACTCACTCTGCGGCAACCTTCCTTTCCAGGTTGACACCCTGTGCGTTCCTTCATCTGGTGTTCACCTATATCCTGCATAATATCCTTTACAATTAACCAGTAATCAAAAGTGTTTCCCTAAGTTCTGTGTGCCACTATAGTAAATTAATCAGATCCAACTCCTGGGTTAGGATAGAGGAACCCCAATTTATAGCTAATAAGTCAGAAACACACATAAAGACCACCTGAGGCATATTCCTGACATATGAACATTGGGAGACAGTCTTTTATAATTTGTCAGAGGGCTATGTACTCACCAGAGAGTACACAGAGACAAGGAGACAGAAAAAAACAGGCAGAGGCACAAGAAGAAAATATCCAACCCAATGAGGTGTGGTCATACCACAATCCCTTCTTCATTTCTCTACCCTTTTAAGATTTGGAGCATGCATGTTTAAATAACCTAGGCTTAGATTTGAACTGCATGGTCAGCAGGTGTGATCTGGCTACCTTAGGCACCAGGGTCACTGAGCCAGAGGGCAAGGAGGCAGTG
>NW_006199204.1:0-251 GCF_000334495.1 Tupaia belangeri chinensis
GAGCATTTTTTCATATGCTTTTTAGTTATCCGTATGTCATCTTTAGAGAGTTTTGTTTTTCAACTCATTCTCCCATCTTTTAATAGGATTAATTGTCTTTTTCCAGAACAGCTGCTTGAGTTCCTTGTGAATTCTTGTTATGATTCCCTTATCTGATGCATAGTTTACAAAAATATTTTCCCATTCTGAGGGCTGTCTATTTACACTAATCACTGTGTCTGTTGCCATGCAGAAACTTCTTAGTCTGATGT
>NW_006199204.1:309-934 GCF_000334495.1 Tupaia belangeri chinensis
CCTACCCCAATGTCTCCCAGAGTTACCCCAATGTTTTCCAGGAGCAGTTTTATAGTTTGAGGTCTTAAATTTAGATCTTTGATCCACCTTGACTGTATTTTTTTGTCAGAGGTGAGAGGTAGGGTTTCAGATTCATCTTTCTGCAAGCGGAGATCCAGTTTTCCCAGCACCATTTGCTGAAGAGGTTTCCCTTTTCCCACTGGATTGACTGGTACCCCTTGTCAAAAATCAGTTGGCTGTATGTTTGAGCATTCATTTCTGGGGACTCTATTTTGTTCCATTAGTCTGATGGACCTTCTTATATGTCCTGATTTGTACTCCCTAAACATATGCCCAGGCAGGGGTCACTATATGTTTTCAGAATGCATGTTTTAAAATTCCCTGGAGATGCCTCCCACAGTCTACTACCAGGACACATTTCAGGTGGGAATGGGTCCCATCTCTGCCACTCACGGTATGGCCTGTGTTTATCCCATGACTTTTTTTGTTTGTTTGGTTTTGGTTTTGGTTTTCATCATAGGGGGTGTGGTCACACTTGAGAGAGACAGAAAGAGGGAAAATGAGAAATCACACCCTAAGAGGGAGAGCCATGACATAATCCATTCTCCTCTTAGGATTTTGGGCA
>NW_006199204.1:1067-1774 GCF_000334495.1 Tupaia belangeri chinensis
GAATATTTTAAACATTTGAGATATTTATTATGGCTATTTTTATAGCATAGTGATGGAGTTGAGCACAATCACAGTACAATATTAACTGATCTCTTCTCCTTCCTGGATGAGTGAGCACATAAATCAATATTGATTTCAGCATCCTTGAACATATCCAAATGAACAATGTGACTCCTGCTTCTGCTTGAAATGATTCTGTGTTTTGGTTGTGGTTTGAAGCTTTAAATCACTACTTGGCATCTCCTTTGTTTCATGTAGCTCTCACCATTCGAACATTACAGATTTGTTAAAATACTAGTTAGGTTGAGTCTTTCTAGCCCCTGCTTGGTCATCTTTGTATGATTCCGATGGTTTGTTGGTGGGCTTTTTGGTTGAATATTTTTTGTTTCTTTTTTTCTTTTTTTTTTTAATGATTTTTAGCTGATATTCATGGAGAGCAGTGAATTGTGCCTCTAATGAAAGGAGTCTTATTCAGGAAAATACATTTCTTTACAGAGTTGAATGTCATACCATCCTTGGGCCCTCTGCTGGAATAGTAGAATCAAGTCTCAAATTATGTAATTGTATCCTCTAATATTATAGACATAGAACAGTACTGTATCATACCTCTGTGAATGTAAAATAACTTGTACCTGCTTCATGATACATAGTAGTAGACTGTGCTTTACCAGAGGTGTTTTTTTAATTTTTATATACATTCAATCACA
>NW_006199205.1:0-1559 GCF_000334495.1 Tupaia belangeri chinensis
TGAGCTGGAGAACTGAAGGAAGAGGATTGCTCTGTGACCAAACCCTGTAGAGGGTATTCCTCTCCCTCTCCCTCTCCCTCTCGTCCTCTTTCTCTCTCTTTGTCTCACATATGCAAATACATGTGTGCATGCCTGCAATCTATCATGAATGGGAGGGAGGGGGTCTATAAGAAGGCTGTGGGAGCTGCAGGGAAAGGAGAATGTTTAACTTCCACAGGCCTTCACACCTGTCCTTCTACCCCAAGCACCACAGCAAGAATGAGTCTCTCCCTTCTGTGGAGTACCCTTCTCTTCATGCCCTAAGACTATATATACACTTAATGCTAAGTTGTCGGCCCCCTGCTCTTCCCAGCACTCACTGCTCTGGAGACCAGCTTCCTCACGTGCACACCAGTGAACTGCAAAGCCGCAGGCTCCAGCACTTCCTCCTGGTCTCATCTGCAGTTAGCAGACAGGAACATTCACCACGCTCTGATATATTTTTTAAAATTATTTCACTGATGAATCTTTTTATTTTTATTTTTTATTTTTATTTTAGTCTCCTGTAAAGTGTGTGAACTCACCAGAGAGAGACACAGAGAGGGGGGAAAATGAGAAATCACTCCCCAGGGGAGATGGCCACCCCAATCCCTTCCCCTCCGTTCTTCTCTCAAGATTTTGGGCATGTATACACACACATACACATGTCTGGCATCTGGCATGATTTTCAAGCCACCGGGTCCAGTACTTAAACCATGAAGTTGGCAATGTGAGAACCAGCTGTCTTAACTACACCACAACTGGCTGGCCCTCTTTTTCTTTTTCTTTTCCCCCTTTTTAAAAAGTCTCCTTATTTATTTCATGAGAGTAAGAGACATAGGAAAAGAAAGGAGTGTTCTTATTTGTTTTTAATTATTTTTTATTTTACTTTATTTATTTATTTATTTATTTGAATTTGACCAGGGAAGGACAGAGAGAGAGAGAGAAAGTGAGAAAACCACCAAGTCTGGGACTTGAACCACAGTCAGCCATGTGGGAGTCCAGCGTCCTTAACCACCAAGCCACCAGCCATCCCCCTGAAAGGAGTGCTCTTAACAGAGTCTCATGCTGTGACCCCCAGCCTTCGCAGCCAGCCAGGACCGGGGGCGTGCACATCCAGTGTGTACAGGTTGACCAGGGAACTGAATCTGCAGTTTCCCACTGGGTCCAGCATCCCTTGAGCAGCAGGCAACTGCTGAGCCACTAAACCAGCCTTCACTCAAGAATCTCTCTTCCCCAGATGGATGTTGATTTAGCTAGTCTTTCTCTTATCTACCTTAAGTACTATATGTTTTCTTCCCCATTCTCTTTTACCTTCCACTACCTTCAGTTACATTAACTGCATAGAAAATGCCTCTAAAATAACCACCACTGCATGAATTCCTGAGCAAGAAAATACAAACCTAACTCACTAGATCAGTTGATTTGGTAAGTAGGTGTTCCTCCACTTATTCATGCATTCAGTGGACTGCATATTACAAATTCCTTCTTAACCTCAAGGATTATTTCAATTTTGCCTGTTCTCTGAAGCTCATTCTTAT
>NW_006199206.1:0-2122 GCF_000334495.1 Tupaia belangeri chinensis
GGAGCTGGGTCTTATAGACCAGTGTAAGTAGTTCTCACTGGCCCCAGTTGTGCTGGCTCAAGACCGCTCTTGAGTTTCACAGAAGTGCACAGCGAATGTGCAGACAGAAACTAAAGCAGATTCAATCCTTAGTCCTACCTTCTTGCCCTGCAGGGCATTTGGCTCTTGCCCAGTTGCAAAGACATACAGCAGCTGCAGGTGCTAGTCCTGACTGTAGGAAGTATGCAGATCTATCAGTGCCTACATGGATCCACAGGCTGGTTGTGGGACTCAGCAGGCAGACATTCCTATTTGGCCCAACCCTTAGCCCTGCATACATGTCAGGAGCTCAAGCTCTGTCCCCAACCTGAAAAGACCCATACAGGTCAGCAGTTGTCAGTACCACCCACAGGAAACATGCAATTCCACAGAGGTTGATATCCTGGTCCTGGGATCCAGTAGAAAAAAGAACCCCAGTTCAACCCCTTAGCTGCATAGACTTAAAAGCAGCCTAAGGCACACTTCCCTGCTGCATAGAAGTGATGCATAGTTCTCACCCAGCCTCCTTGAAGCCTTGCAAGAAGGCATGTACAGACTCCTTCTATAGCAACAGTGGCACCTATCATGCATGCCTGTATTGTCCACCTGCAGAGGGATGCTGTGGCTGCGGAGAGAATCAGATGCTGGAGTGGACAGCATCTCTATCTCCTCTCCAGAGAATACTTACCTAAATAAACAACTAGACACAACCTGCACGTAACTTCTCATCCAACACTTAAATCCTCCCTGCATATAGCCCAACCATGGCAGAGATAACCACTCATTATCAACTGATATTTTCACTCAGCTTTCTCCCCAAGAGGAGGACACTGCTCCCTACACAGGGTCTAAAAAGTCAAGTAACTGTACCACTGGGCATCAATCAAAATCAGTTTCAGGGAAGCCACTCCTCCTCTACAGGGGGAACACCAGTGCATAATACTAACCTCATCCAGAACCCAAAAACATTGTTTCAGGACCCTAGAGCCCCCATTTGTGTCACTGAAAATATACGAAATCTTCAATAAATAAAGATCTGAATAAATATCAAAAAATGACATAAAACAAAATATTGTCATTGAAGTAGGTTCTATTTCAGAAACCAAGAAGGGTGAAGTACTCCATTAGATGCCCCCAGAAATCAACTCAGGAATATAAGAAGCGTGAATAAAATAAGGCAATAGCCCTCCTCCAAAAGAACACATGAACCTCACGCTAGCAACAGGTAAACTGCAGAAAATCACAGCAATGTTGTAAATAGATTTTAGAATATTGTTAGCAGTTCCCAGTGAAATATAAGAGAACATAGACAAAAAGTTTCAGGAGATGAGAAAAACAATCTATGAAAGGAAGATAAAGTGGTGAAATAAATATCTTTAAAATGAATCAGATAGAAATACTGGGAACAAATACAATACAAGAAAACAATTCTATAGAGAGCATCAACCACAAAATAGACCATGCAGTGGAAAGAATATCTGACATCGAGGGGTATGCAAGTTTTAAAATAGTCCATACATTAAAAATGAAGAGAACAATTGAAGACTAAATAGCTTCATAATGGATATCCCAGAAGGCAAATACATGGGATAAAGCATAGCAAATTCTACATAATAAAATATTAACCAATCCCCCCCCCCCAAAATCTATAGAGAGATGCAGACATTTAAATCCAGGAACTTCAAAAGATGTCAAATAGATTTAACATCAGAAGATATACATTATAGATAAAATGTCCAGGGTCAAGTATAAAGAGAAAACCCTAAATATGGTTAGAGACAAGTGCCAAGTTACCTATAAAAGATTATCCATAAAGAATTGAGAAAAAAAACATGACAAATATACCCAATGGAATACTACTCGGCCATAAAGAAAATCAATATTCTGACATTTGTCACAAAATGGATGAACTGAGATTTAATGCTTTGTGAAACAAGCCAGGCAATGATAGATAAATCCATATGTCCCCATTAACATATGCCAAACATCTGTACTTTGTGGTGGAAACTGAAGGACTTGATAGCACAAAAATAGAGAGTATAGCAGTAGGTACCAGAAGCTACTTGGAGATGGGGTGGGTAAGGGTTCAAGAGAACTTTTTTTT
>NW_006199207.1:0-392 GCF_000334495.1 Tupaia belangeri chinensis
TAATTTTATTTATCATTATTATTATTTTTACCAAAGAGAGAGAGACTGAGAAAGGAAGCCTCCAAATCCAGGACTCAAACTGCAGTCAGTCATGTGGAAGTCCAGCACATTCACCACACCACCTGCTGGCCCCTACATCTCAAAATCTTATTCCTCCTGTCTAACTGAAACTTTGTACCCTTTGACCAATATCTCTCCATTTCCTCTCACCTTATCTCCAGCTCCAGGCAACTACTATTCTACTTTCTACTTCTAGGAATGTGACTGTTACATCCCATAAGTGAGATTACGTAGTATCTGTCTTTCTATTCTTGGCTTATTTCACTTAGTGTAGTGTCCTCCAGGTTCATCCATGTTGTCACAAATGAAAGGATTTCTTACTTTTTAAAACC
>NW_006199208.1:0-357 GCF_000334495.1 Tupaia belangeri chinensis
CACACCAGAGACTGCATGGGGGTGGGCACTACATATGACTGGAAGAGAGGACAAAGAGGTTTGAGAAAAAATGATGAAAGGACACGAAGGCATGTAAACAAGGTAATTAGGTTATGAAAAGGTCTGCCACAACAGAGTTAAAAAGGGTATTGACAATCTACTATACGTCTCTAAAAAAATTTTAAAAGTAAGGAAAACAGTAGTAGTTTATTGAAGGTATATAACACAGTGTAATATTTTTGATGAAGAGGATGAATATGTTGATATCCTTGATTCGATTATCACACATGGCATATATGCTTTGAAAAACTATGCTGTATCCCGGGACCAGCAGTTAGTGTAATGGCTATGTTGCTG
>NW_006199209.1:0-1059 GCF_000334495.1 Tupaia belangeri chinensis
AAAAAAAAAAAAATTAAAAGAAAGACTAGCTCAGCATAGGAGTTAAGGTGGCTGGACCCCATTTGCCTGGCTCCATGGCTGGAGTCCCAGAACTGGAGTCTTGAGAAACGTATGCTGGGTGGGTGTCCAAAATCCCAACAGAAGGGAGAGGAGGAAAAGGGATTATAGCAGGACCATTCTCTGTGGAGATTGCTCTCTCACTTTGCCTATCTCTCTCTTTTTCTCAGCTCCCATGCACAACAAGCATGCATGCCCTCTGGCATATTTGAAAGAAGAAGAAGAAAAAGATGATAAATCCCTAAACACTTTAATTAAATTCACCAGCTTTTATCATTTACCACGTTTGTTTTATCATCTTCCACCCCACACATGGATATACATATACACATGTATAATAGAACTTCTTTATATTTTTCTGAGCCTTTTGAGTGTAAATTTGATACATGATGCCCTTTACCCCATAATACTTCAGTGTAATATTTCCTAAAAATAAGCTTTGTTCTTGGGGCCAGCAAATTACACAGCAATTATGTCACTGGACTCCTATATGACTCACCTCTGTTCGAGTCCTGGACCTGGTGGCTTGAAATATCACACCAGGTTGTGCCCAAGATCCTGGGAGGAGAATGGAGGAGAAGGGATTGTGGCATGGCCATCCCCTCCTGGGGGAAGGGGGGTGATTTCTCACTTTCCCTCTCACTGTGTCTGTCTTTTCTCCTGTCTCCACTGCAAGTGCCCATGCCCTGAGACAAAAAAAATAAAAAAAAAAAAAAAAAAAGTATTATATATAAACACAGTACATTCAGGAAAGTTAACAATAATGATACAGTTTTTTTTAAGTTTTGCTATAGAGCACATGCACTGAACAGGAACAAGAAATGAGAGAGAAAAAAAGAAAACAAGAGAGAAACCACCCCCAGGGAGATGGCCATGCTGCAATCTCTTCTCCATTCTCCTCGCAGGATTTGAGGCACGCACACAAACATGCCCACCATGGTTTTCAGGCTACTGGGTCCAGGACTCAAACTGTATAGTCAGCCATGTGGGACCCAGCGACAT
>NW_006199209.1:1083-1390 GCF_000334495.1 Tupaia belangeri chinensis
ACTGTGACTGACAGTTGCCATTCCAAATGTTCAGTCCTCCATTTCAGTTTAATCCGGAGCAGCCCTTGAGCCTGTCTTCCATGACTTGCACATGTTGTTAGGAGTACACAGCAGGTGTTTCACAGACCAGCTCTCAGTTTGTCTGGCATGTCCTCATGACTCACTGTCAGTAACAGTTTTGACTGGAATAGTACTTAGCATGGTCATGAACTTTTTTTTTTTGGAGAGGTTTTCGCTATAGGGCACGTGCGCTCACCGGACAGACAGAGAGACAGAGAGACAGAAAGCGAGAAATCACCCCCCAGGG
>NW_006199209.1:1519-1753 GCF_000334495.1 Tupaia belangeri chinensis
GGGGGAGTCCAGCGACATAGCCATGACGCTAACTGCTGGTTCCCGGCATAGTCATGAACTTCTCAGAGAATCATGTTCAGAGGCACACTATGTTGGTATTCCTCTCCTTGGCGATACTGTATTTGATCTTTTGGTCAAAGTATTGTCCAAATTCTCCACTACCGTAGCTATTTCCTCCCTTGAAATTAATAAACATTCTGGGCAAAGATACTAAGACCATGCCCATAACCTGCT
>NW_006199210.1:0-1091 GCF_000334495.1 Tupaia belangeri chinensis
TGAATGTCTACACTTATAGCATAAACTGAAAAATTGCAAATTATAGTAGTATGAAGTGCAACTGTAGATACTACGGACAGTACAGATAGGGATAATATAAGGGTGGGTATTAGGGGAGGAGGAAATCAGAGGGAAAAAAAAGTACATATAACTGACACAAAAATAAAAAGCTATTTCTGATGACAATGTAGATGGTAATGTCTATTTCTTGTCTAATATGCACTTTACTCATGCTAGGAAAAGTCATGTTGTACACTGTAAAAGGTATAGTGATTAAATGTAAATAAAAATAAAAATATTGGAAAACAAAAACAAAAACAGCACACAAAAATGTCTAGTCACACAATTTCATTTCAGGACTCTGTTCAGACATCATACCTCCTTGAAACTAACAGGCCAGTTTATCATCTCATCATTTATGACCAAGCCTTGATCTTGGCTGCTCCTGTAGACAAAATCTCCTACTTTAACCAACAGCAAACTACGATTAGAAAATCTCACAATATTGTTGATATCATACTGTATCATTTTTCTGTTTTCATCCAGGAGCTTGTTGTACCCAATGCTGTTTGTCAATTGGCTTTTCCTCAGAAATGGATTAAGCTGCATCAAAGGCAGGATTTACAAATTAGGACTGCATTAAATGTAGAGGTTTGACAGTCCATATCTATCAAGTAATCCTTCTATTTTATCATCTCTACCCTTTTTTGTAGGAGCTCAATATGGATTGAGTTGTCACCAGTTCTGTAGTCATGTGAGATGTACTTTCTTTTTTCTTTCTAAAAACAATGGAGGAGTGGTTGTAGCTCATAAGAAAAATTCTAGGATGTTTCCCAAAGAGTGATTTGTACATGAACTTTCATAAAACCCAGACTAACAAAATCTGGCTTGGACTAATTAGAGGCTAAACTTGGTCATTCTTAAAGGGCATGTATGGGCCCAGCCAGTGAGTGGTGTGATTAATGTGGCTGAATCACAAATGACTAAGCCAGCATCTTGGTTCCTGTACCTGTAGCTTACAAAACACACTGGATGGGGCCAAGTGATGTGGTGGTTAAGACACTGGATTTCTCATGGCTGACTGTGGTTTA
>NW_006199211.1:0-221 GCF_000334495.1 Tupaia belangeri chinensis
GTCTGATTTGGGACTGAAAGATTTTCCACATACCCCACATTCATAGGATTTCTCTGCACTGTGATTTGTCTGATGCACAGAGAAATATGACTTCTTGTAGAATATTTTTCCACATATTTTATTTTCATAGGATTTCTCATCTATGTGACTCCTCTGATGTACAGTGAGGTCTGAATTCTGGGAAAATGTTTTCTTACATTGTTTACACTCATAGGGCTTCT
>NW_006199211.1:587-915 GCF_000334495.1 Tupaia belangeri chinensis
ACCCTTCTCCTCCATTCTCCTCTCGGGATCTTGGGCGTGCACGCACATGCACCCGGCATGAGTTTTAAGCCACCGGGTCCGGGACACGAACCGCAGTCAACTACATGGGAGTCCAGCGACATAGCCATTACACTAACTGCTGGTTCCCTAGGTTGTTTCCCTTATGTGCATTCACTGATGAAAATATAGATTTCAATTCTGCAATAAGAATTCCTCTTACTTTTTATGAGTAGGAATCCTCCACTCTGTTTAAATTCTATTGTAAAAATTATTTTAAAAAATAATTTTTCACATTCTTTACATTTATAATGTGTACCTTATGTGCGTA
>NW_006199211.1:1230-1592 GCF_000334495.1 Tupaia belangeri chinensis
TGAATTGGATTTATTTTGTCCCTTTATGCTCCCCTTTCCTTAACCCGGTTAACAATATTCAAAATATCTACCGTCTGTCTTCCTATAATTTTACACTGAAAGATTTTCATGTGCCATTTGTTTTCCTGTCCTTTTATCTCTTTTCTTTCTTGTAATGATGGATACTGTGTACTGTTTCTTTGCTAATGTGAAGAGTTTCCTAGATCTACTTGCAGAAGACAAAAGAACTTGTCACTTAAGAAGAAATGTTACGTAGGAAGGAGTTGTAGCCAATAAAAATACATAATTACCCTAAGTATGTCATCTCGTAGGACACTTTAACAATATATATACCCGGGACCAGCAGTGAGCGTAATGGCTAT
>NW_006199212.1:0-740 GCF_000334495.1 Tupaia belangeri chinensis
CTAATCTTTGGTCTATAAGAAAACTACTAATAATATGTTTTTTAGCTGTCTCCTACTTTTCTAGGAGGAGGGGCATCTCTCTCATATGTACATTTTAATTGCTTTTTTTAAGAATAAAAGAAATCCATGGTATCTTGATAAATCAAGCATATTTATACAATAAAAAGATTTTTATTTATCAAAGTACAGTTTACACTAAGAAGAAGAAATAAGACAGACAAATAGATTTACACAAAGTAAACCTGAGCTTTGGTACATTTCAGCATAGACATTCCATAACAAGCATTTTTGCCCTTATTTACCAAATCTGCTCAACTTCCAAGTCAAGAATTCAAAAAATATTTTAATTGTGATTTTGTTAGGTTAACATTTGTTAATCACTCCACATCACCTTCAGCCAAGTTCTGAGCACTTACAATTCTCCGACTAATTGTCAGAAGCTTGGTCAGCAGCATCTGAAACATGGGAAGTGGCAGCTGCTGCAGCACCTGAATCAACTGCTGCAGCTGCATACACACTGCTATGGCGTTGGTCAGATGGTCCATGCCCCTCCCTCTTGTACTTATCTTAGGCTAGTCACTCTTCACCAAGCTGGATTCCTTCATTGAATGCCTTCTGAACTGCTTCAGCATTTTTAAGGTCCAGTAACCTGGAAAGCCCAGCTCTCTCCTTGGCGGGATTCTCTTTCTTTAATTATTCTCAGAACCTTGGATCACTCTGTAGCTTGCAGTTGCAGTAAA
>NW_006199213.1:0-799 GCF_000334495.1 Tupaia belangeri chinensis
TCAGCACACCAAGTACATTTGCTCCTCTGTGCAAAATGAAGAGAAAGGCTGTGGAAATCTAGCACTATATCCTGCATGAAAACAGTAGCCGGTGGTGTTTACTTACACCACCTTGGCTGTCACAGTAAAGCCTACCACCAAAAGACTGAAGGAAGTGAAAGACCAGTAGAAGCTCCACAAATATTTAGAATACCACTAGCCTACCATTAATGGATTAATTTATGTACCAAAATTGCCTTGTTTTGTTGTTACTTATATTAGACATTCTTATTTACACTGTAAATATTGCTTTTTCAAGAGAATTGGAAAATTAAAGTCCTTCTAGCTTAGGTGAAAAGAAAAGAAAGAATCAGTATATTATATATTGTTTCTGTGTGGAGGGCAACAATAAAACTCATGTCCATGATCCATGATAATAGGATGGTCCTCTAGAAATTGCACATAGGGCCTAAAATCATAAAAGATAATGTCATCTTAGAGTTAAATGACATTTCAGAGATCATTTTATTAAAAAAATCTTATTAAAAATTTAGATATCTGTATATATCTAGACTTGACTTTATGGAAATTAATTAACATTTCCTAGGAAATTAAAAATAGAAGATTAATAAAAGAGAGAAATATTTATGTGACCAAAAAATGGACAAACTTCTATAACCACATCTTAAATATCAGTTTTGAACTCTCTAAACACCTATTTAAAATAAGCTACATGTTTGTAAGACCTACAAAACGTTTTTTTCTTCTTCTACATAGTGTTTTATTAACCAGATTGTGAACTGATTGGACAATATTCATA
>NW_006199214.1:0-928 GCF_000334495.1 Tupaia belangeri chinensis
GGCCCCACCCTGGTTCATTTCTAACATATGGAAATTCTGTAAGTTTCTAAAAAGAACAGAAAGCTTCTCTATATTTAAGCAGCAATTGATCACAACTAGGGAGTCAAAGGGATATTCCATCAATGCAACAATAAAATATCTCCTTTAAATACTGAGATTTCTATGTCCCACATTTATCTATTTCTTCTAGAATTCACACGACCCACACTTTATGATAGTTAAGAGTTTATTTTATAGGGAAGAGTCAAAGGTACTTATAGACATCAACATATGAGGGGAGCTCCTGCAACTCGATTCTACATTATTTGAGGTTATGAACAGCGTCTAGAGGGAGGGGGTTGAATCCTTGAACATGAGCCATTGGTGGTAAATGTGTTGCCCCTGAGGCCTCATTTCACATGGTCTTTCTGCAGGTCCTCTGTTCCAAGTCTTCTAATCTGCTCTCTAATTCTCCCTCCTGTTTGTTCCTATCTTTTACTCCTTCTTCTACCTGTCAGTCTGGTCTCTCTCTAACCTTTTCTACTTTCTCTTTTCCCCATTCTCCTGGTCCTTCACCTGGCCATCCTTTTCGCCCTGTGCCTGTGCTTGTTCCCATTTTTCTGCTTCCATCCCATTGCTCCCAACTTCCTTGTCTAGTTCCTCTACCTGTCTGTCTTTTCCATTAGCCCCATTTAATGCCTTTACTCTCTTTCTTTTGCCGACGAGAGGACACTGTTGCTCCTTTTCCTGTCCAGTACCCAAGCTGGCTTTGACAGAAACTGAACACTTGCTATGGGGTTTTATTTCATTTGAATGCCCCACCTTAAACAATACATCACTCATCTCAATACCTCCTAACATACTCTTCATTTTAGATTTATACAGGGAGAATTCCAAATCCCAGGGCCTTTTGTGCTTTATGGCTTCTATTTGTTCTTTAAAACGCCTC
>NW_006199215.1:0-814 GCF_000334495.1 Tupaia belangeri chinensis
GGGACTGGCTATCTATGCATACAGGAAGAAGTGATCCTTTGCCTTTAGTCCTACGGGGACTGAAAATAAATGAAAATAGTTGTCTCACTAGGCCGACCTCCCTGGTAGTGAATGCGACTGGACAGCCTGCGTGGAGTTTGGTCAGAGGCCGTCCGTGGGAGGAACATCGCCTCTCACCTGCTCTGCGTCCTTTTGGGAAGCCTGGAGCCCTGTAGGTTGAGGCATAGTGCATGGTTTCTGGATTCATCCTGGCTCAAGTTCATCCTTCCTTTGGGAAAGGGATTGGTGATAAGGGAGTGAGGGTGAGGGTGATGATAAAGAATTTGTCCTAACCATTAAAAAATCTTACACCCTTTCCTGGATGTGTTTTGAAAAGGGAGGTGGGGGCCAGGGGTCGACTCAGTTCTCACAGTAATTTCCCAGACACAGCAACCTGCCGGGGGTGCTTGTTCTGGTGATTCCCTTCACCCTAATGATTTTAGCCCTTTCTGAATGCTCGACCTCTGTCAGGGGGCTGGAGGAGAAAGGGTCCCTGCAGGGCGGTCTATAGACACTGTGGAGGGGTGACAACACCCAGAGGTGGAGGGTGGCTTTGATATGTGAGAGGAGATTGAAGGGCTATTGGTTTCCCAGGGTGGTGACAGGGAGGTACAACAGAAAAACACATTTTATATTGATTACAGAGTTTTATATTTTATATTATTTAAATGAATTTTCAAATATGCCATTCCTCTTTTTTTTTGGCCAGAGGGCCAGAAGGCATATGTGCTTAAGAGAGAGAAGGGAAGTGATCAAGCACTCTTCTACATACACT
>NW_006199216.1:0-553 GCF_000334495.1 Tupaia belangeri chinensis
GGGCGCCGCGGGCCCCCCCCCCCCCCCCCGGGCACTGTAGGAGATAACACCAAGGCGTGGGGGAAAGGAGTTTGACTGAACGCTGGAAGACCCCCACTACACCACCAGAGAAGCCTGTGGGTGATGTAGTAGGAAGCTACGACCGGAAGTCCCACCCACCCCCGCTAAGATCTATGGGTAATAGAGTCCGAAGCAGCAACCGGAAATGCCCCCTGCGGCCCACTATTCCCGGACACATTCTGCCTAGAGGACCATGGGAAATGTAGTCTGGCTCAATCCTGTGAAAGAAGGCCTGATGGCCAGCTGGAGTCTAACGCCCTCTGCTGGCCTTCTCAGAGGTTGCACACGCACTATAACCAAAACCTCTCCAAAATTAAATTAAATAAATAAATACATACATAGATATGGGACCAGCAGTTAGTGTAATAGCTAGGTCACTGGACTCTCACGTCCTCGACCGCAGTTCAAGTCTCTGACCCGGTGGCTTAAAACTCATGCCGGATCGCGGCGGGGCCATCCCCTCCCCCCCAGGAGGGGGGGTGATTTCTTGCTT
>NW_006199217.1:0-365 GCF_000334495.1 Tupaia belangeri chinensis
GCAAATAACAGACCAAATTGAGAGTAAACTTTTTTTTTTTTTTTATAAGTTTTACTATGCTTTTCTTTGGTAAAAGGGAAAATGGAAAGAAAAAAAATGTTTCTCAAAAAAACTACAGTGCACTTCTTACTAGATTTTAGCTCTGTACATATTTGGTTTTTGAGGGTTTTTTTAGTATCTACCTACTGGTTGGACAGAATTCTTCATTTTCTGGCTTTAAGTCTTAAGCAAGTTTTTTCACATTTTTAAATTTTGATTCAGTAAAGCTAAAACTGCTTTTCTTGAAATTTTACATACTTAGGATGATCAATTAGATAGACTCCCCAAATCACCACAATAACTAGTGGGCGTATAATGAGTGTCAA
>NW_006199217.1:638-1019 GCF_000334495.1 Tupaia belangeri chinensis
AAAACAATAATGCAGTTTATTTCTAAGTAAAATATGAGTGACCTCGGCCCAGAGAGGAGGTAAAACAGGTACAGGGGTTCCTTTTATTTCATTTTGAGAGCAAGAGACTAAGTTCGGAATTTAGTGAAGAGTTTTTTCAGTTAGCCTGGCCCCAGAAAATAGAACATGTGAAATGGGTGGGGTTCTTATTAGTTATAGGTGGGTTTTATAGTTTTTAAGTTGGTGATTAAAAAGGAAGGTTGCTGAAATTAAAAAAAATGTACTTTAGCAGAGATGAGGAGACTTAATATATATATCACAAAGATGCTACTGCAGGGACAGATTATCAGAAGACTCCTGTCAAAATGGTCTGTTGATGTTTGTGGGCATGACTCCCTCTGG
>NW_006199217.1:1311-2389 GCF_000334495.1 Tupaia belangeri chinensis
ATTTTTCTAATAGGTGGGGACTTGATCTCCTGTTTTTTAAAAAAGGTGGATTATGCGCTGCTCTAAACGAACAATGTTGTTTCTATGCTGACCATTCGGGCGTCATAATAGATTCTATGTCCAAACTCTGAGAACGGCTAGATCACCAATGCAGGGACCGAGAAGCCCAACAGGGATGGTTCGAAAACTGGTACAATCATTCTCCTTGGTTCACTACCCTTGTGTCCACCCTGCTCGACTCTTTAATAATACTCCTCCTTATACTAACCTTTGGACCCTGCATTCTTAATGGCTTAGTTGCCTTGTCCGGAATGGATAAGCGCAGTACAGGACCTTATGCTTCAACAACAATATCAGGCCCTCCGGCAGATAGACACTTCTGTGGACCCTTGAGTTTTATGATTTAAACTCTTTCCAAAAACAGAAAATGGGGGAATGAAAGAATAAAAATGCACTCAAACTACATTCTGTGATAATTAACTGCTTGCTGTTTCTGCTTCTGTACAAAAGCTCGCACCACCGCCTTAGAAAACAGCCCTGAGCTATGCAGACCGCTGGGGCTTGCTTCACTCCCTTGTGTCAGCTCAGCTACATGCAGAAAGTCAGGTCTCTGCAAACTGTGTTACCCTCACCCTGAAAAGCCAGACATCTGCTGAATGCCCTTGAAGGCCACTTGTGTAGATAACAAACCGGCATCGGACCACCGAGTATCTGACCTGACCCAGTTGTAACATCTGTGTAAACAAGAAAGTCAGCAGAGAAAGATTACCACACTTAATGAACCAGTATCCCACTTCCTCACTCCCCATTCCCCCCTTCACCCCTCAAACCTATGCCTATATAATCTGCATGCTTCTTTTGTTCGGGGCTCCACTTCCCTCTGAGTCTGTTGCAACCAGGAGTTGAGTCCTAGCGCGCTAGCAATAAAGCCCTCTTGTGTTTTACAGCAAGAACTGACTCTTGTGGTTGATTGGGGTTGACGTGACTCTCCTTGGACTGAAGGGTCACCGGCTATTTGAGTCAGGGGTCTTTCAATAGGAGGTCTCTGGAGGTGAATTCTAAACTTCCTTTTGTGAGT
>NW_006199218.1:0-455 GCF_000334495.1 Tupaia belangeri chinensis
CTTTGTTATCCCAGGGAATTATGGCTCATGACGACCTGCAGATTTTGGAGATCCACCAAGATCAACCTGGCATCCCCACAATTACCTATGTTTTGAGGCCCAGGCATGACGCTGAGGGACTTGATATACTGCCTCTGACAGAGCTGCCTCCACCTCCATTCTTTCCCCTTAGCCTTTTCCCAGTACTATCCTTTATCTTAAACCTTGCTGTAAATTTAGCATGTGTGTGCCTGTGCTCAAATGGTAATGCCAAGAGACAATAACCTCTTATAAGATGAAGTGGTCAGGTTCCCCTTCATCTTCGGGACTTTTATATCTAAATCACATCAAATGGAAGCAGTTGAGCACTGGTTCAAGAGGCTGAAAACTTCCTTCCTGCTTTGAACTCTGCTCACCTCATGTGCTGAGGTTCATCAAAGACTAATGAGATAGGGACCAGCAGTTAGCATAATGGC
>NW_006199219.1:0-1633 GCF_000334495.1 Tupaia belangeri chinensis
GCACTGATTGCTATAAACTTCCCTCTTGTAACTGCTTTTTTAGTGTCCTAAAGATTATAGAAAGTCGTGTCCTCATTGTGATTCATCTCCATGAATGTTTTTATTTCAGTCTTAATTTCTTCAGTAGTTACATAGTCATTCAGGAGTAGACTATTTAGTTTCCAAGTATTTGTGTATTTTTTTGAGAATTTCTCATGAAATTAAAATCAAGTTTAATTCCATCATGGTCAGAGGAGACACTGGATATAGTTTCTATACCTTTGAATCTGTAGAAGATTGCTTTGTTCCCTATGATGTGGTCAATCTTCAAAAAGGTTCCATGTGGGGATGAGAAAAAACTATATCTTGTGGTTTTTGGATGGAAAGTTCTATAGATGCCTGTTAAGTCCATTTGATTTATGGTATCATTTAGATCATTTACCTCTTTACTTACTTTTTGTTTAGATGGTCTGTCCAGAGGAGATAGCGGGGCCTTGAGGTCTCCAACCATTAGTGTGTTGCAGTCTATCTCTCCTTTTAGATCTAATAGTCTTTCCCATATTTGGGCGCTCCTGTGTCAGGTACATATTTATTAGCAATATATCTTCTTGAAGGATTAACCTTTTTACTATAATATAGTGTCATTCTTTGTCTCTCGAACAGTTTTTCTTTTAAAACCTATCTTGTCAGAAATTAGTGTTGCTCATTCAGGTTTTTTTATTCTAGTTTCTAGAAATATTTTTACCTCTCTTTCTGACTCCCTGTCCTTTCCCACCATCTTCTCACACTGTCTCTGGAGTCTACAATTGTCTTCCATTCCTTTCCCACCCACTTTGTATTGATCAGACAATTTCTTAAATAATCTAACTACTTTCAATAGCAAGTTCACTTGGTATTATTAAGAAAACTTAAAGAAATATTGAGATGCATTTTTTGTAGACAGCAAAGAGAAGCATTCTGTGTTTGTTTTTTTTTTTAATTCAGCCAGTCTGTGTCTCTTGATAGGAAAATTTAATCCATTAACATTCAATGTTATTACTGATATTTCTGGACATGTCCTTATCTTTAAGTTGACCATTTTCTTGGTTGTCTTTCACCCTTATTTCTGGGTGATCATACTTAGTTTTCCTGGAACAGGACTCTCTTCAGAGTTTCTTTTTTTTTTTTGCTATAGGGCGTGTGTACTCGCCAGAAAGACAGAGAGATAGAGAGACAGAAAACGGAAAATCACCCCCCAGGGGGGATGGTCACACAGCAATCCCTTCTCCTCCATTCTCCTATTGGGATTTTGGGCACACACGCTCATGCCTTCAGCATGAGCTTAAGCCACCCGGTCAGGGACTCCAACCACGGTTGACTACATGGGAGTCCAGTGACATAGCCCTTATGCTAACTGCTGGTACCATCTCTTCAGAGTTTCTTGAAGAGCTGGTCTGGTGTTGGCAACTTCTTTCAGGTTTTCTTTGAGAAGATTTTAATTTTTTTTCCCATATGAAGAATAATATTGCTGGATATAATAGTTTTGGTTGGAACTGTTTCTCTCTTAACACATTCAATGTCTTCCCATTCTTTTTTTGCTTGCATTGTTTCTGCTGAAAGGTCCCTAGGTAGCCTGATGGGACAACCTTTGTAAGTCACTTCTCATTTGTCTCTT
>NW_006199220.1:0-9058 GCF_000334495.1 Tupaia belangeri chinensis
TTATGGCTCCCAGAGCATATATTCACCTGGTGCATGTTGTGGAAGGGGAACTGGAAATGAGATGAAAACATATGGCTTGGTCATGTCAGTCTGTAAGACACATCAGTAAAAGGGTATTATGCTCTGTTTTTGTTTTTTTGTTTTGTTTGTTTTGGGTGATGTGGCTTAAATGCAATAGTTTCTTTTTTCGGACATATTTCTGCCAATTAAAGACTAGAAGGGCACAAAACAATTTTTTTTGTTGTGTTTTTTTTTTTGTTTTTGTTTTTATTGCTTTGTTTTGTTTTGTTTTTTTAATACCATAGAGAAGATACATTTAAAAAAAATCTTCTGATGTTTTGTAGCCATAACTAAATTATGGTTAAAATGTGCACTATTGTGAAATGGAGCAAAGTAGGGGGTTTTTTTGTGTTTTTTTTTTTTTTTTCCTTTTTTATTATTATTGTTTGTTTTGCTTTGTGTTTTAAGAGATTAAAACATTTCTGGATAAGGATTAGCTTCTCAAAAGTGTCCATCATTTTGTCTAGAAGCTTAAATATGTAATGTAACCAAATTCCAGTATTAAAAAGCTCTCGTTCTGTTTCTTTATACAAAGCAAGATAGCGGCACATAACACTGCCGTCACATGCGAAATGTTTGCTGCCTTAGTTTACAGAACCATCTTCACAACAGAAGACTTGCTTCAAGGTGTTTTCAAATAGCGGTGATTCAGAATTCTAGAAACATAGATGTAATTGCACTAACCTCCCTGCTGCTGTGATTCTGCATTTGTGGTACCTGTGACTACGTTTTTTCAAATATAGATAGACTTAAGCTGCTAGTTTTTTTTCATTTTAGTAATCACTACTATTATCATGTCTTTTACTCTGTTTATAATATGAAGTATTTTCTTAAAAATATAGGTTTAAATCAAACCACCTCTTGTGCTCATGCAACTAAAAATACCCAAATGATAGCATGATGCTGTGTTTATAGATGTGATTCACAAGGTTTGTCGTGATTAGCATAATCCGAAAGGGTCAGTGTTGAAGAGAATAGTTGTCAAATTTATATCTCAAAGATTTTAATTAAGGAATTGCCTATTATCGAGCTTTGGCAAATTATAACACTATTTCTGTCACTAATTATTTTTAGGCCTTTACTATTAAAATTTTAACCTGTGTTCTAATTTTAAACAGAAACTCATTTAACCCAAGTAGCGCAGCTTTGATTTTTCGCGTTTGTCTTGCTGTTTGTACCAAACAGCATCGATTGAAGCAAGTCTTGGTTTTACTGAGGTAGGGCGGCATTTGCTATTGGTAAAGAGAATGGATACACTCAGTCTCACAATGCGTTGTTATGTGTACCCCAGTTGTTAGTGGGGACTATGATACTGTAATAATATTTTTTAAAAAATGTACACCCAGAGAGGCAGTTATTCATGGTGGTTTCGTGCCAGCTGTTGTTAGGGTTTTGGACCACATTAGAGATACTTAGAACTCATTGCCCTGTGACTTACGTAGGAAACCTAATATGCTAATTATCTGGCACTTGAAATCCTGCTTTTATTGCTGGAGGTCCACATCTGTGGGTGACCTCTGTTGTTGTTTAAAAAAAAGAAAAAGTAAAAATAAAAAAAATGTGTGCAATAATTTTTAAATGTGCTCCCAGGAATAGACACAAATGTTTTGAGTATGTTGAAGCTGCATTTTCCTTTTGCGATGCATTTGTCAATTGCACTGAATTTAAATCTGAGAGTCAGAGGTGATTATTGATAGTACTTTTGTATTTTGATATGGACAATTTTCTCATTTGCATACAGTTATTGACTTTTTTCCCAGCTGATTAAAAGATAGTCAAGAAGTTCTGCAACATAGCTGTCAGAACAGACAGCCACGTTTTCTGATGTCGTCATCTTTTCTGTGTTTTCGTTCATTCTTTAGCGATTTACTTAGGCATAATAGCCACAGTAGGACATGTAAGAGATTATACAGAGCTGTATTACCCTGGCGTCTTGGGTCTTTCAAGTATAAACTTCTCAGAAAGGCATCCCTTGCGTAGGTTGGGTTCTTCATGAGCGGACGATTGTCGCTGTTTGTTGTGGTTTGTCCTTTTGCTGCTGTCCTCGACATCACCACTGCCTGCTGACGTGCCACCATGCTGCCCTGCAGAACAGTACGATCGTGGCTGATCTGAGCAGTAACAGGACCGCGAGAGACCGAGTTTCACAGCCTGTAGAGTTCTACATCTGGGGGTTCTTGCTCATTTTTCCTCCTATTATTTTCTGAGAACTCATTGCTGAAGATCAACTGAAGTCAGTAGTTTCTCTGTGGTATTCAGATCTATCTTTGTTGTATAAGCTACTGTAAGAAATGTAATCGAAAGGAGAACTTGAATGAACACTTGTGAATTAACAGTCAGAGTGAGAGAGCAGCGGCCACATCTTAAAGGGATATCTTTTCCATGTAGGAAGTCCCGTAAGTTCTTAGATTTGTTCCAGTCCCCATCTCCCGTCATCAGGTAACACCATTGACTTTCAAATAACTTTTAGAAGTGGTAACTTTTAATTTCCTGATAGGTCTTAGAGTATATCAAATTCTGTTTTAATTAATTATTCTCTAGGTAAGTATGTTATAGGATTAAACACCTTTTACAGATACTGAAAGTGCCTCCTTTTGTGGTGTAAAAACAAATTATGGTGCAAAAAGTAATCACTAGATTGAATTACATGAAGGTTTTTTGCTTTTCGACATATAAAACTGTCAAGAGAAAGGCCAAAGATTTGTACTTTTCACTTAATTTATAAAGCACCCCTTTTTTCCTTAAACTTCTGTCAAATTAGATTTAATGAGAGAGTACTATTTTTAAGGAGCTATCTGTTTATGTAGAATGATTTTGTTAAGAGTAATGTAAACTATTACTGAGTTAGAGGCCTAAAGAGGACCGTGCATTTTTGCTATTTAAAGGAATCACAAATGACCATACTTAGTGAGCAAAAATGACAAGTTTGACTAGATAAGTAGAAACACGCGAATCTCAAACGCAGTGCTGTTGACTCTCTGAGCCATCACCGTTTTCTGAAGCACACCGTGCGTCTCCGTAGAGCTCACGTGTGTGTGCTCACGCCGGTGGTTCTTGCGTAGGTGAGTCCCTGTCCCAGTTCCCGCACGGGCCCCGCCCGCGGGCTAGCATCGCGGCATGGCAGCAGGTGCAGGTGCCAGCATCGTGGGGGTGAGTCCCTGTCCCAGTTCCCGCACGGGCCCTGCCCGCGGGCCAGCATCGCGGCATGGCAGCAGGTGCAGGTGCCAGCATCGTGGGGAATAGCAGCAAATCTGTTTTCCGTCCTCGGGTCCCCTTTCTCTGAATCAGCAGGGACGGAAGGGGGCAGGGAAGGTATGAACTACCCCGTCCTGTCGTAGCTCTGGAGTGCCACATCTGATATCAGTCTTCAACAACGTGACTCTAGTTAACTTAGAGGAGAGGAGAGAGAGGAGGTGTTCTTCTGGTACACTGAGTAGAAAGCCGGTGTCGTCCAGCGTAGTTCTGAGGTGTCGGTAGCATTCTTCATTTCTGCCTTACTCTGACAGCGTTGAAGCAGGGTGAGTAACTAGGGTATACGTTTTCTTTTTCTAGTAAGCTGTTTCATGGTGGTGTTTTTGGCATTTCTGGATAAGTTCAAGAAAACATTCTGCCTGTCGTATCTAGTCTGATGTGCTTACCCACCTCATGACGCGTGGAAACGTGCAGATCGCATTTTGTAGCTCTGTAATCCTTCAACACAGAAGTCATTTTCTTCTTTCCTGACTTTGGCATTGTAGCTATAATGTTTTAATTTTGATTTTTGCAAATCCTTTGGGTCTAATTCTGTGAGCCTACCTATAGCACTGGATTAAAATGTCTGCATCATTTCTTTAGTTACCCAGTTAACTTTAAAACTGTTGTAAAAGTGTAAACCAGCCCATGACAGTTTTCTGTACATGTTAAAGAACGCTCTTGTTCAGTTTTCATGATTCGCGTGTGAGGGGGACTGGACCGTGTCAGTTACGCTCACGGTGTATTTTGGTTCCACATCACGATGATTTGTCCCCGATGCCTTTTTTCCTTTGTAGGCACATTTTTGTTGTCGTTGTTGCAGTCCCCCTTTGCATTGTATTGCTTTGACAACTGTAATTTGAATCAGATCTGAAAGAGGTCCAGAATAAAATATATTTTGATATTATGTTGGCTGTGTACATATATAACCCTCCGCTGTCTCTGTAGTTCGTACAGACTGTTGACCCGTGAAGTGAAGAGAAGAGGGATGGCATTTCTTGTTTACAGTTTCTTGTTTACATTTTAATTGCTTTTACTTCTCCAAAAAATAAACTTCTTCGCTCTGAGTTAGTTTCCATAACATGTAACATGTCTACTCTCATACTGCTGTCACCAGGGAGAACCCAGACCGCTGCTTTTCACAGACACATTGCTTACTTTAAAGTAAGTCCATAGATAAAATGACAAATGTTACTATTTTATTACTTGTTGCTGGAGACAAGACTTTTTTTTTTTTTTTTTAAATGAAGGTGTTGTTTACTGTTTTTATTAAAG
The DNA here is from genome assembly GCF_000334495.1 of Tupaia belangeri chinensis. Classification (NCBI taxonomy): domain Eukaryota; kingdom Metazoa; phylum Chordata; class Mammalia; order Scandentia; family Tupaiidae; genus Tupaia; species Tupaia belangeri. The sequence continues at coordinate 4,567 of NW_006199220.1, forward strand.
AATAATAAGCATCGGAGGATCAGCCAGCTAAGGGGTATCAGTGACTTCTGAATTATTAGGAAGAGTCGATACAGCACTCAGAGGTCAAGGTTTTACCTTGCCTAACCGAAAGGGACCGCAGAGCCGCCCGCTGGCTTGGCACACAGCCGGGCACACCTGTGTGTGGTGTTGGGCCTTCTTAGGGCAGGACACGCAGCTCCTATGACATGTTTTCTGCACATAAGTAAAGGAGTCATTTTCTCAACTAGCTGCTTGTGCGACTACAAGCCTTATAGTCTATGAGAAAGGCGCAGGGCTCCTCTCCGTTTTAATTTATAAGAACCGTCAAGAGTATCTTTCGTTTCTAATTTTTTAAAATATGTATTCTTCAGGTCTTGTACTGTTTCCATTTCCTGAAGCAGAAATAAGCACAGCCCTGGCTTGACGGCGTTTTATCACAATAAGCCCTGCCGTTGCCGAAGCCGCAGCCTTTGGCGTTCAGGGGTTGACTTTTATTGCATGGCGTAGGTGATTGTTAATATTCCGCATGCTCTACTTTTCCCCAAAGTGGGGGACTAAAGATGAAGACACAGGCAAGCTTGAGGTGAAGCTGCAGTTAATTTTCGGAGCGTACAAGGGCTTATTTTAATGTCCTGTACTTTACAGTGGGCTCAATTGCTTACCCCTTACAAGGTAGCAGATGAGACTGAAGTTTTCTGTTTTTCCCAAGAAACTTATTTGAAAACGACGGTGGGGGAAGCCCTGCAGACAGCAGTCGTGTGGTGCTGTCCTCTGCCAGAGCTGTCGGGGGCTGGCTGTCAACTCTGCCACCCGCCTGCATGCTTCCTAAATGTCAGGTCTCAGTGCTGCCAGGTCCTAACCTGTCCTATTTTTGTATTAAGCTTTTTAGGAGTTCCCTGTAGCCTCCTTATAAAGGGTATTGAGCACAGAGGATGGTCACCACCGTCTCTCGGAAGTCGGTTTGTATGAGCAGTTGAGTACACAAGTCGCATGTTTAAGAACGGGGACCAGTGGGGTGCAAACGGTAATTCCATTCTTTCGAGGAAAACAGCCTCGAGACAGACTTGCCCTGTGACTGCCTGAAGAGCTCCTGCCCTGCCAGAAACCCCAGAAGCACCCGGCACTGCAGTCCCTCGAACCCCGGCCCGCTGAGCTCAGCCTGACACAGACGGAAACAGCAGCTTCCAGGAGCTCGCACGTTCGGTGGAGATGGTGGGTCGTCTACACGGTGCCAGGACCTTCTCCACAGCGTCCGTTCGCTTAATTTACATGCGCACGCCCCGGTGAATTCTGTTCCTCTAACGTGGTGCCCGAGGAAGAGACCACGCCAGGGGAGGGAAGGTGGCTGAACTGCGGCACAACGCCGGGCCACTCAGCACAGAACGCAGCCTCGTGGTCTGGTTTGAATGGTGCCCGCCGAAGTGCTTGAGATCGCGCGTGGGAGTCCTTGAAGTTGGACAGATGTCACGCTGGAGTCAATGACGCCTCAGCCGTGCAAGGCTAAACTAAGGTGAGCTCGTTCTACTTTTAAATGACGCTGGCTGGCGCGGGTGCGTTCCAGTGCCCGCCTGGCCACACGGTGGCGCTGCGCGAGCGTGCTTTCCACATGCTTTCGTGTTTCTGTGCCACAGATGAGTCCGGGTGGGGCGGCCTCGGCAGGTGGCTTATTTATTACAGAGCACGTGCTTGTAAAGAATCCCGAATACAAAGTATAAATAATAGATTCCTTTTTTTTTTTTTAAAGAGATTTTTGCTATAGGTTGTGTGTTCTCGCCAGAGAGACAGAAAATGAAAAATCACCCCCTAGGAGTGATGGCCACTTTGCAATCCCTTCTCCAGCCTCCTCTTGGGATTTTCGGCACGTGAACCCACCGTGAATTTCAAGCTGCCGGGTCTGGGACTTGAACTGCAGTCAGCCATGTGGGAGTCCAGCATTACCTGCTGGTCCCTAGATTCAGATTTTTAAACTTGCAACCAAGTCCTCAGTGGTATCTGGAATCTGCCATTAACATTAATGTGTATTCTTCCAAATGTTTTGAATGCGTAACACATGAAAGAAAATACAAATGAGAGTGTAATGTTTGTTCACTGAAGTCAGAAACTCACTTTCTCACTGTAGTCATCAAGGACTTTTACCCACCCCCAGAGTAGTCCTTTCCCGTACGGTAGAGGGAGCCATACCCCAGGACCCTCGGGCCAAGACGTGGCCTCCTGGAATTAAGCTGGTCGGCAGCGTGTGCTAGCTGACTGACCTACAGAGCTGCGATGTGGGTTCCCATCAGTAAGATGGGGTCTCTGATCGCCCACGTACCTTGCGGATGGCAGCCAAAGCCCTGCGAGGAGTGCCTGGTGTGCAGAGCACGCTCTGTGTGACCATCCGGGTTCTCGTGGCCGTGCAATGTGCACCAGTGTTAGCCCCTGTAGTGCATTGTCACTGCTGCCCGTGACAGTGATGCGTGGACAGATACTTGTATTTCTAGGACAAATGCAAGAGTTGATTCTGTCGTCTACCCCTGGTTAATAGCCGCTTCAAAAGATCTAAGGCTCACCTGATCTTTTTTTTTTATTTCAGAAGGACTCACTTAGGAATTTGTAGATGGGAGAGGTCTTGGACAAAGTGCTTTGTGTATTTAGTCAGTGTAGACACAGAAACAGAGAAAGTAATGTAGACCAGTAAATGACAGGCGAGTAGGAATTAGTAAAAACTAGTTCTTAAGCCTCTTTTTTTCCCCAGAAGTTTTTGTGAGAGGGAAAGTGAGAAATCACCCCCAGAGGGGATGGCCACACCACAGTCCCGTCTCCACCCTCCCATTTGTTGCGCACGTGTGCCTGCTGTGAGTGTGTGACCACTGGGCTTGGGACCAGAGTGTGGCGGTCACGCGGGAGTCCAGGGCCCTCAGCACTTACCGTGTGCCGGCCCTGCCCACGGTGTAGTCGGTCACTAAATGCTAATGGCACCACTGAGTTCTGTTACCATAGATGGTAGCCTTTCTGCCACAGAGCAGAGTGTACAGGTTAAATCAGATGACCTTCATGCACTAACCAGGTTCTAAGTTTATGTGAATGCACTAATACTGCTGGACGCTTTTTCATTTTTAAGTCTGTGTGCTAGATTAACAGATATCTAGGTTTTTTCAGGACCTTAAATTTTAAAACCACTTAGTCACAGGTCCTGTTGCATTTTTCTCCTAGGCAGGTATTTGTTGTGTATCTAATAGGTCTCAGGAAGTGTGTCTGCCATTGGCTATTTAATGGTCAGGGAAAAAAAAAAAACACAAACAAAACAAAACTCTGTTCTTGCAGAATATGGCTACCAGGAAAAATTGCTAAATGCTGTAACAGGGAAGAAAGAGATTGACATCTAAAATCAATTCCTTTCCTAAATACTATGGAGTTTCAAATGGTTTAATTTGAATACATTGTACATGGCAAGGGTTACTTCAGGGTTTTGACTCGACTGAGAGCTCGCCTGGCCGTTTTTCCAGGATCCGAGATGCCTCTCTGTGGGCCACACCACGCTTGTAGGGGATTGGTTTGAGTGACTGTAACTGAAGAGTGCGTACTGAAACCTCCACGTATCACTCCAGCAATGTCCGTCTGCTTAGCCATGAGAGGTGAAGGAACGAAGCCCTTTCTCCTTCCTCCCCTCGACGTTGGTTTCGATTTTCGCTCGCCCAAGGTGGCTGTCATATCCTGCTACGGAGAGGTTGGGCCATGTGCCAATCACTGCCAATCACTGCATTCCTCTCCTCTAGCCCCCCTCCCTCCCTGTCGGGTTTCCAGAGGAACGGCGTCTGCGTCAGAGATGCCTCTGCCTTAGTAGCTGTCTGGCTGTGCCGTCGGTGCAGCCCTCCAGACAGGCTGCTTTGGAGCTTGACGGGGCTTCGCTACCGGGAGCTGCGGCTCAGCAACCTCGTCTGGAAACGCCCGCGACGTCTCCGGGGGCACCCATAGAAAGGCACGTCCTGACTTTTCCGATGGCCCCATAGTTTCAGATCCAGGACAAAATAGGGAAGATCTCCTTCTCCCCTTTCCACACCTGCCCTGAAAATTCGTTACCTAACGAGGCCCCAAGACCACCATAGCATCGTTGCTGGTGGGCAGAGGAGAGGGCCTCCGAAGGAGCCCGGCACAGCGGACAGGGGAAGACGCAGAGTGGGCACAGTACCCGAATTGCCTTAGCAGGCCTTAGCCGCGGACGTGCCACGTCGCAGTCAGATTGCCCGGACCTTGTCGGTCACGCTCCCTCTGCGTGAGGCCTTAGCTGGGAGCTGGGGATGGTGCTGCAGTCCCCGCTAGGTGGCGACGGTTAGAAGAGGTGACGCACATGCTTTTAGAGCCGTGGCCAGTGCGCACTAAGCCGGGGGAGCAGGCGGTCCTCGCCCCTGTGTGCCGGGCAGACAGCGGAGGGCTGGGGCGGGGCAGCCCCCTGAGCTGGGACGCGCATTGCGCTGAGTAACCATGGCGGGTCATGCTCAGCCTTGGGGGGCGT
>NW_006199220.1:9303-47025 GCF_000334495.1 Tupaia belangeri chinensis
CTGCGGTCAACTACGTGGGAGTCCAGCGACATAGCCATTATGCTAACTGCTGGTCCCTGGATGCTTTTCTTTTTAATTGTCAGAGTGCAAACGCACTCCTGAGGGAGGAGAGGAAGAAATTACCCTCTGACCCCTCCTGTGTCCTGTGGAGATGCGGCACATGTGCATACCTGGTGTGGATTTCCAGCCACCGGGCAGGGACTCAAACCGTGCGGTCAGCGTGTGAGAGCACGCTCCGTCCTCGCCTGCACACAGGCTGGCCCTGATTTCACGTTGAAATGGGATGAGTTCCTTGAGTCCTTGCATGTTGAGACGCGTTGTCCCCAAATGCACGGGGGCGTGTTATTTTTCTTCCCTTCGCAACTCACCTGATCAGGGTAAGTCTAAGGCAGGACCCGCCCACACACCCAGACGTGGTGCACCCCAGGCCCTGAGCCAGAGTGCGGGAGCCCGGCTGCAGGACACGCACTGCTCCAGCCCCGGTGTCCCCTGCGGATGCCCTCTGTCTGCTGCCCGCCCCTGAGCCGTGCGGGCCTCAGGCCAGCGTGGCTCTCTGCTCGTGATCGGCCATTTCTTGGTACCTGGGCTCTCAAGGGCGCTTTGGCCTGACGTCCAGGAATTTCCCAGGACACGCTTCAGCAGTGACCACTCCCTACCGGCCTGCACAGTAAGCCGTATCTAGCCACCGCGTGCTTTTACCTCAGACAACAAAAGCCTGTGAGTGACGGGCATGTCTGTTCGTGCCACCTCGTTCGTTCTCGCCTCGTGCCCAGCCCAGGTAAGAAAGCACAGTGCAGGGCACCAGTTGGCACGGCCGTGGTGTTCCCCACTCACGCCCATGAGGTACTGGGCAGTGGCTCTCCAAGGGGCGTGGAGCCAATCATGAGCCCTCAGCGTCCTCTCGGGAAGTGGACCCTCTGCGGCCAGCGTGGGCAGATCTGCGAGGAGGCCGAGCGTGTCCCGTGTCTCCGGGAGAGGCCAGCTGTGGCTTCGCTTTGCAGAAGGGCAACCAGCCTTATGGCTGCCCTTGAGTGGGCTCGTTGGCTTCCGGGGAGAGCGCAGAAGCCCTGTAGCAGTGGCGAGGCCCCTCACAAAGTTGAGAGTGGCCAGGGTGACCTCAGTGTCTGTGGCGCTGGGCTAGGGGAGGAGGCACCATGGGATGCAGGTCCCTCCCCCGCATTCAGGAATGTTCTCTGGCCATCCCGGAGGACCCGTGCCTCCGGTGAGGCTCCTCTTTGTTCGTGTCACTGTTCCTGGAATGCCTTCTCCGTCCTGTGCGTGACTGAGATGCGGCAAGCCAAGCTCTGCAGCCCGCCCCCACGTCCTCTTTGCCCACTTCGCGGGGCTCCGCCTTCCCTCGGGCTCGGGGCCCTACCGTCGACCTCTCAGCGCTGGGTGTGGACTGACTTCTTGCCTTCTCACTGGGCTGCTTTCCTAAGGGGCGAAGACGTTGGTCCTGTGGATCCTCAGACCCAGCACCGTGCTGGGAGACAGGAGCTGCTCGATCCCTGAGGTCACCGAGTGAGGCACTCCTGGAGTCGGTCGAGAAGGTGACCTTTGGTGGTGACACAAGAGCCAACCCAGCTTCTTACTGTGCACGCGAGCTTGGGCAAGGCTCGCTTCAAAACACCTTTTATTGCTGGAGGGCATATGCACTTGGCCGAGAGAGCGAGAGCGCGCGCCCCACGGAGCGTGGTCACGCTGCAGGCCTTCTCCCTCCATCTCCTCCGGTCTCAGTGTGCACGTCGCACCACCACCGAGGCTCCCAGCTCCTAGGACCAGAGTTTGAGCCCCATCACGTGGGTCAGCCTTTCCATGCACGGTGCTTAACCACGGCGGTTTTTAATGACTAACGTAGTGATGTATGATCTGTTGCCCTTGAGGAGGCGTCAAGGATTAATCATGTAAATCCTTTAGCACATGCTTGGCATACATTAGGTTTTCATACGTGGCATGATTGCTGTTTTTACTGTAATAAACATACTAAAGAGAAAACATTTGACAGGGTGGTTTGTTGAAAACTGCTGTAATTAGGCTACAAGGTGCTGCCGTTGTGGACAGAAGCGCAGAAGTCGTTCATGGAACAGGCTTCTTCCGAATTGTCTGGCTACATGGGAGCATCGTGCAGCCCCACGCAGTGTAGTGGACGCCTCGCGTGCGTGACCAGCTTCCCGGTCCCTTCGTGTCCTCTGTCTTGCCGTTCGTGTGTACAACTCTGGTTTTTTACATTTTCAGGAATTGGAAAACGCGCTTTATGAAGCACCTCCGTGCCAGCCAGCCCTCTGTAGCCCATTATGTAAAGAAAACCCTGAGAAAGCGCCTGAGCGCTGAGAATGGCTCTGAGGCCGAGCCTCCCACGCGGCCTTTCTTTCGGCCTCTGCCTCAGGGATCACGGAGGCGTCAGTCAGACGTCAATCAAGGCTGGAATAACACCCTTTCTCATTGTGTTTGGTCACCTTTGATTTACTGGTGTAGACCGTTTTGTTCCGTGCGATTTTAATCCTTATGGTAATAGTACGTGTTCATCTTAAAAAGAAAATGAGGTGTGGGGACCAGCAGATGGCATAATGGCTACATTGCTAGCCTCTCACATGGCCGACCGCAGTTCGAGTCCCAGACCCAGAGGCTTGGGATATGTAAGGCACGTGTGTGTGCATACCCCAAATCCTGAAGGGTAGAAGAGAAAGGATTGCAGTGTGGCCATCCCCCCGGGGATTGATTTCTTGCTTTCTGTTCTCTGTCCCTGTCTGTCTCTCTGGTGAGCACACGTGCCCTATAGGAAAAATCTCTCTTAAAAACAAAAAGGTGTGTGTGTCTGCACATGTGTGTGTAAATAAGAAAGTCCCAAGTAGATGTTACCTGGCTTTGAGCAGGGTGATTACGTACCGCTAAGAACAGGCAGTTAAGCCATGTCCGTGAGGAACAGGGCAGGCAGCTGGCCCACAGGGAACATGTAACGTGAATGCTCAGTCCCGAGATTCGAAGTTGTCTTAGCATAACCTAGCTAGTACTGACCGCTCAACCCACCGTCCATGCCAGTGGGCGCCAGGACACAGTCTCCTAGGACTCAGCTGTGCACTTACAAATGCTGTCCTAAAGGGATCATGCTGTATTGTTTTTGCAAATTTAGTTCACTTAACTTATTAAGAGATGTTTCCATGTCATCCTGTAACAGATTTATTAAGCTCTAATGAACATGAAGTTCCTGCTTAAGTGATCCAGTTTGCATGCATTTTGACCTGTGCCTATGCCTGGAACACTGGAACACACTTCAGAAATGAACGTGTCTGTCGCCTTCCAGGCTTTCCTCTTGCTTTTGGGAATCCCTCTCTGAAGCCCTCCCTGACCTGCCCCACCATTCCAGGGCAAGCACTGATTTCTCTGTTACTATCGGCTGGCTGTGTTTCCTGGAGCTTCATGAAGAAGTGATTGTGCATTCCTGAGAAGAGGACAGACGCGTCTCTCACTGGCCGAGTTAGAGGGTTACCCGTGTCTCCTCAATCAGTAGTGACTCCTTCAGGGATGAACAGCGTTTTGCTGAGTGGTCTCGTGTGGATTTAGCAGATTATTTAACAGTGACTGACTAACATGTGGGCCACTTCTACGGTTTGGCTGACATTGCTGTGCAGGTTAATGTACACTCCATCTGGAAAGCTTGCTCTCTTCACTCTAGGTCTGCGTAGGAGTGGGGTGGCGGGGAAATACCCGTATGTTTATTTTCCAAAGAAACCGCTGAACTGTTTTCTGAAGCGGTTGTACTGTGTCCTGTTTTGTATTTTCCCTAGAGTTGAAATGGCTCCATAGCCTGACCCAGTTGGTACGGTCAGTCCTGGGGCATGGAGGAGGGAAGGTCTTTTGAATAGTTTTAAATGTACCAGAGGCGTGAAGGGTAGTCTAGTATGGTGACACTCACCTTTTTTTGGGGGGTGGGGGTTGCTATAGGGCACGTGCACTTGCCAGAAAGAGCCAGACAGAAAGTGAGAAATCACCCTGCAGGGGGATGGTCGCGCCGCAATCCCTTCTCCATTCTCCTCTCGGGATCTTGGGCACGCACATGCATTTGGCATGAGTTCAAGCCACCGAATCTGGGACTCGAACCGCGGTCGACTACGTGGGAGTAGAGCGGCATAGCTGTTACACCAACTGCTGGTCCCGACATACATACGTCTTTCACCCAGCACACCAGTAGGAAGACATTTGGAATACTTACCAAACTGAGATTTAGCAGTGGCAAGATAGTTTTGACAAGACGAGAATTTAGGTTTTCTGCCTTTTACACCAATACCCTTTATTAGGATCCGATCCAGCTTACCTCATTGTGTAGAACCCTTGTTTCCTTAGTCTGCTCCAGCCTGAGATGCTTTCTCAATTTCCCATAGTTTTTACGACCTTCCTTTATTTTTTAAGAGTTGTTATTTATTTATTTATTTTGCAGTAGGGTGCATGCACTCACTGGAGAGACAGTGAGACAGAAAGCAAGAAATCACCCCACAGGCAGGATGGCCACACTGCAGTGTCCCTTCTCCGCTCTCCTCCTGGGATTTTGGGCTTGCACACACACAAGCCTAGTGAGTTTTAAGCTGCTAGGTCTGGGACTCAAACCGTGGTCGACTACATGGGAGTTCAGTGAAGTAACCATTACGCCATCTGCTGGTCCCAGCCTTGCTATTTTTGAATACATCTATAGTCAAGTTGTTTTGTTGTTGTTTTGTTGTACAGTGCATGTGCTCGCTGGAGACAGAGAATAGGGAAGTGAGAAATCCCTCCCCGGAAGCATGGCCGTGCTGCGTCCCCTCCGCGTTCTCCTCTCAGGACCTTGGGCGTGCGTGCATGTATTTTCCCAGCTGCCAGCTGGGACTCAAGCTCACAGCCGGCCAGGTGCATCCCGTTGCCCTAACCACCTCGCCGCTTGGCTGGCCCTGTAGTCAGGTAGTACGGTCGAGCTGGGTTTGACCTCTTCCCCTGGCACTGCGGGGTGTGGAGGAAGACTCAGACGTTCTGCTCCTCACATGGTCACCGCAGGCACCCGTGTCATGCTTTGTTCCTGGTGACGTGAACTTGCACCATCGGGCAGAGGTGGCGTCTGCAAGTCATCTCCGCTCCGAGGGCCCTCTTCCCTTTTCTGCACTCTTCAGGAGAAGCAAGTTACTGAGTGCAGCCATGTTGAGGAGGAGGGCTACGCGCCGCCTTCCAAAGGGAAGAGTAGCAGCGGCCGGTGGCAAAGCCACATGGCGCGACAGTCCGTATGGAGGGTCTGCTGAGGCCGTGCAAATGCTCTGGAGACCGGCCCTCTCGGGCCATATTCTGTGAACCCCCTGCGCTGACGGTCGCGGTGCCGTTCCAGTCGTGCTTCTCTGTTTCCTCCTCCTCTTGCATTTACCATGTGAGCCTCTCCTGTAAGGAAGGTCTGCCCTCACTTTATTCCCTCACTCCTTCAGTCCGTCATTCATGTCAGTACTAAGTTTGAGAATCTCGAGGCCACCTTTACTTAAGACACCAGTGGTGAACTCTGGGGTCCCCAAGACTACCTGAGGTTCATGAATTCCTTAGACTGACTCCCAGAACTCAGCCAAGCTATTAACTCATGGTTATGGTTTATTTGAGCTAAAGTCAGCCAATGAGAGAGGCATAGAGCAGGGTCCAGGATGACACCAGCCATAGAGTTTCTAGCTGTGCCCTCCCAGTGGAGTCCTGGGGACAGTGCTAACCCCCCACCCCCACAGCGAGGAGGGACATAGTCCTGGGGACAGTGCTAACCCCCCAGAGTGAGGAGGGACAGTCCTGGGGACAGTGCTAACCCCCAGAGTGAGGAGGACAGTCCTGGGGACAGTGCTAACCCCCAGAGTGAGGAGGGGCAGTCCTGGGGACAGTGCTAACCCCCAGAGTGAGGAGGGACAGTCCTGGGGACAGTGCTAACCCCCCAGAGTGAGGAGGGACAGTCCTGACCCCCAGAGTGAGGAGGGCAGAGTCCTGGAGACAGTGGACAGTGCTAACCCCCCCCCCCCCCCGAGTGAGGAAGATCAGCAGCACCATTCTTCCAGAGCTGGGGTCTCTCCCCAGCCTGGGTGTCCAGGTTCTGCTGGGGCTGGTCACAGATGCTGACTGACCTGGGTTTTCAGCCCTGCGAGGTGCAGCTCCAAACCATGGCCCAAGGCTCCCCTAAACGTCATAAATGACATGGTTAGCACAGGGCTTGGCATTGCTCAAGGCCTTTAGGTAAACTAAGGGTGCTCTTAGCAGGTGGACGTTCCAGGGCCTCAGAGGTTGCCTTCCAGGAACTATGCGCAAAGGGCGGATCTGTGCTCGGGCAAGGTTACTCCTCTGCTGAGTGATCAGGTACTCTGTTCTTTTGGTCGCAGTCCTGTAGCGCTGTCTTTTATCTGGTCGCTCACGTTAGAACTTCCTTGGCCACTGAGGGCTTCTGAGTCCTCTCCTTTATCCTTTTCAAGTGTCCCCATTCTTTTTTGAAAACCATTTTGTTGCTTTATGGCACATCAAGATACTCCAGGGTCATCTAGTATAGATTGGTGAGATAACTCTACAGGGATCAGCAGAGGGTGTAATGGTTATGTTGCTGGACTCCCACGTAGTAAGCTGAGGTTTGAGTCCCAGACCCGGTCTGGTAGCTTAAAACTCACGCGGGGTGCGTGTGTGTGTGCCCAAGATCCTGGGAGGAGAATGGAGGAGGGGGGATTGTGGCGTGGCATTCCCCTGGGGGTGACTTCTCGCTTTTCTGCCTCTCCAGCAAGCACACATGCCCTATAGAGATTTTTAAAAAATCTTTCTTAAATAAAAATAAATAAATAAAAAGCAGCCTTCATTTCTGAGATGGCTCTCTGTACATATTCCTGTTTCCAGCCGTGTTCTGTACAAGCTGCCTGAGTCCACGCCTCACAAATGAGGGGTACAGGTATCCATCCACTCATTTTGCGGCCACCCCGAGACCTTGCTTCTGTTTGTAAGTTCCCTTGGTAAGTTCTCTCTCTTTTTTTTTTTCTTTTTTAAAATTATGATTCCTGGCTTATAAAAAACTATCAGACATCTTCGTGGGGCACCGTATGGTTTTCAAAGCATGCACATAACGTGTAATAATCAAGGACATAGACGTACTCATCGTCTTCAACATGGAACGGAACGTCGAACACGTTTGATAAGAGTTCTGGGGGTGTTGTTGTTTTGTGGGGAAGAGTAGAATTCTCAGAGGCATGTTTACACAACACTGGTGTACGTAACCTGTCCCACTTGTACACACACTCTTGCGGCTGTGGGGCCATTTTCTCCTAACCACTTTCCTCCCCCACCGTGCCGAGCTCCTGGTGTCTGCGCCACCTTCTCTTCCACACCACCCACCCTTGCGTTTCCGCCATGTGAGTGGACGTTTGGTCTGTGTTAAGTTGGCACGCTCTGTCATCCGTCTTTCATAGCCTGGGTTAGTGAGCATCACTTCCGCTTCGTGTCCGATGACAGGTTTTCGTCCCTTATGACTGAGTAGTGTTCCACTGTGCATATGTGCCACATTTTCCACTGTGCATATGTGCCACATTTTCATAATCTGTTCATTGGTTATGGGGCATTTAGGTTGATTCTATGTCTTCGTGTTTGTGAATAATGCTGCAGTAAACATGGATGTACAAATGTCTCTCTAAACCTCCTCCTTTGGGGAAAAAACCCAAGAGCAGGGTTACTGGGTCACACAGTAGTGCTACTTTTTAGTTTTGAGGAACTTCTACTTTTGTTGAACTGAGATAATGAGATGCCTCTGGCTTTCTTCTTTTTCCATGGTATTGCTTTGGTGTTACGGGGTATTCTGTGATTTCAGACAAATTTTGTGTTTTTCTTTTTTTCCCTCTTTCTGTGAAGAATGTTGCCGACATTTCTAAAGGAATTGCATTAATTTGTAGATCAGTTTTAAATAATATATACATTTTAACTTAATTTTTTCTAACACATGAACCACGGATATCAGTCCTTTTTTTTCCTCCCCATCTTTTTGTATCTTTTTCAGTTTGTTTAGCTTTTAATAGTTTTCCACCTGCCATCTGCAGTGGGACCATCACCAAGATGCAGATTTTCATAAAACTCCTTCTGGGGAAGACCATCACCCTCGAGGTCGATCCGTCAGATACAACGGAAAATGTAAAAGCCAAAATCCAGGATGAGGAACGGACTTCTGACCAGCAGACTGATTCTTGCCGGCTAGTGGTTGGAAGATGGGTGTACTGGTGACGACAGCAGCAAGAGGAGTCCACGCTTCACTCATGCTGAGACTTGGTGCTTGGTGCTAGGAAAAGAAAGACGTCTTACACCGTTGCCAAGAATACGCGTCGGAGACAGGCGTTTAACTGGCTGTCCTGAAATACTGTACGGTGGGTGAAAATGGCAGGACGAGTGGCCTTTGTCGGGAGTGCCTTCAGATGAACGTGGTGCTGGGGTCCCCGGGCCAGCCATTTTGACAGTATTTTGGCACATGTCTGACTTACTGCTTCAGCAAACCACAAGACAAGTAGTTGTTGATGACTTAATGAAAGAAATGAACTAACCTTAAAAATAATAATTATTGGGATCCAGCAGTTAGCGTAATGGCTATGTTGCTGGACTCCCACGTAGTCGACCGCGGTTCGCGTCCCGGACCCGGTGGCTTCAAACTCACGCCGGGCGCATGTGTGTGCGTGCCCAAGATCCCGAGAGGAGAATGGAGGAGAAGGGATTGCTGCGTGATCATCCCCACTCTTGGGTGATTTCTCGCTTTCTGTCTCTCTGTCTCTCTCTGTCTGGCGAGCGTATGCGCCCTATAGCGAAAAACCTCTCCAAAAATAATAATAATTTTCTACATAGAGTTCTTTCAATTCCTTGGTTACATTTATTCCAAGGTACGCTTTTGTGTTTGTGGCTGTCGTAAATGGCATTGTTTCCTTCATTTCGCTCTCGGTTTGTTCCTCGTTAGTATACACGGATGGTACAGACTTTTGTATGTTGATTTTGTATCATGCAACTAAATTTAAATTTATCACATCTAAGAGTTTTGTGTGGATTCTTTAGGATTTTTTTATGCATATAATCGTGTCATCTGCAAATGAGACAATATAATTTCTCCCTTTCCAGTTTGGGTGCCTTTCATTTTATTCTCTTGCCTGATTGCCTTAGCATGGACTCTCAGTACTCTGGAATTGGAGCGGAGAAAGTGGACGTTCCTGTTTTGTTCTAGTTTTAACTGGAAAAGCTTTCAACATTTCCCCATTTGGTATTATGTTAACTGCGGGTTTGTGGAAGTGGTCTTTTATTGTAATAAGAAATGTGCCTCCTATGCTTATTTTGTTGCGAGTCTTAACCATGAAGGTATATTGTATTTTATTAAATACTGCTTCTGCATCAGTTGGTGTGATCATGTGCTTTTTGTCTTTTGTTCTGTTAGTGTTTATTGTTTTGCTTACGTTGAGTCACTCTCATATCCCCCGAATAAAACCTACTTGGCCACACGTATGATGTTTTTACTGGATTGTTGGATTTAGTTTGCTAGTATTTTGTGGAGAATGTTTGCACCTGTATTTATCAGGCACACGGGCCTGTAGTTTTTTGTTGTTGTTGCTGCTGTTGTTTTGTGCTTGCATACTTTTAGTGTTAAGGTAACGGCGACTTCATTAAATGAATTTGGAAGTATTCCTTCCTTCCGTTTGTATCTTTTGAAACAGTTTGAGGATGACTGATGATAATTCTTTAAAAGATTCTAAAAATTCAGCAGTGACGTCTTTGAAACCAGAGTTTTGTTGTTGTTGTTGTTGGGAAACTTACTGACTCAATCTTGTTGCTTGTTACTGGTCTACTTAGGCCTTCTACTTCTTCCTGATTCAATCAAGGTATATATGTCTAGAAATTTATCTGTCTTTTATAGGTTTTCCAGCTTGTTGGCATATAATTGCTTGTAGTATTCACTAAAGTACTCCTTAATGATCTTTTGTATTTCTGTTGTAATATAATACCATTTTCCATTTCTCATTTATTTCCTGTGTGTGTGTGTGTATGTGTGTGTGTGTACAATTTTTTTTTTTTTTTTTTTTTAGAGATTTTTGCTGTAGAGTGTGTGTGCTCACTGGAGAGACAGAGATGCGAAGGTGGATTCATTCCTGGTTATTTTGTTCTCTCCTTTTTAAAGCTGTTAGTGTTTGTCTTTGTTACTTGGAGATTTCCGTAACAGTAGCAATTAGGAGATTTCTGGTTTTCTTTGTGTGGTTGCTCTCCTGGTGAGTTTTCATGGGATACCTTCCTTTTACTTCCAGATGTAGTACTCCCTTAAGTACTTCTTAAGAACCAGTCTAGTATTGGTGAATCTCTTCCATCTCTTCCGTTGGGTTTTATTTCTCCTTCCAATTCGAAGGATAGCTTTGCTGAGTATATTATCAGCTGATACCATTTTCTTTCAGAAGTTTGAATATATCATCAATTTCCTCCTGGTGTTTGAAGTTTCAGCTGAGAGGTCTGAGTTTAGTCTGATTTTGGATCTTGCCCTGGTAATTCAAGTGTTCTTCCTTAAAAACGTCATCAAAATATGTCTGTAATTATTATTTTATATCTTGATTGGAGAAGAGATGCATGCTGGGTACTTCCCATCAGCCATCTTCAACCCCGCTCTTCTTACTACATTCTTAACAAACAGCCTGGATTTACCTCCCTCATTCCTGGGTCTTCTGGCTCCTTCAAACTTTAGAAGTCTTTTTGCTTACATAGGCTCGCCTTGGTACAGTATCGAGCTGTTGGATATACGTATTTCTCTTTTTGGTACTATCGTGTTTTGCTTCATATATCGTGAAGTCTTCTTGGCAGGCTTTTCACTGATGTTTTGGATTCACGGATCCCATGAAATGGTTAAGTCCTTCTTGCCTTTATGTCCTTTAGCCTCCTCTCAAAGTCGACACCTCATGACCAGAAACCACTGGAATATTAGAATATTTTCATTCATTTTTTACCTTCAGTCACTATCATTATAGCATACCAAATTCGTTTTCCCATTGTGAATACACTGTATTGGTTCAGTCAAAGATAGTACCATACGCATTATCCTCAACAGATAATTTTCCATCTCTGTGTCTGTAAACTGTTCTGCTTCTTTCTTTTTCCCCGTCCCCTCTCTCCCACCCTCCCTCACTTCCCTCTTCCTCCCGCATTGCTTTCCAGGCTTTTGTATCTTCCAGTCTTTCGGTTTCTGCCATAGAGTACTGGCGTTCAGTGTGTACTGAGTGGGATATAGAATGCTTCTCTTTCGTAGTCTGGTTTGCTTCACTTAGCAGCGATTCTTCCGTATTTGTCTACTTCCTATCTAATGCCAGGGTCTCGTTTTTTTATGACTGGGTAGTATTCCACAGTGTATATGGGCCACACTTTTTCGATCCATTCTTCTGTTTGTGGACATTTGGGTTGGTTCCGTGTCTTAGCAATTATGAATAGTGCTGCAATAAACATGGATTTGGAAGTGTTTTTTTCTGACCGAATGCATTCTTATCCTTTGGGTAAAAACCCGGGAGTAGGATTACGGGATCACTTGGTAGTTATATTTGTAGACTTTTGGGGGGCCTCCATATTGTTTTACACAACCTCGCCAACACTTATCTTTCTTTATGTTTAATATTAGCCATTCTGACTAGGGTTAAGTGATATCTCATTGTGGTTTTGATTTGAAAGATCATTTAATTTGGATCAACTCAAAGTCCTGGCCACCTAACACTTCTGTGCCACTAGGTGGCTAATCTTTTAATCTCTCATTTTCCTCATTGGAAAGAAATAGAATTACAAAGCATACAGGATTACTGTGAGAATAAATGTAAAGACTAGAATAGTACTTGGTACAGAGAAAGCGCCGTTAAATGCTTGACCTTCTCGGGCTTGCCAGATAGTATCGGTTGTCTTTTAGCTTCATCCTTGTCCTCTGAAATAGCCTCTTTGTGGGGCAGGGAGCCTGCAGTTTCTATTTCTGTCTGTCTTGTCATCTGTATTCCTGGCAAGTTCTGCTAGAGAGAGTTACCAGTGAGAGAAGGGAATCTTGGAAGAAGCTAGAGCCATTCCCTTTCCCGTAATCTGTGCTCAGTGAGGCAGAGATGTGGCAGCGTGGAGACTTCCTAGTTGGGAGTGCTGAGCCATGAGCCCTGGTACTCCTACTGCCCATCTTGTGAGACTTCCTGTATCCCTGCATTCATTTTATATGATGCTAAAACAAATTACCACTTTTTTTTAAGAGAGATTTTTGCCATAGGGTGTGTGCACTCACTGGAGAGACAGAGAGATGGAAAGCAAGAAATCACCCCCCCACCCCCGAGGGAATGGCCATGCCTAAATCCCTTCTTCTCCATTCTCCTCTTGGAATTTTGGGCACACATGCATAGGGGTCTAGCATGAGTTTTAAGCCACCAGGTCCAGGACTCAAACCATTGTCAACTACATGGGAGTCCAGTGACGTAACCGTTATGCCATCTGTTGGTCCCACCACATAAAATTTAGTGACTTATTGTTATCCTGATTTGCTATTGTTCTGTAGTTCAGAAACCAAAGTGGACCACACTGAGCCAAAATCAAGACCAGACTTGGAATTATTCCTTCTAAAATGTATCAAAACCAACTGATCCCCAAAGTAAAATTTATGTTTGGATTTTTAGTATGTTCTGTCGCTGGTTGAAGGTTCGAGACTGGGCCGAAACGCTGGCGGGTGCATTTCTCCGCTCAGCCCCTGGGAAGCACCCACTGCCTGCCCCCAGCTCGTGGCTGCCTTCCTCCATCGTCAATGTAAGCGAAGCGGAGCCAGGGGCTTCCCTCGCTTCATCTCTTTGGGTCTCTGTCTCTGAGCCCTGTCTTCCCCTTGTTAAAGATCTTTAACTTGCATTGGGCCTACTTGGACATCTAGAATAATCATCATCTTTTTTTTAGCCATTGGGCTTATGCACTCACTGGAGAAACACAGAGAGGGAAAGTGAGAAATCACCACCCGGGGGGTTGGCCATGCCACAGTCCCTTCTCCAGTTTTCTCCTGGGGTTTTGGGCATGCATGCACATGGACCCAGCATGATTTTCAGTGCACCACGTCCAGAACTACACGTGGGAGTCGAGCAGGTAACCACCAAACACCAACCACCTGCTGTCACTGATATCCTCCCCATTTTAAGGTCAGCTGATAAACAGCCTTAGTTCTCTGCAGACGTGGTTCTCCTTTGCCAGGGAGCAGCACCACATGCACGAGTTCTGGGATGAGGGTTTGCACACCTTGGGGTGGGGGAGGACATCATTCTAGTACACCAGCCGCTGTCTAAAGCTGAAATGTCGAGTGCAGAGTTGGAAGTCTCTCCCGCTGCCGTGGAGCGTTGTTGCTGTTGCTGTGTGATTCCGAGAGGAGGCGCCCTGCCCCACCCGCTCACTCCAGTAGGTCGCTGGCAGTGCTCTTGGCCTCAGGGCACAGTCTGGATACCCCAGTCTCTAGACTTAGAGGAAGGTCCTGGATTTCCGACCAAGTAACAGTTGCAAGATGTCAGGACTGGTGGCAGGGCCTGGGGGCCATTTGGAAAGAGAGAGCCTAGGAGCGAAGGGCTGTGGTTTTCAGGAGCTGAGAAGGCTGTCCTGCTTCCAGACTGCTCCAGTCTGTGGTCCACACCGGAGGAAGCAGCGGGGGCTGTCCAGGCCAGTGGGACCGTGCAGCCACGCAGAGACACCTGCGTTCCACGCATAGCCAGAAGTGGCAGGGAATCTCCCATCCCAAAGAGGCCAGGCCTCGGGGAAAGATCACCTGAAAAACACCTCCCTCACCAGAGCACGGCACAGCAGAAGCTCTGAGAGGAGGAGGTGGACACTTCATAGAAAGTACAAAGGCATGATTTTCTCTGACCCAGGGGAGTGAGGTAGACAGGAGTGTGACTCAACGCCAGCAATAAAGTTTTATTTTAAAAAAATTCTGTTTTATTGACACTTCAATTTGTCAAATAGCATTAAAACCTGGTAGCTGGTTGTCAATTTGCCTGAAAATCATTTCTTCGCTTGAATTCACAAAGTAAACTTCGGTGTCCCCAGTGTCGCCAAGAGGAAGAATAAGTTGTTGTCAGTGTTTATTTCTCTCAGCAATCCTACGACAAATGAAACTTCAAGTATCCAACTGCAGAATGTGGGTCCGAAGGTAAATTCACACTGAAGCCATCGGCAGGTTTGACGTGTTTTAGGTGAAGTGAGCAGCCAGGGAGAACTTCATCTACACCTGCTTTCAAATTTCCCCTCTAGAGTCTAATAATATAACTTGATAACATTTTTACAAATTCTTGATAGTCCCTTAAAAAATTCTCTAAAATTGCTTCTCGACAGGCGATGACAGCATTTTAAACATGATGCCAGAAATGGTGTTGCTTCGTTCTCCGTGCTGTGCTCCAAGATGCAATGAGGGTTCTCTAGAGTGAGGGTTCTTTTCTGAATACTCACATTTAACTGGAGGAAGTAGAAAACATCTTGGTGAACCTGGACTGATGACTCGCGAATCCTTTCCTCGTCGCTGCAGCAGGACGGAGTTGATGAAGGTGCTGTCCGTAGGCCAACCTGTTAAATAAAACATCTGCATCCCGTGCTCTTTGCAGATACTAAACCGACTGCTGTAAAAACAGCTGTTAGAAAGGCGCCAAGCCCCTCCTCGCCGGAGCCGTCCCCTCCCCATTTTCTGTGTCCAGGACGTATGCTGTTTCCCACGACCGCGCGCAGTGTGTGCTTCGAGTTCATGGCTTCCCGAGAAGCGGACTGAACGGACGGACTGCACTCTAATTTTGTAGCACTGAACTGTTGCCAAGTACCGGCACATTAAACTGAGAGGAGGCAAGAACGAATCAACGAGTATTTGAGCCTGCAGCTCAGGCCATGGTTAGGCCAGCCGTTGCTCCGTGTAGGAGGCTAAAGCTTGCTGCGTGCTTAGACGGCGCTCTCCCCTGTGCGCCCCGGGGGCCCTCGGCGGCCGACTTCCTAGTGAAGGAGTGGGGCACAGAGGAGGGGTGTTGAGAAAGCGTAGCTGCATCTCTCCCGACCCTTGGGAACTTCCCCCATGTTGACGTGACAATCACAATGCTCACGCCACAGCCCTGCCATGGGATAAGCCGAAGTCAGGCCTGGGCCGCTCCTCGGCTGGTGGGAAGCGTTACTGCTGGGGACAGCGGCACTGGGGCGGCAGTGCTTACTGTCTAGGAAAAACTGTATGACAGGATCTAATGCCTTGCTCTCAAACTGACCTTTAATTCACCTGGATCTGTTGATCGATGGTTAGATTTTCTAGGGTTACCATTACGCAGATGTGGTAGAGTTGTGTGTGCCCCTGAATCCAGACTGTCACCGCAATCTCCTTTAGTATACTTGGGCTATTTCTACTCAAAGTCACTTCGCCAACTTCTTAAAAACTTCAGTAATGGGGGAAATGAAGCATTGTCATCGTCGAGACAGGCTAACCTAGGTGCTCTGGGACTCCGGCCGTCCCCGGCAGTAGCTGTCCTGTGCGCATGCTAAGGCAGAACACCAGTCACAAAGTAACGGCAGCGCATTAGGATGAAATTAAAATACATCTTCGTAAATATTCGAGAATGCGCACCTCGTAAAACACCAAAATCGTGAGCCCAAAGACCTAAGAAAAGTTCCTGTTAAAAACTGGAAGTGTCCTGACGAAAAAGTTAATAACAGGTCATTTCAATGGTCTTCAACCATCTTGGTTATAAGCTTTTTGTGATGTGGAAGGAATATACAGAGAACCCCTAAGCCCAACCATTGCAATTTTTAAATAGATGCCAAGAGAGGCCAAGTGACCTCTCCAAAGTTTAGCAGCTGAACGTGTTAGTATGTGAGAGCTGGTCAGAGCAGCAAGGCTGTGTTCTGGCAAGCACGAGCCCCAGAGGACAGGGCCAGGTGTGTAGCAGGTGTCCTGAAGTGTTGTCAGAAAGCGAGGCAGAGGGCCAGGCAGGGGCGCAGTGGCCGATGCAGTGCTCCATGGGCTGCCCCGTGGGCGGGTTCCCGTGGACATCTGCAGACCTCCCCTTGTGCATGGGCACGCGTGCTCGCCATCTGGGACTGGCTGTGGCTGGGGCTGGATGGGCGTCCAGACCCAGAGAGAGATGCTGTCTCACTGTCTCTGTCTCTCTTTCTCCGGCTTGTAAAAGGAATAAAGTAAACAGAAAACAAGTGTCAGGGACAAAAAGATGCAGCTACTGATATTTGGTCCTGGTTAACATTCTCTCCAGTGACTCGCTCACCGAGAGCAGGTGGCAGAGTGAAAAGCCTGACTCTGACGACGTGGAGAGCTTCCGGCAAGTCTCCTGATGCTGAAAACTCTGTTGTTTTCGTATCCGTGTGGCAGAACTAAGCGCAGTACCTACTTGGTGATCACAGGTGTGTGCAGAATCATTAGAAAAGAGTAAACCATTTATGTCCAAGAAAGATACCACCTTTCCCTTCGCAAGCTCGTTCCTATAAAGGCCCCCGAGTGCAGGGCCGTGTTCCCGTGGCATGAAGTGAGCTGACAGGCTTTCGTGGTGGGGAGTGGTGGTGGCGGTCGTGGTGGGAACAGCCGTCTGAGGTCCTTCTCTGCATTGTGAGGAGACTTGCCTCTCTCTGGACTCACCTCGAAAAACCTGCACCCTGATGGGAAGTTTACAGCGACAGTTCTGAAACCACGGAGTGGGAGATCAGTCTTCCTCGAATGAGTATGAGGAAGGTGTACCTAACCAACACTGATCTTCTAGTGCAAGTGTCCCGGAGTCTCGCTCTCTTCTTTTCTCTTTCACTAGAGAGGGTCTCGAGAGGAGGACTTCTTGTATTTCTCCCTTGGGGGCCCTGGGGAAAGTGTGGGCCGTCGTCACCACGCTGGGTGACACTGTGTGCTGTGTTAGTGCTGGCGTCTGGTAGGAAAGTCTTACACGGGGAGGAACCTGCCCTCTGCCAGGGCGGGGTGGGGGCACTAGGCTCCACCCAACTGGAGAAGAGTGTTGGAAAAGCCCAGCACGGTGATGGGCTGCCCCACCAAGACCGGGAAATGCACTGGAAGAAAGGACTTTGTTTTCCCATAACCTCTGTTTTGGAGGGTATTAGTTTCCTATTTTTCAAAACAAAGACAATAAACAGCAATAAATGCATGCACTTACAAGTAGATTTCTTTGTAAAGGACACATTTCCTCGTTTCTCGTTCTCAAGCTCAGTGTCACGACACATGCAGCTCTTTGATTTTTGGGGAAAAGACCGTCAGCACTGGGTGCACTTCCTCTGCTGTGCGTTCACGTGTGGTGCTCGTGTTTACCTGCATGTCAATGAGACTGCCACTCTCCCTGTCTAACTTAAACCCTTCTGCCACTCAGCTGATTATGGCCCTGGGTAATTGCCACCGTGAATCCTGTATTTAGTGGAAACAAAATAGATTGATGACAAACATGTTTCTTGTCAAAAGCCAGAAATGTGGCCCTGGATGCAGATCGTGCAGTAGAAACAAGTGCGTAAACTCCTTAGAGAGACGAGGTGCAGATGTACAGAGCCTGGGAAAACGAGGACAGCTTCACATTCGAGGGAAGAGGCCGTGTCAGGCCTCACTGTTGTAAATGCTTGGCTAGAAGAGATTTTCCAGGGCGTGTTGGGTGGCAGTGAGTATTAAACCACCCAGTCCCTCAGGTGCAGTAGCTGGGCGGGCCCCTGGGCCGAGTGAGAGTGTACTAGGGGCTCTCCATCTCCTGGGAGGCCACAGGGAGGGCGTGGAGAAACTGCCATTTGTCCTCAGCTCTTTTTCAACTAGGTGTGAACACGTGACAAGTTTTGGCAAGGAGGAGACGAACTGAGGTGTTGGCTTTCTCCCTCGGTGTAGACGCTGCAAGGCGAATACCCTGGCAACCCGGGTAGCAGTGCAGGCAAGGACATCATCCTGGGAGGGGAGGGGGAACTAGAAATGCATGCCCCGCATCCGTCTCTCCAGCTCATACTGGACGTAGGGGTCTCAGAAGTGTCTCTACGTCCCTGTATTCAGGAACCTTCGCAATGGCCACTTAGCCGTTACCCCGGCAAATGCTCCGCTTTCCCTTCTCTATGGATGTCTAGATTGTGGGTGACACGGGCACTTTCTTACAGTGTTCGCCACAGACAGAGAAGATCAGCGGTCGTTCTTGGACACCACTCTGAAGGCCCACCACGGAGAGTGTGGAGAAGACAATGATGAAGAGGCAGCGCCTCTCTGTTCTCCCTGCGCGGGCCCTCCCCTGGAGCAGAGATCTCAGGCTGGATCGTCATTTCCTGTGCCTTAAGGAAGGTCTTAGTTTTCCTCCTGAACAGCTTAGTAATTTGCAAACACAGTGGAGAAGATCATCAGCCTCTCTAATCCCCCCTGTGCCTTCCACCACTGTGACTTTTTCCTTTCAGGGAGGTCTCAGTTTTCCTCCTGAACAGCTTAGTAATTTGCAAACACAGTGGAGAAGATCATCAGCCTCTCTAATCCCCCACCCTTCGATGTGTAAAGGGTCCGTGAGAAGACGTCACTTATGCTGGCTGGCTCCTGCTTATGCTGACTGTCTTGGGTTAAAACATTGTCACAGTGTCTTCCTGCGTGAGATGCACACTTACGGTGTGATGGTGTCTAGGCCTGACCTCCAGTTAAGAAATTAGAAGGTCTGGCCTCAGGATACTCTCCGTTACATTCTGTAGCCACTGTACTCCCCGCATTGGCAGTGAGACTTCCTGAGAACGGAAGCCGTTGGGTAGTAGGGGTCTACCAGATGCTCCGAGTTTCCATTCTTCTCGTCCTCTGAGTACCCCATCATTTCAGTCTTGACCTGTTCCTAAGTATGAGAATATGACGGTTATTCTCCACTTGCCAGACTCTCCCTGCGAGCGTGAAGACGGTGACCAAGAGCGCGTCCCTAACACCTCCGATGGCCTTTGCCATGCATGTCCTTGGTCTGCGTGTGTAGGCAACCTCCTCCTGAGGTGACTTCCACCCGATGGCGAGGGGAGCCATTAGGTAGCTAGACGTGAATTGATTGTGTTTCTGGCTGTTCTTGTTTTTTAGCAACGCTGGGTGATCTTAGGCTTTCCAACAAAGCCTCCCGTGAGCCGATTTCAAAAGAATGACTTCGTGCTTTTTAAGTATTTTAGTCAGCTTAGATTTCCAAGCAGGTCTCTTTTCAAACCTGACTAGAATCCTTTCCTGACCTGTGTAGTGAGTTGCATTTAGTAACTGTTAACAAATCTTATTTATTTATGTGTTCCATGAGCGAGAGAGCGTGAGAGACAGCACCCCACGAGTCCTGCTGCCCTGACCTGCCCTGGCTTCAGGCAGCCCCGGGTCAGGGCACGTGAGCCTGGTGTACTCAGAGAGCTCGCAGGTCCAGATGTGAGCCCAGCACCTGCCCCTGCGGGCAGGCTGCACAGAGCTTTGTGTTGTGGCCTGTACCACTACCCAGCTGGTTGGGTTAGTGTTTTTTTAATATTCATTTATTCATTCATTTATTTTTAAATTTGACCAGAGAGAGATCCAGAGAGAGAGAGAGGGAAGGAGGGAGGGAGAAAACAAGCCACCATGTCTGGGTCTGGGACTTGAACTGTGGTCAACCATGTGGGAGTGTCCAGTGCCTTAACCACCATGCCACCTGCTGGCCCCCTTAGGTTAGTATTTATTCATGTTGTCCTGATATTTAACTTCTTGTTTTCATCACTCCTATTTTGGTGACAAGTTTTTGTAGAAGTCTCAACTCATGTATTCATGAGAACGACCCACTCCTAACTTTTTTTATTTCATTCCAAGCAAATGTAGAACCTATATGATCATTTCGTACTCTGCTACATATCTTTGGATGGCATAAATTAATTTTTTATGCTTATATGCAAATAAGCATTATTGGATAATAAAAAGTAGTAGACATCCTTGAATCAAAAGCTGTGATAATTATATAATCTTCAAATTAATTAATGAGCCAAAGGCAGCTAAACATTAGCATTTAGAAGACCTCTGCAGCGTTAGCTGCTAATGAGCGCATTGAGATCCAGCTTGCAGCCCTCTCTGGGAAGCAGAGCCTACTCAATCGGACTCAGTGAGTTCTGATACTGAAACTATGAACACGGGCCTTGTGGAGTGTGAAGTTCCTGGAGAATTTTAAGTGCTAAACATATTTCTTGTTGGGACGCCTAGACGAATGATGATGTGATGAGGAAGCAGGTAATCTGTGTACAGTGGGCCACTTCCCGAGCAATGAGGAATGGTAAGGTGTCCTGACTCTGGCCGAGTATTCACAAAAAGTTCTACGTTCATTCGTCTCAGCTACTTTATAAAGGTTCACTGCTCTCAGGCAAGAAGGGTTCCCTTTTGTATTTCTTTTTTGTGTGGATTTCTTTCTTCTTTTTCTTTGTTTCTCTTCCTCTGTCTCTCTCTCTCTCTCTTGTTTTTTTTTTTTTCTTATCTTTCTTTTTTGAGAGGAGACAGATAATTTTAGAAACATGCTATTTTAAGAGTTGATTTGTGCTTAAAAATCTTTTATAGAGGGGCCAGCGGTAGTGTAGCAGCAAGGACACTGGACTTCCACATGGCTGACCCCAGACCTGGCAGCTCGAAACTCATAACAGGTGCATGTGCGAGCATGCCCCAAAATCCCGAGAGGAGAGTGAAGGAGAGGGGAGGATTGCGGTGCGGCCATTCCCCTTGAGGGAAATGTATCTCGGAGAGATACAGAGAGAGAAAGTGAACCCATCAGAAATGTGTGTGTATATTTAGTACCAAAAGGTGTACTAAAATGTAATACAATGGAAGGAAGAAATTTTATACTACATGGGTGAACTCACTGTATCTCACTCTCTCTCTCTGTCTCTCTAATGAGTGCACATGCCCTATAGCAAACATCCCTCCGAAGAAAGAAGAATATGGAAACAGTGGCACTGCGACCCTCGCCGATACTTGCTTCTTTCCCTCGCTAGCCGTTCCCCAAGGATACCCTGCTTTGACTTCTAACAGCAAGGAAGAGTCTTGCGGGCTTTATGTAAATGGTGTTAGATGGTATGCATTCCGCTGCCTAGTCCTTCTGCTTGGCATTATGGTGCTAAGATTACTCATGTCATGCCGTTGCAAGTAATAGGCCATTTATTTCTTCCTGTCGTGTAATACTCTGTTAGGGGAACAGCCCATAACTGATCCACTGTACTGCTGAAGGACTTTAAGTTTCTAGTTTCCGGCTACTACGAATTGTACTTCTCTGAACATTCTAGAATGTATTTTGTTTGTTTTTACTTTTAATTGTGGCATGTACACATAAAATTTACCATCTTGATCCTTTTAAAATGTACACTTGTGTAGTTAAGTGCTGTTAAAACAAAGACACAGGAAGCTGTTGACCTGATGCTCTGGCTTGGAATTCCTCTACAAGAAACCGAAAGCGAATTTAGGAATATAATTTTTGTAAACAGTAGCTGGGTTCCAGCCAGTCACAGACAGCTGACGTTCAGTCACAGCAGACTAACTGATCAGACGCACCCAGATTAGGCAGAGGCCTCACTACCCCATCCCCAAGGCCACCTGTCCGGCTGTAGCCAATCAGCTAGTCTCCACTTGGTTCGCACGTTTGACCGGCCACCTGTCACCACCTGCTGCCGAGTGGGGTGTCTGAACCTCTTGTAGACTGAGTGTTGTCCAATTCATGAATCGTTTCTGCTTAGGTGTCTGTTCAGTTGTCTTAGTTTAAGGTTTTCACTTGCGATTCACCCATGTAGTATATGTAAAAAATGTCTTTTTAAGACAGAATAATATTCCATTGTATGGCATTTTAGTACATGTTTTGGCACTAAATATATGAGCATATTTCTGATGGGCTGTATTAGCTGAGCCATATAATAAGCAAAGCTTTCACTCTCGCTTACTCCTATATCAGCTTTCAGTCTGTTAGAGGAATTCGGCACACCGAGACAGAATCGGGCTGATGGCTTTCTGCTTCTCTGTTCTAACAGCACTTAACCCTACGAAAATGTACATTTTAAAAAGGCTGAAATGGTAAATGTGTAATTGCCACAATTAAAAGTAAATTTAATATATGATCACATTTCTGATGGGTTTATAGTTGGGTCATCGAATAAGCGAAAGTTTAACTTCAGTAGTTTTTTTCTAGCAATTTTACAGTGGTTCTACGAATTTATGCTCTCACCAGATATGTGAACTAGCTAAATTTTAATGTAGTAAAGTTATTGTTCTAGCTTTATACACGTCAATAGATGCGAGTTATAAGATCACGTTCAGTATGGAATCCTTTTTAATGCACATGGTATTGGCCAAGGGAACAGCAACTTCTCCAGTAGACACATTCATTTCTCACTTAGCAGTTCAGCATGGGTCTTCCCAGAAAGGCAGCCTGCTCTCCTCTGAGAAGTGACTCACAGATTCAGAGTTGAGTTCTTCCCTTTTGTGGCCCTTGTATTATCCACATGTGGTCGTCACTGTCACTCTGAGCACCAGCACCAGAGGAGGAGGCAGCACTATCTGTTCAGGCATCTCAGCCGGAAAGCGAGATGAATCCTTTCTGCTCACATTTCCTTACAAGAACAAGTCATGTGTCTCCAACTAGATGCAAAGGGTGGGGGAAGGCGGCACCTGGCTGGGCAGCTTCTTCCCGTGTAGGCGGCTCCTCGACTGTGAGCACAGACGACACATGTTTGCACACGCTTTTGTGAGAGCACAGCCTCGGAAGTGGTGCTGTGCAGGCCCCTGGCTTAACGCAGGGGGACCAGTGGAACAATCTTAGCAAACAGGGACCAACCAAAGGATTAAAAACAAAAACTTGCTAGAAGGGGCCAGCCAGTGACAGAGTGGTTAAGGCGCTGGAGCCCCACATGGCCAACTGTGGCTCGAGTCCTGGACCTAGCAGCTTGAAAATCATGCCAGGCATGTGTGCGTGCATACCCAAGATCCCGAGAGGAGAATGGAGGAGAGGGGACTGTGGCGTGGCCATCCCCCCAGGGGAGTGATTTCTCACTTTCTCTTTCTCTCTGTCCTTCTGGCTAGTGTACATGTCTTATAGCAAAAACTTCTCCAAAATAAGAAAAAAGAAAACTTGCTAGAATCAATTCATAATAGACAAACACAATGTGTTGCTGAGACACAGCTCAGAAAAAGTATCTTATAAAATGTGATAGGCCTCTGTCCTAATGGTAGCATCCTAGTAATCCCCTCACTGCGGGGACCTTTCTCATAACCTGTACAATAGCCAGGATAATTAAGAGGAGAGAGTGGTTTTTAGGGGAATTGGGCGTAAGGACACACTTTAGGGTAATTTTTCTCTGTGAGCTCATACGGCGTCTTACTGGATCCTTGATAAGCAGCAGGTATTCAATATCTAGAATTCCCAAACTGAATCAAGATTAGGTTAGATTTAGATTTGGACCTCCTGGGGAATTTCGGTCATTCAGGTCTGAGTTATGCCCACCTTTCTCCACGTGAGTCACAAGACATGCGTGCAGGTCACATGATAGTAAGAGAAGGGCCAGCGCTGGTCGTCTGCTCTGTGATCACAGGGATTGTGCTTGTCAGGTAAAGGGGGGGTGCAGTTTATTCCTCAGAACATAGTCTAGCTAGGAAAGCAGTAGAAGCTCTATGTAAGGTAACAGAGAGGGATATCTAGCTCAGCCTCGTTTGGAGCATCTCTTAGTCTGGTCTCTCTGTTCTATAAATGAAATGACTTGTGCCCATGACCTGTCGAAGTCGCTTTTTTCATCCGCTAGCTAAAATGTGCCTATATTTCTCTGTTATGTTATGAAGCTTTTTTCAGTTGAATGAGTTTCAAGGCTTTAGAAATGAAATGGGGCCAGGGTTGCCACATGGCAGTTCGAGTTGTACATGTCAGGGATGGTGTTGGGTGGGGGAGGGCGGAGAACTCTGGAAGTAAGTTACAGGTGCAAGTGCCGAACCTGCCCGCGTGGACTTCCTACATGCCGGGCGTTGGTCCCGCACGAATTCTCTTACTCCTCACAGGAGTCTGAGGCTCAGAGAGGTAACCTCTCACAGTCAGCCCCTCAGATGGAAAAGGAGCCGCAGCGGGAACGGCTTTGTCTGAGTCGCAGTCATGGGCTCACAGCTGAGAGCGAAGAGGCTCTTCTAGACGGTGGTGGCGGGGCACCTGAGAGAGGAGAGTGGCCTGCCGCGTCCTGTCGTGGCCTCGACTCCATGAAGTCGCCAGCTCCTTCCCCAGCGTGGACACTGCCGTTTCTGTCCATGGTGGTGCCTCTCCTAGTGGTAGTAGGAGCTGCTTGTGGAATAAACACACGCTAAGCCGCCATGCAGTTCTCTGGTGTTTTCATGTCGAAGTCGTCTCGTCTCCCACTGGTTTCTGTATGCGACAGTGTCTCCACCTTCACGACTGAAACGCTAATGGCCAGTGAAGGGTGTGTGCAGTGTTTTCCTTCGTCACTCCACTGGAAGAGTAAACGCGTATTTTCTAGAGCGTCCGCATACGCCGTCGGTAAAGCGGGCGCGGTCGTGGTGGCTGTCTTGCGAGTGATGAATGGCCGTGGCGTCCAGGGGCTGGCTGTGCAGGACACACGCCGGGCAGCGGGCTTCACACCTCGGTAGCGGTGCCGCACTGCCACTCCAGGGGACGAGTGGGTTTTATGGAGAGGTGGCTTCGTGCTTACCCACTGTGTTGTGTTGCCTCAGAATGGCCACTATTTTCCAGTGAGAGGCAGATCAGTTCTGTAGGAAAAGGGAGTTTAACCTGTAACTCGATCGGAAGGAAACCACGAACATAGCGAACGGTAACCATATTCAGAACGCTGGTCTCTTTGCTAGGCCTCACCCCCACCATAAAATAGTGGCCACCCCTTGGCTTCTGCCAAACCGTCCTGTGGTCTTCTAGTCCCCGCCTGTCTCTGCTTTGTTTCACTCTATCTGGTGACTCCCATACAAATTCAATGTAGGATTACTTACTGGAGATATTAGAATAGGATCACTGAAAAACCAAATACCCCATCAGCCTCCGTAATATTGTAAGGATTCAGCATAGGACATTATTTTCTCTCCTCGTGGTGGTTTAAGGGAGCTTGGCTTCTATCTGCAATGTCCAATACAGTAACTACATTTTAGTTTATGTTCAATAAAATTAAAAATTGAATCCTTCAGTTGTACTTATTTCAGTGTTCACATGTGGCTTTTTTTCCCTATAGGATATGTGTGCTCATAGGAGAGAGACAGAGATAGAGAAAGAGATAGAGGGAAAGTGAGAAATCACCCCCCTCACCCCCAGTGACCTGGCTATTAAGCAGTCCCTTCTCCATTATCCTTGGGATTTTGAGCACACATGCACATGTGTCCAGCGCATTGTCCAAGCTCCAGGCTAGAACTTAAATGCACACCGGGCCGTGTAGGATCCAGCCTCCTGAGCCACCGTGCCACCTGGATGGCCGGGAGGAGGCATTCTAAACAGCTGTGCTTGGAGTGGCACCGCGGCTCTGCTGCTCACATTTCCTTCGTGACGAGTCTCCTGAGCTATCCAGGGGCCCGGGTAGCTTGAGTGCTGCACGGTGGACAGCAGGAGTAGAGTTCCGTGGGCAGCTATAACCATGCACCCTGCGAGTACGACAGCCACCCAAATGTGGCCTGGAGGAAGAGCCTCTGGAGACAGACTTGGCCTCAAGTTCAGCTTCTGCTGCTTCCAGACTGTTTCATGTGGGGGAAGCTCAGATGCCCTGGCTGCACGCCCTGGGTTTTAAACGGTAACGCCGTGGGCCCCTGCGCTGGCGCGGTGGTAACGTGATGCTCCAGAGAAGCCGATCCTCACGGCAGCCACGGTGCATCGCTGGCAGGGTCAACCTGAAACACGACAGCCCGTGTGTGCGTGCCCAGAGCCGACGGTGCAGGACTGGAAGACAGGGACAGCGATGTGGCCAGACGCCATGCAGGGCGCTCGTGTCTCTGTCACTCCTAGGTGTGCACGCGCGTGTGACCATGAGTAGAGGGAAGTGCTTATGAAAGGTAACGATGGTGAGGTCGAGTTATAGGCCCTTTGTCAAGATCAAATATTAGATATTAATCTATGTAATGGAGACACGCAAAATTTCAAGTTCAAATATATATGAAGGCTCTTCAAAAACTTCATGGAACATGCATGTTGTAAAAATAAAACATGTGTATTGGGGCATGGTGATTAAGGTGGCTGGGTCCCATGTGTTTGACCACACGGTTTGAGTCCCAGGCCTGGCACCTGGAAAAATCATGCATGGTGTGTGTGTGTGTGTGTGTGGGTGTGGGTGTGCGTGGGTGTGCACCCAGAATTCAAGAGGAGAATGGAGGAGAAAGGATTGTGGAATGGCTGTGCCCCCTGGGGGGATGCTTTCTCTTTCCAGTGAGCACACATGCCCTATAGCAAATAATAAAACAAAGAAAGTACAGATTTCAAAAGCGTTTTGCACCAAATCTTCCCTCCCTACAAGCCTTGCCTTTTGTCATATAACTTCGCTGTGTAGTTTCCTGCCCCTGGAATCTGGCCAGGGGCACAAGGAGGGGAGCATTTATCCCTGTGCTGAGCCTGGAGACACCTGTGGGTTTCTGCACCACAAGGAGAAAACCTGCTTGGCCAGCCTGCTGGTGCCAGGAGAAGGCCTTGACGTGGAGCAGAGCTGTCCTGTCGGCCCCGCTTAGATGAAGCAGCCTGCAGCAGACGCGTGACATAGACATGTTTGTTCTGCACAGCGCTGAGGCCATGATGCGGAGCAGAGCTGTCCTGGGGCCTCTGGAACTGGTTTATCTAATGCACAAATTTATTCTTATATTCATGAGGGGGGAGTAGGCACCTTGGACAGGGTCTCTTCACACAGCCATCCCCCACCCCAAGTCCTCTAGCTCGGAGGGTCCCATGCCAGGGCACCTGGTGCGTTCCCATGTTGACTCAGAATTGGAACCTCCACCCGGTGTGGGGCCTGTCACAGGCTGGGGCACCTGCTACCTACCTTATAGATTGTGACTTGAAGCGAAGGGCTTAAGATACACAGTAAGTAGTGACAACACGTGGAATGAGATTAGCAATGAAGAAAAAAATACTTCTGTGATCAACACTTTGAGGCAGGGTTGACAAACATGTTTCTTAAGCATCCAGGAATAAATATTTTCGACTTCACACCTACTCGGCTCTGCTTTGTGGTGCCAATGCAGCTGTATACGATATGTAAAGCCATGAATGTAACAATGTTCCAATATTTGAAAAGCAAGTCACAGGCCTGATTCACCCTCCAGCCACCGTTGGCAGACACCTGCTATGACTGGTAGGAGATAAATGGGGAGCCCGGCTCGCTCTGTACCCAGGCCTGAGGGGCAGCAGGGCTGGGGCTGCTGTGGGCTGGGTGGGGTCAGCTCGTCTTCTGCGGGTCCTCAGCATGTGGGGCACCTTTTAGGACTGCAGATTATTCTTGTTAGAGCACTAGAAAAATATAAACAGTTGATGGGGTTCACTACAGAAAAAAAAAAAAACTCTCAACGTTTTGTTTAATAAAAACCAATTAAGAGCGATCAGAAAACGTAAGAATTGCATCTAATAAAGCCTGTCAGTGTGTCTTCCTACTGGTACTGCACCACCCTGCGGCGACTAACAAGGCCACATCTCACTACCGGAAATTCTTCCTTCCGTCTTCTGGACTTGTTCAGTCCGGGAAACCAGTCTTTGATCCCCAGCTTCTTTGGGGATCTGAAAACTCTCACCGTCTCCCATAAGCCCATGTGGCTGCACAGGAGGTCGCGGGAGGCCTGGATGTCCTGCCACTCGGCCGCCTCCTGATACGTGGTCAACCCCAGCGTCGCTCTGTCCCTTAGCAACCCTGTAGTTGGCATGGAGCCCCACGAGTCCCTCTGCGCTGGCCCGTGCCAGAGCTGCTCCGCTCTCCGCTCTGGGAGTACAGCCTGCCTCCTCATCTGAAGTTCCTCCGACGTATCCCGCCCTCCACCCTCACGCCTCCGTTTCCTGGTCCCAGGTCCCCGTTTGCTCCTTAGGGGTCCTTCTCGGTATTTCTGAATAGCCTGACAGACATGGTGTCCCGAAGGTCCGGGCTGTCCAGCCTCACCCACAGCTGCCTTTTACACACATACTGTGATAACGCATTGGTACTGATGCCGGGTAGGATAGGACATAGACGGGTAATGTTTAATAGCTGCTGAACACGCTATTAAAGATATTTTAAAAATGAAAAAACGAACTCTAAAGTAAACCTTTTCTGTCCCCGGAAGAATAAACTGCAATTTCTGGCCCGTCGTCGAGTTCCGCTGCTTACGTGGCTCCGTTCAGAGGTGCTCAGGAGTGAGCTGGTGTCCTGCCAGGAGAGGACACTGGGAAGCCACAGCATCCAGCCAGACGGGCCAGCAGTTCAAACCTTTGCTAAAATGTTCATTTTTAAAACAGAAATGCAAATATCAGCTGTAACAAAAGCCAGGAAAAATAAGTTTTGGTAGTAATCCGTATCGAAGGGGCCGTGAGCAGACCGGAGAGGATGTCGTTGGGGACCGCACAAGGGGTGTTGGTTGTGCTTGGTGGTTTCAGAAACGACTCCCCCTCCCTTACCATTCGAGTAATCCACTTTCTGTGCAGGACCGAGGAAAGCGAAAGTAAATGCGAATGTTGGGGTGTGCGGGCTCCGAAGTCAGACAAGCGGGGGTGCTTTCAGCCTTGCCGCTGGCAAAGTGACCTTGGATAAGTATTTTAACCTCTCCAGACCTCAGGCTCCTCGTTGCAAAGAGGTGAATTAATAGCTCTCGGGCCTCTGCGAATAGCAGATGAGGCCGTGCTGTGAAGTGCTTAGCGTGTACAGCAAATGCTCAATTATGTCAGCTATCACCTTAGGGTCCACAGTCCCCTGCTTAGACATGGCCGTTGTTAACATTTAGGTATGGGGGGCTAATTATCTTCACATTTATTACCTGAGTCGCAGCAGATACCAACTCCTCAGAACATAGCAGAGAAAGCAGTCACTAATGAACTGGCCAATTAGAAATGTCTGCTCTTGGTCGACCCTTCGCTTCCTCCTTAACCCTCTGTCCAGCCCACCGAGGGGTCGGCTTCCAGTGATCCAAGGCGCACGTGAGGCAAACGTGAGAGTGCAGATCTTCACAAACAGCTGGTTTTGTGTGCGTGATGATGTGAGACCTGGTCGTGAGCGGCTCCCGAGGGCCAGCTGTGACAGCGTCACGGAAGCCTCAGGAGGGAACGGCTGGCTCTCAGAGGCCGACTGAGGCTCTTGGGAGGTGGCTGCTCTCACATGCTCCTGCAGCAGCAGCTAGTCCTGCTTTACGGGGTGGGTCTGATCCTGCCAGGTGCTCGTCCTAGACAGATCTCATGGCCCATGACATCACACTGTGACATTAGGGCTGATTCTGTCATCAACTGTCCACACACAGCTGTGAAGAGACCGAGGTCTACGGGGAGGCCGTTCAGTCCTCCAGATAAAGGCTTATACAGCAGGCGGGTCATGGGCTAGACGCACGGCCACTCACGGGGACACCAGACCGCGTTGCCTTTCTTCTGCGAGCGTTACGGAGTGGGGGGCAGTAGATCCCACGAGAAGCGGATGACAAACACTCACACCCCCGTGACAACCTTCGTGCACGTGGGAGGGAGGCCCAGTGAGACTCACCTGGGACCACAGGTTAAGAAGCCGTGTATGGGCCAGGCCCATAATCTGGTGGGTAAGGGAGGGGGCCCTTGTGGCTGAACACGCTTGCAATCCTGTCCTCAGCCGGGTGCAGAGACGTGCTTAAGGGGTTTGGACCTGATTTATTCAGGGCTGGACTGATGTCAGCCATCTACTCAGTGTCACCTGCATCGAGGCAGGGGGACGGCGACTCCCATTGCCGTGGGCTTCTTCCGTGTTATGTGCACTTGGATAAGTTCTTAACTTGGCAACGAAAGTGAAGGCAGAGAGTGAGAGAATGTACAACTGGGGGGAAGTTGTTTCCCTGAGTAGCACGCGCACACCCATGTGCATGTGTGCGGGGTTCACGACCCCAGGGGCATGTATGCGGGGTTCACGACTGTACAGCATAGCTCCTGAGTGGCATGCGCACACCCATGTGCATGCGTGAGGGTTCATGACTGTACAGCATAGCTCCTGAAGTGGCACGCGCACGCCCATGTGCATGCGTGTGGGGTTCATGACTGTGTACAGCATAGCTCCTGAGTGGCACGCGCACACCCATGTGCATGTATGCGGGGTTCACGACTGTACAGCATAGCTCCTGAAGTGGCACACGCACACCCATGTGCATGCGTGCGGGGTTCACGACTGTACAGCATAGCTCCTGAAGTGGCACACGCACACCCATGTGCATGTGTGCACGCCCATGTGCATGCGTGTGGGGTTCATGACTGTGTACAGCATAGCTCCTGAGTGGCACGCGCACACCCATGTGCATGTATGCGGGGTTCACGACTGTACAGCATAGCTCCTGAAGTGGCACACGCACACCCATGTGCATGCGTGCGGGGTTCACGACTGTACAGCATAGCTCCTGAAGTGGCACACACACGCCCATGTGCATGCGTGCGGGGTTCACATACCGTGTACAGCATAGCTCCTGAAGTGGCACACACACGCCCATGTGCATGCATGCGGGGTTCACGTACCGTGTATAGCATAGCTCCTGAAGTGGCACATGCACGCCCATGTGCATGCGTGCGGGGTTCACGACTGTGTACAGCATAGCTCCTGAAGTGGCATGCGCACACCCATGTGCATGTGTGCGGGGTTCACGAACCGTGTACAGCATAGCTCCTGAAGTGGCACACACACGCCCATGTGCATGTGTGTGGGGTTTACGAACCGTGTACAGCATAGCTCCTGAAGTGGCACACACACGCCCATGTGCATGCGTGCGGGGTTCACGACTGTGTACAGCATAGCTCCTGAAGTGGCATGCGCACACCCATGTGCATGTGTGCGGGGTTCACGAACCGTGTACAGCATAGCTCCTGAAGTGGCACACACACGCCCATGTGCATGTGTGTGGGGTTTACGAACCGTGTACAGCATAGCTCCTGAAGTGGCACACACACGCCCATGTGCATGCGTGCGGGGTTCACGACTGTGTACAGCATAGCTCCTGAAGTGGCACGCGCACGCCCATGTGCATGCGTGTGGGGTTTATGAACCGTGTACAGAATAGCTCCTGAAGTGGCACGTGCATGCCCATGTGCATGTGTGCGGGGTTCACGAACTGTGTATAGTGTAGGTCCCGGCTGCCGCCAGTGTCCCCATGAATTTCTCCCCGCAGGCCAGGGCAGGAGCCTCCAGCCAGGCGGTGTGACTTGATTGTGCACAAGTTTGAGACAGTGCAGCCCTCCGCCTGTAAATTCGCTGTGCACATCACCTATGCTGGAATTCTCTGCCCTTGGGGCTGGGGGGGTCTCGTCGCTGTGGTAGCTTTTTGCAGGAAGTAGGTTGATACCGAGGAGAGTCTGCCACGTGGCTTATGTCTCCTTCACCTCCCCCTTCTTCCTACTCAGATTTTTGCTATAGGGTGTATGTGCTTGCCAGAGAGACAGAAAGCAAGAAATTACACTCCAGGGGGATGGCCACACCTCAATCCTTTCTCCTCCATCCTCCTCCTCTTGAGATTCTGGGTATGCACGTAAGTGCCTGGCCTGAGGTTTAAGCCACTGGGTCCAGGACTCGAACCACAGCTGACCATGCGGGAGTCTAGCGAGGTAACCATTATGCCCTGTGCTGGTCCCTAAGTCACCTGAGTTTTAAGGACAGCCTGAATGGGTTGTGGGGAGGAGAATGCGGGATCCGGAGGGCGATCGGCACTCGGAGTGGAGCATGCACGCATTTCTAGGAAGGGGGTGTGGTGCGGAGAGAAGGGGCTTCCCACCCACGTGTTTGACAATAGTTTCTAGACCCAGGTCACTCTTCTAGGAACTAGATACGGAGCAGTGACCCCACCAGGTCCTGCTCGTGTGCTAGGGTAAGGACGTTTGTGCTTGGCTCTCCGAATCATATCTTGTTCACGTGGAGAAAACTATGCAACTGCTCTGGGCCTCAGGGGCCTGTCTTTACAATCAAATTGTACACGGTTCTCTTAGGAGTAGAGCACGCAGAGAGTGACTGAGTCACTTAACAATTATACACTTGATGGCAGTTCCGTGTTTTGCTGCTGTTCCACCTAGCCAGTGACAGGATATAAAATGTCTGTTTTTCTTTGGCGTGTGGAGGTGAGCTGGCTTTGAAAATCTAAGTTCTCGGAAGAAGAGAAAGTTATCTGACCGGTAGAATCCAGTGAGAGGCAGCCACCAAA
Source organism: Tupaia belangeri chinensis (assembly GCF_000334495.1). NCBI lineage: Eukaryota > Metazoa > Chordata > Mammalia > Scandentia > Tupaiidae > Tupaia > Tupaia belangeri. The sequence continues at coordinate 41,561 of NW_006199220.1, forward strand.
CTGACTGTCCTCTCCTCTACCTAAAAGCGAAGGCCAGGAATATAGCTTTGGCCCTGGGAAGAATTAACGGAGAGTGTATGAACTTATGAAAGGGACCCGGTTCAGTGACCGACTGGAGCTGACGAACGAAACACCACAGAAGAGGATCCTCAGTCCCACGCTATGATGGGGATAGGCCGACTTGGAGGATGGGTGCCACCCTGGTGTGCTTTGAACTCATGAGCTCTGCTGAAAATGACGTGTTTTTAGAAAGTTCATCATGGGCAAAGCAATGTTTCCTGGAGCCTGCAGTGATTAGGAGAAACCTCAAATTCTACATTTCTTCCTGCAAGTGTAAACTCTAAAGCCATGGATGTGAGAAGTTTCTGCGCGGCTTGTTGGTTGTGGTGACCTGAATACCTTCACTGAGCTGCGGTGAAGTCCTTGGGAGTGAGCCACATGCTTCTGTGGAGGTAATTAGAAAAGCCGGTTAATTGGCCATTGCATTATTCATGCAAGCATAAATATTGCAGAGGCCATTAACCCCCGGTCTTTCTGAAGGCGTAGGTCCGTCCATTTTCACTGTGTGCCTTCAGTTCATTTCAGAGGGAGTGGCTGGCAGGAAATAGAAATCTTCATCAGAAGACAAAGAGGCCCCAAGAATCCATCTGCCATTATTTCGTCGTTCTCTGAACGAACCCTGCGAGGTAATGTGTTATTGTAATTCTTTCCGACTGACAGAGAATAAGTGGACACTGAGCGCTCTCTTGTCAGTACTGCGAAGTCGACCTTCTGCCTGTCCCCGCGCAATTTAGTGCAGTGAGAATCAGCTGCCTCCACAGACACTCTCTTCATCAAGCCTACGGGTGGAAGGGCCATGGGAAAATAAGTTCTTGAGCAGCTGAGGGAACTTGGCAGTCAGGGAATGTAATCCCCTTCTGGCCTCAAAACTTATTCCAAGGCCAGAGCTCGCTTGGAGTCCGACGCCCTCTGCCCACGAAGCGGCCGTGCACGGAAATGGAGCCTGCGGGGAAGTGAATCGGCACATCCCGGCGGACGCAGATGGAGCCGCACTGAAAATAGAGCGACTGACCGTGTGGGAAGGGGAAAGTGCACAGGTAACGCCGTCCATGCCATGGTACACGCAAAGCCGCCGCTGCCTCTGAAGCTCCTCCGGGAACCAGCGCAGCCTCTGTCATCCCAGTTCCTGCTTCCAGGCTCCGTCCCAAGTATTGACTTTCTCCAGTCACAGCGTCAAGATTTCAGAGCCTGGCCCGGCCAGCACCTGCAGCTGGACACTGCAGCCCGGGGTCATCGCGGGCCAGTCTGAACGCCGAGTGCACCTGCACCAGCCTGTGCATGCTGACCGGGAGGCTGGGTGGGGGACCACGACCCCCTCAGGGAGCTTCCTCCTGCCCTTTTCCTTTCGTCCCTCTCTGTCACTAAAAGAAAAGAAAAGAAATCAGTTCTTTACTTTTACTCACGCTCCAGATTCAGAGCTGTATCTTGTAATTTTTTTTACCAAACTTAAATTTACTTTTATTTTTAACCTACTGGAGGGCACATGTGCTCGTGCGTGAGAGAGAAATCACCACTCACGGGGAACAGGCATGCTGCATTCCTTTCTCTGTTTATCCTTTGGGGATTTGGGGCCTGCAGGCACATGTGCCAGGTATGTTTTTCAAGCCACCGGGTCTGGGACTTGAACCATCCGGTCGGTCATGTGGGATCCAGCACTGTAACTACCGCATCACTGGCTGGCCCAAATGTAAAAGAAAAAAAAAATCAAAAAACTTTCTAGTGGACAGATATGATCGTATATACGAGAAGTCTTCAAACATTCATGACTCTTATGAAGAAACCATGTACACATTTCAGTTTGTTTTGTAGTAAAAAAACTCATACTTTCATTCTGTTGTTTTTTTCCCTGCAATTTTTGAAATCCCTTTATACTAATGGTGTATAACATGATGTTTTAAAATATGCATACTTTGTGGAATGGAAAAATCAAAATAGTTAACATCAATGCTGCTTCGCACTTATTTTTTTCATGACTGAAAACACCTACGATCTACTCTCCAGCAATTTCGAAGTACGTAAAGCGTTGTTATTAGCTGCGGTCACTGGGATGCACAGTAGATCTCTGGAACTTAGTTGTCTTCTCTGCGATTTGTGTCATTTGACCCAGAATCTCCAAGCCATGCCGTCTGTCCCTGCCCCTGGTAACCACCATTCTGCTCCTCTGCTTTCGAGGTCAGCGTTTTTCGATTCCACGTATGCGTGAGATTAAGCAGGGACAGTGTTTGGCTTTTGGTACCTGCTTTGTTCCCTTAATGTTCTCTGGGTCCATCCATGCTGCCCAATAACTGGATTCCCCCCTTTTTTTAAAGCTGCAAAATATCGCACGTCTTCTTTCCTCAGTCATCCATTAATGGACACTCCTTGTCATATATTCCCCCTTATATACAAGCCTACCAAAGCCAGCTCCCAGCCCTCGTTCAAAGCCACCCTGATTTTCCCGAGCAGCGGAGCGTTGGCCATGTCTGAATCATCTTTATCTTGATCTTTTCTAGGGTGGACACGAAGTGTCCTAAATGGGATGACAAGACCCTAGCTGGAGTGAACTGCATTCTTATTACAGAACACATCGAAGTGAGGGTGACAGGGAGGTAGGGCATCTGCCCTCGCTCATTCAACAATGCAAATACGATTTTATTCAAATTGGCGTTCTGCACCTCATAGGTGAGTGGAAAACGATGCGTGATCGAGGAGTTAAAAATACACCACTCCATCATATTGACTGTTTTGAATTGAAGGCCCTTGAAAACAACAGGTGCAAGAAGATCATTCTGACCTTTTTTCCATTTCTTAAAAGCAGGTGATGAAATTCCCATGTGAGAGATGTTCTCCCCGTAAAATAACATTCTTATCAGGGAGGGAAAGACAGGAACGTGCGCAAGACACACCTTGCTTACGCTAAGCCCGCCTTCCCAGCCACCCCGCCTTCCCAGCCACCCCTCACCTGACCAGCCCGCCCCTGGCTCTCCCGTCCTGCTCTCAGACTGCCTCGGAACTGGTGGGTCTGTCTCACCCGCTCCTTGTGGCTTGGCTGTGAGCAGGGTGTACAGGGCAACAGTGAACAGTGAGTCATTAGCAAATATAAAACATTCTGAAGGCCAGTGGGGATGAGAGACTGATGTGTTTGTTGAAAGTTAATTTTACAAAGCCCAAATACAGTCAAGGAGGGAAGGATTTCATGTCCCTAGAGATGAGATTCTTTGTTCTTCATTTCTCCCATGAGAGAGAGAGCAGAACCAAGAGGAGGTTGCCGTGTTTATCCCCCAGCTTCGGCCGTCCCCGACTATGGGATGCGTGTCCCTGGCTACCCAGGAGGGTCCCTGAGCGCGTCCTCAGCAGCCTGCATGTGGCTCAGCCTCCGAGGCTGTCCTGGTTTACGGCCGAGCCTCATCTGCCCACACCCCCCCGGTGGTAGTGGTTTTTACACGCCTAGTGAGGAACCAGATTTATATATTAAACCTGTCTCCCTCGCTTGGGGTAGATGAAGAAGAAAGGCGTTAACTGAAGACTTCTTTCTTCTTCTGAGTTTTCAACTGAATTTAGTATTGGTTAACCCCCAGGCATTTAAGGTACAGAAGAAGCAAGGACAATATTGTGATCCAAAGTGAAACAAGACAGCAAACTGTGGAAGCCTGCGCCGACTCGCTTTCCGAGGAGCGGCGGTGAGGACGCTGTGGGCATTCCTCCTGAGAGGCCGCTCCATGGTCCCGAGGGTCGAGGATCTTCAGAGAAGTGAGCTGGTCCCTAGGACTGCACGAGCGAGCCGGGCCGCAACTCCTGCAGGGACAGAACTAACGTGCAAATCGAGGTTAGGGTTACTGCTTCTGCACTAAGAGTGCTTTTGTCTTTTCTTTCTTTGTTCCTTTATTTTACTCAAAAATAGAACTGGGAATTAATAAATTACGTCACGGGGATTTGCCTAAGGAAAAAAGTATGGAAATATGAAATGGTGTTTCAGAACCTGACCAGAAACTTCTCAGAGACTGTCGGTGCTGTAACTGTGTAGCAACCCTCTTCAGTGGCCTGCCATGCGCGCCCTCACCCGTTTGCTATTTTAGGGTGACGGTGAACTCCTGGCTCCTCCTGGCTCACGGCTGTAATCGCTGGTGCCTTTTAAATCCGTATCATGCTGCTTGTCTCTGAAAGCGCAGGGTGGCTTTTGGCGCTTCCACGTCTGTCCCCGGTGCCGCGGGAGCCTGGTTCGAGGCTAATGGCACTCTGTCCCTTTCTGTGCCGTTGTTGGCACGTTGTGGAAGGCGACCTGGCCGAGGAGCTGGCCAGCGCTGTGTGTCGTAACGGGGTCGAGCATGAGTGCGGGCCGAGGGCCCAGAGCGGCAGGGCCAGCTGGGCACACGCGGCAGAGACAACCCGAGTGACGTCGGCGCGAACAGGTGGCTCTTGCGGAAAGCGCCTGTGATGGTGGGTGGTTCGGGCTAGCACGGCCAGGCAGGCTGCTTCTCCAGGAGGGCCACGACGGCACTTTCTGCTCTTCTGGAAACATAATCTTGTCATTGCTGGTCCTCCCTCCAAACACCCCTTGCCCCAGAAGTGAGTCTGGGACATCCTTGAACCTGGGCAGGACAAGTGTCGGCCTTCTGTAGCAGAGTGCGGATGAGGGGCACTGGGTACCCGTGGGGCCCGGACGCAGTAGAGCACCTTCCTGTTCCTGATATCGGCCCGGGCGGCTGTGGGACCAGGCACAGACCTGGGGCTCGGACCTGGGGTTGGGACCCCTACGCAGCAGCCTTACCCCCGTATGTGAGAGGAAGGCTTCCATCAGCTTTACAGCCAGGAGAGACACTTCTCGGAAATGATCGCTCTTGTTTTATGTCACTACATTTCAGGGAGTTGTTTTTAAGAATTATTTATTTCATTTTATTTGTTATTATTTATTCTTTAATTTGACTAGAGTCACAGAGAGAGAGAAAGAGGAAATGAGAAAGCAAGCCACCAGGTCCGGGATTCGAATCGTGGTGAGCCACTTGGGAGTCCAGTGCCTTAATCACATGCCACCTGTTGATCCCACCTTGCAAGTTTGTTAATCAGAAATAGGTTTGAAACCGGAACCCCAGGAAGCCATCAGCTGCTCAGGCTTCTTGCAGCAGCTCTCTCTGCTCTTCTGGTACATAACGTCCACCGTGCTGGGCTCCAGCTGCCGCCCTGCAGCATCCCCCTGCAGAGAAGTCGTGGGGAAGGGAGAGCACGTCCTCCACCCAGAACCCTAGGCAGCAGTTCTAGGACTTCACCTGGGGTCAGTCCTCCCGCAGCAGGGGATCTGAAAACGGAGCTCTTGAAGAGAGGGAGCCTGGCTGCCGGCTTGGGTACCGCGTAGTTTCGGCTGTGAGTTCTCGTTTTGCTCAGAGCCCAGGGCGTGAGCTTTAATGAGAGCTGGCACCAGTTCACGCCAT
>NW_006199220.1:47056-49384 GCF_000334495.1 Tupaia belangeri chinensis
GGACTGCGGTTAGCCGGCTCCGTGTGTAACTTACTGTAAACCCACGTTCAGTCTGCGTGCTCTGGTCTTCCTGGGTTGATACAGAAGCTGATGAACGAGTTCTGATAAGGCTCCTCAGAACGTCCTGCAAAACACCCGTAGATGGCACAGAGTTGGCACGAAGCTGTAACCTGGGGGGGACAGCACAGCTGTCAGGTGGACGGCATTTCTACTGCAGTTGGTCGCTGGTCGGGGACACTTGGACAAGCGTTCTTTGGCTCCTTACCCTCCATCTGGTGGACCGGAATATGACGGGGAGAGGGCGCTTGACTCTGATCGGAGTTCCCGTCTACTCTGGACTCTGAGTCAGGCCCAGTCACGAGTCAGCAACCACTTTCCACCTGCCCGGGGATCTCCTCCGAGCAGCAATGCCTGTCTCACGCCTCCAGCCTCGCCTGTCCTCCCCACGGCTCTCTCTCCCCCTGATGGCCGTGAGGTCCATGTACCGACTCACATTCCAGGGTCCGAGGCTGCATCTCGAGGAACGGCATCCTGGCACGTTTCACGGCTCTAGGAAGGCCCGTGTGGGCAGAGCTGACCACTCGGGGGCGAGAGCTGTGCGAGCTAACCTTATCTCAGGTCTAGACCAGAAGAGGGAGTAGCCAGTGTCTGAATGATTAGGACGGTGGTTCAAGACCCCCCACCACCATACCCCACTCAGTGCAGAGAGACAGGGAGAGCTCATTTCATTCAGAGAGCAAGAAACAAAATCCCCCTAAACTCAATCAGAAAAAAAATTCACAGAAAAAAAATGATATCAATTATTTACTAGTTCTTTTAAAAGGGAACAGGAAAAAAGCCTTCTTGGTGCTTCTCAAGGGCATTGCAAACACTGTCCGCCAAGTACACCCACAGGCCTGTGTGATGGGACGGGTGTTCAGCCCGAGAACCCAGGGACACCGCGAGATTTTAATCATCGAACGGTCAGTTATGTTCTGTGTGTTCTGTTTACTACAGCGGAGAAGCAGACATACAAGACGGTTGTCCAGGACGGGGACCGGCTTTAGCTCCACAGGCCCTGTGCTCTCCTGCCTGCACTCGTTGGCTCGTGTAATTTAAGCCCCACCAGCCAGCAGTCAGGACACTGTAGAAGTTGCATATTTGCTTTTGGGTGATCTGGGAACAGAGTAACACAAAATGGAAAAATGTTAAGCCATTCAGTCTCTACTTGCAGGCTTGTAGTCATCTATCTGTCTACTTACCTACCTGTCATGCATCTACGCATCTGTCTTCTCTCTCTCCCTTCTTTCTCTCCCCTTCCTTCCTTCTTTCTTCCTATTTATTCATTTGCCTACAGATTGTTGTTGTGTGCGTTCAGCATGGGCCCAGGGGTATTAGTTATTACAGAAGTTACTGTGTTCACTGCTCACTTGGTGTGTGATAGTCGAATACCCCCACTTCACGGTAATAGGAAGGGCTGATGGTAACCAACAGTTGGATTCTTACCATTGGCTGGACGCTGTCCTAGATGGTTTACACGCTAAGTGCTTTTAATCCAACAACGCTGAGCTGGGTTTTTCTCATTTGTCCCCTTCAGTGGATAAGGAATTACGTCACCGAACCAATGCCTTGTAGTCAGGGAGTGGTGGAAGTGGGACTTGACGAGGTGGGACCGTGACTCCACAGACTACGCGCATTCCCACATACTAAGTAGACCACTTGGCTTTCTCAACCCTCGGTTCGTGCTATAGCTGGTGCGGATCTTGCGCTTCACGCTCTGTGACGTCTGCATTATTCGCTCCGCTTCTCACACCGTCCCCAGGAGCAGGTCCCGGCCTTGCCCTCAAGCACCGGTCCCCTTACGTCACATCTGGCCCTTTCCCACTGAGCCTCTTGGGCACTGCCCGTGTGGCAGTCTCTGCCAGGACTCCCCCAGCTGTTCATGGTGCACCTCCTCTTGCAGGCCGGCCAAGGTCTACCGCAGCCTCACGGCTCACCGCTGGGGTTTTTTACTCGCTGCTGTGGCTGATCAGCCCGACAGGCCTCAACTACCAGGCTGAATGCGAACAGCCCCCTGTTTGCCTGTCCGGCAGCCCTCGGCCGATGACTGATGTCCGTCGGTGTGTAAGCGCCCTAGATCCCTCACCCTCGGTGGGGTGTTTGGGTAAGCTCCTGCAGCTCCCTGTACTTGCGGGATCAAGCCCAGGTGCACATGCTTGCTGACACGTCCTCCAGGGGCCTTCCTGTCCCAACGCTGTCCTTCACATCCTTGATGCGTCACCAGCAGTCAGCGTCGCTGTCTCGAGAATGCCATTGCTAGCAGCAGCCATCACACTTTCTCAGCGGTTC